>NC_069804.1:15787545-16088226 GCF_027406575.1 Nycticebus coucang
TGTTACGGAGTTCAACTTTTATTCCATGATGGTCTGAGAGGATACAAGGAATAATTTCTATTTTTTAAAATTTGCTGAATTTAGCCTTGTGACCTAAGATGTGATCAACTTTGGAGGATGTTCCATGAGCTGATGAGAAGAATGTGTATTCAATTTTGTTAGGGTGAAATGTTTTGTAGATGTCTGTTACATCCAATTGTTGAATGATTAATTTTAAGTCTAAAATTTCTTTGCTTAGTTTCTTATGGGAGGACCTATACAACACAGCCAAAGGGATGTTAAAATCTCCGACTATAATAGTGCTGGAGGAAATCAAGTCGCTCATGTCAGTTAGAGTCTCTCTTATAAATTGAGGAGCATTCTGGTTGGGTGCATAAATATTAATAATTGAAATGTCATGTTGAGTGTTTCCCTTAACAAATATGAAGTGACCACCTTTATCTTTCCTTACTTTTGTTGGTTTAAAGCCTATTGTATCTGCAAATAAAACTGCAACACCTGCTTTTTTCTGATTTCCATTTGCCTGAATTATAGATGACCATCCCTTCACCCTGAGTCTGTATTTATCTTTTAAGGTTAAGATGAGATTCTTGTATGTAGCAGATATCTGGCCTGAGTTTTTGTATTCAGTAAGCCAACCTGTGCCTCTTTATAGGGCAATTTAAGTCATTCACATTAATTGAGAGCAGTGATAAGCCTGGTATTATTTTGGGTGTCGAATTTTTCAAAAGTCTTGTGGTCATTTTTAATCCTTTTGCCACTGTGCAAGTTGGATTTTGATTAAAAATTTCTGAGTGGTAAAGCATTGTGGTGGTCATTGTAGAGGATGGGTCTGAGAATATCCTGGAGAACTGGTTTAGTTATGGCAAATTTCTTAAGCCTGTGAATATCATTAAAGTATTTAATTTCTCCATCATAAATGAATCTCAGTTTAGCTGGATACAGGATCCTGGGTTGAAAATTGTTTTGTTTTAGGAGGTTGAAGGTAGATGACCATCCTTTTCTAGCTTGAAAAATTTCAGCAGAGAGATCTGCAGTCATTCTACCCTGTTTCTGTGAAAATAAGACATCCTCCGAAAATAAGACCTACTTACAGGAAAGATAAGACGTCCCCTGAAAATAAGACCTAGCGCATCTTTGGGAGCACACCTTAAAATAAGACACTGTCTTATTTTCGGGGAAACAGGGTAATACTCTTTCCCTTGAAGGTTTTGGCTTTCTTACATCTGGCTGCTTGCAGTATTTTCTCCTTCATGTTAACTTTGGTGAAGTTAATTATAATATGCCTGGGACTTGCTTTATTTGGGTTGACTCATGCTGGGGTCCTGAAACTGTCTGCTATCTGAATTTCAGAATCTCTTGTGATGTTTGGGAAGTTCTCCTCGATTATCTCTTGGAGTAGAGCATCTGGGCCTTTTAAAGCAACCTTATTGCCTTCAGGAATTCGTATAAGGTGAATATTAGTTTTCTTGGAAATATCTCATAGTTCTCTGAGAGAATGATCAGTTTTTGCTCTCTACTTATCTCCCTCTTTGTGTGTTTGGGAGTGTTCAAAAGCTTTGTCTTTGATGTCAGAAGTCCTTTCTTCTGCCTGCTCCATTCTGTTACTGAGAGATTCTGCTGTATTTCTCATATCTTAGAAGGCTGCAACTTCTTTTCTTAATGTGTCAAAATCTTTGGTGATTTTGTCTTTGAATTCATTGAATTCTTGAGACATTTTTTTAATTATTCCTAGAATTTCTAATTCCAACTTTACTTCCATTCTGTTAATCTTATTTGCCTTCCAAATTCTAAATTTGATTTCTGACATCTCAGCCATCTTTTTGTGAATGGGATCCTCTGGTGTGGCTGGTTTGTTGTTCCTTGGGGGGAGTTGATCTGCTCTTATTATTCAAGTTGCCAGAGTTTTCTGCTGATTCCACCCCATGATTGTTTTTTTACCATTTGGCTAGATGAGCAGATAAGGTGAAATTGGATTGGGGGCTTCTGGGGTTGTGGTTGACCAGCCCTTTACCAAAGAGCTGGGACCGGTGACTGCAGGTTTTGCTCAAAGCTTTGCAAAGGACCCATACGGTATTACAGCCTGAGACTCCAGAGACCTGCTTGGTGTGGTGGGCCTAGGTGACTCTATCTTGTATTCAGCTGATCTCTGTTCAGTCCTAGTGAATCAGTGATTCTGGATTGAAGTCTCAGCTGTGGAGAAATGCAAGCAACTAAGACATTCTCCCCACCCCCCAAAAGCATTAACTAGAAGAGGAAAATCAAACCTTTCCACTGCAATAGAACCAGGGTACCACACTGGAGGGGCCTCGGTTGATTTGTCCAGTTCATGAGTTCCAAACCAATTGTCCCAATTAGCACCCACTCTCTAGTGGGAGAGTTCAAAAGGTCTCCAGCAACTAGATAGCAGGAGTCTACTGGCAGCTCAAGTGTGGCTTGTCCCATTGCTCCATGGAGTCAGAAAGACCCATCCAGCTGAAGGTTTGGACCAAGGGGGCTGATGCCTCTTTCCCCACCTTGCTCCTCCTTCACCACTGGACTCTGGTAATTCCACTGCCAGTCTCTGTTAACCTAGTCTCTGTGACCCAGTTCTGTCCAATAAACAAATGTGCCAGGGCTTTGCGCCTGCCAGAGTCAAAGTAAAGTCAATGCTTCTTCCTCTCAGCCACCACTCTCTGCCACCAGCCAGCAGGGGGAGCTGAAGCCTGCCTGCCTCAGGTACTCTATGGCAACTGGGGAGTGTTCTACCTGAGCTCAATCTAAACCTGAGGATATCCAGACAGCAAATGTATTTCTCCTCAGCCACCGCACCTTTGTTGCTGCTGCTCTGGTATCCCGATAGGGTGAGGTCTGGCTCCCTCTGGCAGTCCACAGAATTGGAGAGGTGACTCTCCAAAATTAGACCCCAGCAGGATCACTCTATTAATGCTGATGTTGGGTGGGAGGTGTCTCCACTTGGGTTTGCGCACCTTGGCATTTCCTGAGTCTCCACCCATCACATGGAGACCCAAGCCTATGCCTGCTGCTGAGATGCACTTTCTCAGAGCCAGGCCAGATGCCTTCCCCTCTGTCTTTCTGCACTGTTACCAGATTCACAAATACAGCATAGCTGCACTGCCACCATCTATGCAATGCCTAGTCCTAGCCAATAAGTGCAGACATACTGGTCTCTGTAAGGGTTGGACTTCTAGACCACCAGGTAAGGGGAGAAGGGTAGACTGGAAGTTCAAGGTGGCAGAGAAAATATTTGTTCAAACTTCCTGTCAGACAAGAGAATTCCTAGGTTCACAGCAGGGACTCTCTGGAGAAGGAGTCCTAGCTTCCAGCAAGTCACTCTGGTGGGGTTAGAGAAGAGAACCTCAGTTCACTGCTCACTAGTAGAAATCCCACAGCAAGGAAGAAACTCTCTTGGGAGAGGGGACAGACACATGTCCTCTTTGGGATGAGATCTGTACCTAAAATTTGTTTCCTTGGAGTTGTAGCTTGCCTCAGCAGAGAAGACATACAATTATCTGTCTCTTCTCTCAGCTCGGCTCCCACCATTCAGCTTTGTTGGGTTCTTTCTGGCCGTTATCTCTCTCTCTGGACTGGAGCTTCTGTTGAAAGCTGGCTCTAGTCAGCCATCTTCCCTCAAACCCCCTTATTGTTGTTGAATGTAAAAATTGGAGTTATGGAAAATAGCCAACCCAAGGATTTAGCAAAACACAAGACACATTGAAACAAAATGAACATATAAACAAAAAAGCAACCAGACACACAAGCACACAGATGCACAATCAGAAACAAATAAACAAACAGACAAAACAAAAAAATTGAAAAAAACTCTAATAGCCTGATGTAAGCACTCTCAGCAACCGTAAGAAGGGAAGAAGAGGAAAAGATAAAAAGTATTAATAATAATTAAAAAATTTTAATAATAACTCCTACAAGAAAGCAAAGGAAAAATGCAAAAGAGCAAAAAGAATGAGCAAAGAAAGGATAAAGAAAAAAAGGCATCACTAACAAAAATATTATTCATATATGTATATATAAACATACGACTATATGCATGCCATAGGGATCAACTTCAGTAGAAATATATTTATGTTGCAATATACTTTCTTGACACCAGGTGGCACCGTGAGTGGTTCCCAGGCTTATACCTGATTCATGGTTTACCTTGTTTTTGGTGGTTGCCTGGCTATGCGCTTGGCGCTTAGACAACTGAGTTGTTGATTTCACCCATCTCAAAAAATCTTCATAGGCAGGTTTCACAAATTCTCCCTGCAACAGTTCCTGTGAAGTGCGGGGTATCCTGGACCATCATCACACCTGGATGGCTCCCCGTAGGTGGGACTCAAATAGTTGCACCTGGCCCATGGGAAAAAGTGCCTGTGGGAGTCACCATTTTTGAAATTTCAAAATTTCCTTCTTCTTAACCAGGATCCTTCCCACCTGAGTGTCTCTTCGGCCACCTAGCCCCAGCGGTGCCACTCGAGAGGCACCCCTAACTGACTGCCAAATTCTGCTCAGGAGTCCACACTTCACCAATTTTTCCACACAACACCTAGTTTCTCCATGAACTGGGAACTGTAATCCTCCCTGGGTGAGGGGCTAGTTACTGCCACCACTGCCCGCCACTTCAGCAGCGGCACAGAAATTTTTCTGGCAGTCTCTGCAGCTCTGGATTATACTTCGAGTCCAACAATCCGCCACTTCACTGCACACCCCAATCTACCTGTCTACACCAATATTCCCTGCCAGGAATGATCCTGCCCACTCACTCTCACCTGTTGTTCCAGGAGAGCTGAGCTAAATGTGTATCCTGTCTGCCATCATGCTCCGCCTCCTAGACCCTGCAGAACTGTTGATTTCACTGATCTCAAAAATCTTCACAGGCAGGTGTCACAAACTCTCTGCAACAGTTCCCGTGAAGTGAGGAGTATCCTGGACAAGTTTGGGGTGTAGGATAGCTGCCTGCAGGTGAGACTCAAATCATCACACCTGGCCCATGTGAAAAGGTGCCTGTGGCAGTTGCCATTTCTGAAATTTCAAAATATGTCTGCTTCCCAACCGGGATCCTTCCTACCGGAGTGTCTCTCCAGCTGCTTAGCCCTGGCAGTGCTGCTCCAGATGGGATCCCTTTCTGGCTGCCAAATTCTGCTAGGAGTCCACACTTCACCAATCTTTCCACACAACACAGTTTTCACACGAACTGCTTATTGTAATCCTCCATGGGGGAGGGGCTGGTTGCCACCACACCCGGCCGCTGCTTCAGCAGCAGCACAGAAATTTTTCTGGCAGTCTCCACAGCTCTGGATTACACTTCAAGTCCAGCAATCCACCACTTTGCTGCACACCCTGAATTGCCTGTCTATACTAATATTCCACACTGGAAAAGATCTAGCCTACTCACTCTCACCCATTGTTCCGGGAGAGCTGAGCTAAACATCTATCCTGTCTGCCATCTTGCTCCACTTCCTCCCCCAAATTTTCTAATACCTCTTGCTAATCCCTTCTCACCTGCCCTTCCCACCTTTTATTTTTTTACTTTTTATTAAATCATAAACACATAGATCATGTATACATTAATGCATTTATGGGGTACAGTGTGCTGATTTCATATAGAATTAGGAATGCTTACATCACACTGGTTAATATATCCCTAATCTTGTTTACTTAGTTATTGTGTTAAGACATTTATACTTGATACTAATAGATCCGACATGTACCCTTGCATTATGCACCATAGGTGTGATCCCACCATTCACCCTCCCTCCATCTGACCTCTCTTCTCCCCTCCTATCTTATTAATTATGTTATGTAACACTCAGGGAAATTGATAAGAAAATGATTCAAGAACATAGTAAAAGAAATACAAAAGGACTTAAAATGGTACACTAATTATCTGTTTAATACAAAAGAAGGCAGTAATGGAGGAACATAGGGACAACAAAAGCATAAGAGGTGTAGAAAACAAATAGAAAAACCGTAGATATAGATCCTAAATTATTAGTAATTATATTAAATATAAATGTCTTAAACATTTAATCAAAAGGTAGATTGGCAGAATGGACTATAAAAAACATTCCAACAATAAGCTGTTTATAAAAGACACACTTTGAATTCAAAGATACAAACAGGTTGAAAGTAAAAGGACAGAAAAAGATATTATGTAAATAGTAACCAAAAAGAGCTAGAGCTAGAGTGGCTATAATAATACTAGACAAGACAAACTTTAAGGCAGAATTTCCCCCTGACTCCAGTTCCTGTGGAGTTCTGATCCCGGCAGGTGGAATTAAGATTGCCATGTTTTAGACCCCTGCTAAGACTTTCTTATGACCTCCCCACAATGGCAGTCCCCTGGCCACGTAGACCTTCTCAGAATGGCTGCCTTGCTGGCCGCCAAACCTATGGCAATTTTACTCCAACCAGCATTCAAATCTGGTTGTTGTATACTGTTTGAGTCTGCCCACTCTTTCAAGCTTGCCACTCAACATGTAGCTTCCCCCAACAACTGAAAACTCCAGAAAGGCTTCCTCCCATCCTAGGCCTCTGTGGGCAGCCAGCTGATCCCAGCTGGTTGCAATCACTTGCCTAATTCATCATATTTCCACTGCTCTGGGTCATAAGCTGTATCCAGCCCATCACCTCCGGGCAGTGCTCCCTGAGCTATGACTCTGGATAAGATCCTGGCACCAGATATGGCTGGGTTCTCTCTTTTTCCCCATTCTAGGAGAGCTTAGCTGAATGATCCTCTAGTCTGCCATCTTGCTCCGCCCCCCCGAAACAAGAGAGAACTAAACCCAAAACAACAAGAGGGAAGGAAATAACAAAGATTGGAGTGGAAATTGATGGAATATAAAATAGAAAGACAAAAGAGAAATATCAGCCAAACCAAAACCTAGATCTTCAAGAGATCAACAAAATTGATAACCTTTTTGGGGTCAGTTCTGTGGTCTGTTTTAAACAGTTGATTATCTTTTATGTCCTTAGCTCTTTTTCTCTCATTTTCTGGAGGGGTTATTTCTAACCTTTTCCATTTTCCTGCACTCTGCCCCCAACAACCCCAGCCACGTGCATGCACACATGTGCATGTGTAACCTCCCCACCTGAAGTGGATTTATAGGAAGTAAAATTTTCATTATTTTCATAGAGAAAATAGAAGCCATCAGAGGGGAAATTCTTAACTTCTGACCACCAAACTAAGCAACCCTTGTTCACTCCATGGATCTGATGAGTCAGTCAGACTGTGAGAGAAGCCCTTGGCAATGACTTTTGAAAAGAAACTCTGCACATTTAAATGACTGATGGACAAATCAGTCTGTATAAAACTAAGGGAATGTGGACCTTTTCCCACTGCCACCAACAGAACCAGGATGGATCCTGGCTGTGTTACTAGGGATAGACTCAGCAATGAAATTGTTTAGTGGCTGCTTTCCCGGGAATCTTGTTCTTCCCTTGGCATTTAAAATGGGTCCAATATTTTCATGTGGCTTTCCCTTTAATTCTGTTTTAAGGGGTGTTATTCCATTTATATTTCATATGCAGGAAATCAGATTGTGAACCAATTTTCACCTTGTACTCAACTATGTCTGATGTAGGAGCAGAGTGTGCTTTTGAACAGTCTCTCCTTTTGAAAATTACTTGAGGTCTGCTTTTTGTAATGCCCTGGCCTAATGTTAAAGCATCTGTCAAGGAGATTGTTTTTCATTATTCATTTACTTTTTAAGCTTGGGAACTGTAGATGGTATGAAGGGAGGAGAGGTTTGGTGGAAAGGAAGAAAAGAACAGTGTACTTATGTACCATGGTGGTGAGAATGTTATGCTCTGCTCTTATTCTTGAAGAGAAATTATGCATAGCTTTATGCAGGTAACCTTATCCCTCAAAAGGCACTGGGACATGTGTGAACAAAGGAGATATTCTTGCATTTGCTAAAAGAAGGAAGGAAGGAGGAAAGAAAGGAAGGGAGGGGGAGAGGACAGAAAGGAAGGGAAGGAAGGAGCTCCATTTCTGAAATTCCTTTATGCCTTCATGATTATTATACATATTTTTTTATAAGGATATACTGGGTTCCAGCACAAGAGGGAGGTTAAATAATTCCAAAGCTCTGTTTGGATGCTCTGACTTGGGTGATAATGGCAGTGGAGAGGTTGAAAGTTGCTATGAGGAGAGGGATGGGAGAAATTTGCTTTGTCACCCAGAGTCCCTGGATTTATTTCTCCTGTGGTACCAGGGGATTTGTGCTGTCAGTTAAGCTCAGAAGAAAGATAATCACAGTGACTGAGACATACAGAGATTGGGCTTATCTGTGATTACAGTGACCCTGGGCTACTCCCCAGGAAGTACAGTTGTTTTATTGCTACTAATGCACAGAAGGCTATAAAGGGGGAAAATAATAAATGAGCCCAAAATGTTCTGTTGGGTCTTAGCTCATTGATTTAAAGGCTGAGCTATAATTTCCTTGAGATTTTTACAGACATGTTCTTGCAGGAGCATGCAACATTTGCAGCACTTGTAGTCATTCTTTGCAAAGGACCGTAAAAGTTTATAGAAAAATGAATCCACTCGGACATTATGGAGACCTGGCAGAACCACCTTCCTGGCTGAGAAATTTGTTATTTTATATTCCAGCACCAGCTGCAGAACGTTACATGCCTGTGCTTGAGCACATGAGGAGAAAACAGAGCTGGAATCTCTCCTCTGCCCTTTTCTCCATACATGGACACAACGGTCATGCTTATGGTGTCCCTGATGTGTGCTGGGAGCTTTCTCATTCATGTCTTCTTCACCTCTTCCAACAGCCCTGTTGGTAGCCCTCAGCTTTTCCCACAGCAGTGCATACATACGTAAGCAGACAATTTTAAGTGCACATATTGGTTTGGGAAATTTTAAGTCCCAAACATAAGTTTCTGAAGTCTGGATTCCCAATTATACAGGGAGGAAGAGGTAACTAGAGACAGCATCCTATCATAGAAAGAACATCGGATTGGGACTGGCAGACCTCCATTCTGGTCTCAGCTCTGAGTCCTTCATGTATCACTTGATTTCCTTGGGAATTCCATTTCTCATTTACACGGTGAGGAAGTTGGATTCAAATTTCTCTGTCTCTTATAGCTCTCATGCCAAATAAACCAGGAATTAACATCCAGTAGAACTCAGCCATGCAACATAAAATGTAGGAAGAAGGCAAGAAGGAACTAGGCCAAAATGTTTTCAGAGGTTCCCTTTGGGTGGTAGGATTATGAGGAAGCATTAATTTTATTCTTTAATCTTCTTAGCATCTTCTAAATCTTCTCTGATGTATGTGTATTGTATTTGTGATCTAAAGAACGTTGTAAAATTTTCGAACCATTTGGTGAAGATGGTACCACCTTTTTATTACATTGTCTCCTTCTCCAGGTAGGCCTTTGTTAAGGCAGCTGACCAACACGACACCTCCACCGATTCGTCTCTGCTTAACCCAGATCACTTCTAGGCACTGCCAGGACGTGCTTCTTTGTTGCTTTGAGTGTCCTAGACTTTATGGTATGTGTGTGTGGTTTATATATGCAACTAGATTAAAAACTCCTCAAGATTGGGAAGTCTGGGTCTTCTTGATTTTATTTGTTTGTTCGTGTTTTACAGCTGCTCTGGCCCTGCACGTTATGGGCACATACCACTGCTTGTTGATGGAGTGAATGAGTAAAAGATTCTATTCCAGTGTTTTGGATCTAGCAGTTTCTTCCCTTCCTTGGACGAAAAAACTGATAGGACTTTGTGCTAGGAGCCAAGACGGGACTCTAAAACATCCTCGCTGGTGTGGCCGCTGTCTTCCAGCAGCTTGCAGCCCAACAGGGGAGCTTATACACATATGAATGTCTATAGGATGGTGCCATGGGAAGGATGGAAACTTCAGAGCACAAGATTCCTGAGAGGGGAGAATTTGTTTCCAACAAGATGCCAGGGAAACCTTCCTTGGTTGTCCTCTGATTTCAGACACGGCTGCAGTGGGTTGTTCTTAGCCAGTTCAGCTGACAGCATCCTCCCTCTGGTCAGCACATGTGTCTTTCTACTTCAGGGCTTTCCCTAATGCTATGGAAGCTGGCTTGGTCCATGTGCAAAAGCAGCCTGACAGTGTGGAGAAGGTACTGCCCATTGGGGTAATGTAAGGAATCTTTTTTTTTTTCTCTATCTGTTTTATTCTTTTGAATTCTTTGCTGAATATGGCACTCAAGTTCTTGTCTCAGGCTCTGTTTTTGGAATGATCTAAGACAGAAGCCATTGTGGGGTAGGAGGCATTTGAACTGGGCTTTGTCCATAGGCAAAGACAAGGAGAATGGGGGAGGTTTTAGGTAGCAGCATATTTTAGGAAGGTATGGACAGCACGTACATATTTGGTATAATCATTTTGAAGTTACTTCCATCAAGATGTGAATCTGTTCTCTCTACACCTCAATCTGAACTGGTTTGACTTGCTTTGTTAATAAAATGCTGCCAAAGTGAGGTCGTGTGGGTTCTAAGCTTGGGCCTCAAGTGGCTTGACAAAATTCTGCTCCCATTCTCAGAAAGCTGCCACTGCCACGTTTGCAAGTCAAGACTAGCTTGCTGGTGGTTGAGTGACCTTGTGAAGCAAAAATAAGCTGTCCTAGCTGGGGAAATGTAGAATCTCAGCCCCAAGCCAGTTCACCAACTCACATGAGTGAGCACAGGTGGACCAGAATGTTTCAGCTGAGCTCAATGCAAATCACCAACTTGAAGAATTGTGTTGTTTTGAGCTAAGATTTGGAATTGTTTGCTATGCAAGGAAAACTAATCAATATATCAAGGAGGAAATGGGGTCATCCTGATTATTAATAGAAGATAGCATCTATGATTTGAATTGGGGCTAGATTAGGATATGCTTGGAACGCCATTCTAAAGAGTTGGGGAGTAATTCAGTAGGTAAAGAAGCACTGTGAAAGAGAGAGCTGGCTGACCACTAAAGATTTGGATTCTCCATTCTGTACCATACAGTTGTCGCTGAGAAGGGCTGACCCAGCCAGAGATTATCTTTTCCCAGATCTCTTTGCATAAGAGTAGTTCTCTCCAGTGGTATGTGATTGATTGGCAGGGGTATATGTTACCTTCAGGCTGCGTTGGCTAGGGATTAGGCATAGGACCCTTCATACTCTCCCTCTGCCCCATCTGGCGGCTACATGATCCCCATGAAACTGTAACCCCACAGGATGGTAGAACCTCAAGTTAGACACAATCTAGATTCCTGAATCTCTCCTTGGAGGAGAACCATTCAGCAGAGTGGACTTAGGATGAATAAGAAACAAACTCTTAACATAGGAAGTCATTGAGATTTGGGGGTTGTTTTTTATAGCATCTGTCATTACTCACCCTAATGGTAGGCACATGATAGGCATTTGAGTTGGGTATTGTACCCCTCAGAGCAGTGATTTGGAGATATTGGCTCTGACAGCCAAATGCATGGGAAAATGACTCCTCTAATTTTTAAGGTCTAAAGGGACAATGACCTAGCTATGACCTCGGCCATGAGAGCACAAAGGAAAACACCAGAGTAGTGAGTCCTTTCAAATGAGATATCTTCCTTTCAGGGGAGGAAACTGGTTAAATCATGGACAGTCCTACCACATGCAAGAATATATTTATGCCTGATTTTTTCCACCTATTTGGTTATGAATTAGAAAACCAGTCCTGGCATTTCAGCATTGGAATCTTCAAAGGTCATTTCTTCAAAAACAAACATGTCCAAAGGTTCTTTTAAAGGATGATGATGATGATGATGATGATGCCTGACCTGCCAGAGAGCCCCTGTGTCTTCTCTGAGTCTGGGATGCATTGTTCCTTTCTCCCCTGTACTACTGAAATCCTAATCTAAACAAAACGCATGTTGCCATTTGGCGGTTTAGTTCTTCTTTGTGAATGGACACAGATCCTCCTGAGGAAACAGGATAATATTCAGGAATTTTCTTAGGGATGATTTAGATGGGTATCATTTCTGTTCACTCTGGGGGCAGTTCTGTGCCTATCTGTGGGAGTGTTTTGGACCCGCATGCTTCTGAGAGAGACTCATCCTACAGAATTATCCCTTGGGATGACAAGCCCTTCTTGGCATCCTAGAGCTATGACACTGCTACCAGTAGTTTGGCTCCCTGTGCCATTGGTTCACGTGGCCTAGCTTCTGCCCACCTTCCTCTGCCAAACTCCCAAGGCCAGCTCTGTCCCAGACAGTGAAAACTTCGTAGGACATCCCTGGCTCCATCTGCCTGTCTGGCTGGGCGTCTGCCTATTGCCTGTGGCCACGCCACCAGACACCCGGCCTACTAGTGCCCTTGTGTTGCCCCTCCCTTGCTCCAGCCTGTTTGTCAAGTCTCCTTGGCCTGCCCGAGCCAAGCCTGATTTTGACAATATCCCAAGGGCAGCTGTAGCTCTTCATCTGTGCTTCATGGTGGCCTTGGAGAGTTTCCACCTCCCACCCAGCTCCCAGAAGCCCCAGGAATGTTGAGAGAGAGCTTTGACCTAGACCTGGCTCACCTCACACCATAACTAACCAGTTTAATTATAGCATGCAATAAACCTCAAACCAGCTTGACTCACATTCTTAAAGGGCCAGTTGCAACCACCCCATGTCATGCCAGCAGAAGCGTAGTGCTCATTTTGTTTAAGAACCTTTTTATCTAGCATTGAAGAGGGAAAAATGCGTTTTCAGCCTTCCACAGCATCCACTTTGGGACTTTCAAGGGATGTGAGATTCTTCCTAATATTTGAACTAATATGATATAATTCTTACATTTTTCTTCTGCATTTGTTTTAAGAGCTGAACATAGGAACACTAGGACTGAATATTGGCCACTTCTACAGTGGGAGGAGGTTGGTCAATAATAATAGCGATAGTATAACAGTCAGTCGTTCATTTCAAAATAAATTACATGCGTTATCTTACTGAATCCCCATGATACACTTGTTCTGTGAAGTAGATATTATTACCCTATTTTATAGATGAGGAAACAGAGGTACAAAGGCTAATTTGCTCAATTTCATAAAGAACAATTAAGTATCCAGGCTTAGAATCCAGGCCATGTGCTACTAGAGTGTGTGCTGTTAGCTCTGCTAGCTTGTATCTTGACGTGTGGCAGACAGGCCCTAGGTGCATGGTTTTTACATCTCAATTAAATCTGTGAGCGATGATGGTAGGATGTTTTTCAGTGATTGAAAAAACAATTGGGAGTGAAATTTATTTATTCTGTTTAATTACACCAGTCAGGGTCAGATCTTCAAAGCAGGAAAATTAGTTCCAGAATATAAAATTCAACCATAATTTTATCATCTGGAGATAACCACTGTCAACACCTGAATATTTATTCTCTTTATTTTGAATGCTTTAAAATATTATGTTAATAATAAGATAATTTTAGAAAGTAGAGACTCAAAAAGAAGGAAATAAAAGTCATCCCAAATTCTACTATATTATTAGCTTTCCAGAACTCTGTGTGTGTGTGTGTGCTTAGATCATATTGGTTTATAATCTGAGCTTTGTAATTTAATAATACAGGCAGTCCCTGAGTTACAAATATCCAACTGATATATGACTTGTACTCACAAACAGAGGCTATTATAGGTAATAGGTAAGTGTGCCTGTTCCAATTTATATGCAAACTTAAGAACAAACCTATAGAACCTATCTCATTTTTTTTTTTCAATAATCATGGGATACAATGTGCTGGTTTTATATACCATTTGAAATATTTTCATCAAACTGGTTAACATAGCCTTTACCGCATTTTCTCAGTTATTGTGTTAAGACATTTGTACTGTACACTTAGTAAATTTAACATGTACCCTTGTAAAATGCACTGTAGGTGTGGTCCCACCAATTACCCTCCCTGCATCCATCCTCCCCACTCCCCTACCTATCTCATTCTTTGCTTAGGGACTACCTGTATTTTGTAAATATCTTTCCTCTAAATCAGCAGTTCTCAACCTGTGGGTCACCACCCCTTTAGGGGTCGAATGACCCTTTCACAGGGGTCGCCTAAGACCATCCTGCATATCACATATTTACATTATGATTCATAACAGTAGCAAAATTACAGTTATGAAGTAGCAATGAAAATAATTTTATGGTTGGGGGTCACACGACATGAGGAACTGTATTAAAGGGTCGCAGCATTAGGAAGGTTGAGAACCACTGTTCTAAATGAATATCCTTCCGTTTCACCTCTATTAGCTTTTAATCTCAATGTAACAAATTATAGCAAATTCAGAGGCTTAAAACATTATTATTTTTTCACAATTTCTATGAGTCCGGAGTCCAAGGACAGCTTAGCTTGATTCTCTGCTTGGGGTCTCACAAGGCTATAACCATGTTATAGGTGAGGCTGTGTTCTCATTTGGAGCTCATTTAGGTTGTTGGCAGAATTAGTTTTCTTGAGGCTGTTCCAACTGAGGGTCTAGCTTCTTCCTGGCTGTTGGCTGGAGGCTGCCCCTAGGTCCTAGAGGTGCCCACAGTCCCCTGCCATGTGGCCCTCTCCATAGCAGTTCATAATATAGTAGTTTGTTTCTTCAAGTCCTGCAAGATGAATATTATGTCTCTGTCTCTGTGTATCTCTATCTCTCATAACCCAACCACAGGGATGACATCTCATCGCTTTTGACATATTCTATTTGTTAGAAGCGAGTCCCAGATCCTGTCCACAGCTAAGGGGAAGGCATTACACAAGGTGTGAACATGGGGCTACTCTAGAGTCCATTTGCCACACATCATTTAAAAACTAGCCATGCTACTTATGGTTTTTGATACATTATAATTTATTTAATGAATCCCTTATATTTGAACTTCGGTGTTTCCATTTTTTGGCATTATAAATAAAACTGCAGTGATCACCCTGGTGGTTCAATATTTTCATAGGCCCTTAATTATTTCCTTTGCATGAATTATAAGAAATGGATTTGTCAGCTCAGAAAGTTCACACATTTTAGAGGCAGTTGATAGTGTTGATAAACTGCTCCCCAAAGCAAGTCCCCCTAGTGATGTAGGAGGGCACAGGAGCCATTTTAATGAACTAACCTGTGTTAATATTTGTAAAATGCTTGAATAGTCCTAGGCACATTGGAAGGTCATATGCACATATTAAGTGAAATGAATTAAAAAAATAGCATCGAGTCATTTCATCCCCACAATAGCCCTGTGAAGCAAGTGCTAATGCTATCCCCATTTTATAGAAAGATGAGGCCAGAGGCATAAGGAAAAGTGATTGACTTGAATACCAAAAGGCCTGGGCCACATCCCAGCTCCTTCGTTCATCAAACATACAAGTTCAAGCAAATTATTTTTCCTGTCTGAGTTTATTATTTCCTTCGTCAAATGGGTTTAACAACACTTACACCACCTTGAACACATCAAGAAAAGTTAATGCTTGGGCAAATAGTTGAAAGCCGTACACCAGTGAGTGTTGCCCTTGGCTATACTGTGGAATTACCCAGGGAGTTTTAAAACTGAATTGCCTGTGTCCTGGCCCCCAAAAATTCTGATGTCATTGGTCTGGGTCTTGGCCTGGGCATCGGGATTTTTTAAAGCTCCTCAGGGGATACTGATGTGCAGCCAGGGGGAGACCCATGCCTGGAACCGCCCACACTGTGAGGGACTATTTCTGCATACAGCTGAGGAAGCAACATTCAGCTCTTGTTCTCTGCTCTGAGCTGTCAGGAAATGGCCCACTAGGGTCAGGTTGGAATCAGACCTCTGTCTTAAACTCCAGAGTCAGCTCAAGTCTGCTAAGTTAGTTTGGGAAGCCATCAATTACCTGCTGTTTTACCCTCCGTATGGGTCCCTGGGCAGCAGGGCGGCAGCATCAGCCATGTCGGCAGGGCTGCTTTCCAATGGCTCCTGCTGCTGCTGCTATTTTTCTAGAAGCCAAAGCAGATCTTCACATCAGAGCTCCAGCTCCCTGCTGCCTGTCAGTCACAGCTGCATGACTGAGACTGAGGGACCAGATGCCTGGCTGCCCGCCACTGGAGCTGGGTAGCAGATTTGCTGAGGTGTCTTTGGGGCCAGGCCAGCCTTCCAGCTTACCGTGAAGGCCAGGGCTGAATTTCTCTGAACAGCCAAATGCAGCTCAAAATTGACGTGATCAATCAGTGGAGTGAAAGCCTTGGTCAAGTTGCCCCAGCACGACAGAGAAGGCCACCAGCCTCTGCCTTTCTCTTGCACCTGATAAATTGGGAAAAGTCTATGCATCTGCCATTTTGCTGAGGTCAAACACTACCCGTGGATGATGAGGGAAAATGGTGGTGTAGAGAAAGACAAGGAAGCAAACAGAAAAGTCGTGTTTCAGACAGGCCTACTGTGTGCCAGCTGTTGTGTAGATGCATTAGATGTGCAATCTCGTCAAATCTAAGCATGACAACAACCGCAAGACTTAGATGTGGGATTTTGTGATATGGGCTAGTCTCACTGGAGTTAGATGATATCTCAAAGTAGTTTTGATTTGCATTTCTCTGATGATTAAAGATGATAAGCATTTTTTCATATGTCTGAAGGCCGTGTGCCTGTCTTCTTCAGAGAAGTTTCTTTTCAAGTCCCTTGCCCAGCCTGCGATGGGATCCCTTGTTCTTTTCTTGCCAATGCGTTTGAGTTCTCTGTGGATTCTGGTTATTAAACCTTTGTGGGAGACCTAACCTGCAAATATCTTCTCTCATTCTGAGGGATGTTTGCTTGCTTTACTTACTGTGTTCTTGGCTGTGCAGAAGCTTTTTAGTTTGATCAAGTCCTAATAGTGTATTTTTGAAGCAGCTTCAATTGCCTGGGGGGTCCTTCTCATAAAAAACTCGCCCAACCCAATTTCTTCAAGGGTTTTCCCTGCACTCTCTTCTAGTATTTTTATAGTTTCATGTCTAGAGATGTTGGCGTGGATGTGGAGAAAAGGGAACACTTCTACACTGCCAGTGGGAATGCAAATTAATACATTCCTTTTGGAAAGAGATATGGAGAACACTTAGAGATCTAAAAATAGATCTGCCATTCAATCCTGTAATCCCTCTACTGGGCATATACCCAGAAGACCAAAAATCACACCATAACAAAGATATTTGTACCAGAATGTTTATTGCAGCCCAATTCATAATTGCTAAGTCATGGAAAAAGCCCAAGTGCCCATCGATCCACGAATGGATTAATAAATTGTGGTATATGTACACCATGGAATATTATGCAGCCTTAAAAAAAGATGGAGACTTTACCTCTTTCATGTTTACATGGATGGAGCTGGAACATATTCTTCTTAGTAAAGTATCTCAAGAATGGAAGAAAAAATACCCAATGTACTCACCCTTATTATGAAACTAATGTAGGACCTTCACATGAAAGCTATAACCCAGTTACAACCTAAGAATAGGGAGAAGGGGGAAAGGGAGGGGAGGGAGGGAGGAGGTAGGTGGAGGGAGGGGGATTAATGGGATTACACCTGCGGTGCATCTTACAAGGGTATATATGAATCCTAGTAAATGTGGAATGTAAAGGTCTCAGCAAAATAACTAAGAAAATGCTATGAAAGCTATGTTAACTAGTGTGATGAAAATGTGTCAAACGATCTATGAACCAAGTGTATGGTGCCCTATGATCATATTAATGTACACAGCTATGATTTAATAAAAATTAAAAAAAAAGAAAAAAAAACAGAACTACCTTAAAAAAATAAAAAAATACACCTGTGGAAAATAAATTACATTAACAAGATGAAAAAAAAAGAATTAGATGTGGTGGTCTCCACTTTACGGAGGAAGAAGCCTTTAGCCTTAGAGGGGAAGTGTCCTTGCGAGGTCATACCACTGGCATATAATAAAGCCAGAAGGCATCCTTTAGCCTGCCAGACTGCATAGCACTTGTCTTTTGCCCACTACTCTGCTTCTCAACTTGGGAAGGAAAATTTCTGATGCAGGCAGCTATGTGTTTTTGTTACTTTCATTGCCTCTCACTAGGGTCATTGCCATCAGAGCCCATTCTTGGCTCAATTGTGAAACACTGATGGTTGCTTTTGTTATGATCCAGCTTCCCCACTGAATTGATTTAAGCAATGTTAGCTGCTATAACAGACCAACCCCCAAACCTCAGGAGCCTGACACAATAGACATTTATTTCTTGCTCACATAAAGTCCAGCTGGCCCTGTGGGGCCAAGGGTTTTGCTCCATGTAGTCACATGGGGGCCCAGGTTCCTGAAGCTCTGCGTGTTCCCTAGGGCCTTTAGGTCCTCTGCTTCTAGAAGACAGGTGGGGAAAAGGACTGTGGAGAATTTTTCAGGAGGTTTCACAGCCCAGGTGGGAACATAGGACATCTCACTTTCATCCATGTTCTGTTAGCCTGAACTCAGTCACGTGTCAACACCTAATGCAAGGCAGGCTGGGAAATTTATCTAGCTATTTGCTCATGGTGACAAGAAATGGCTGTTAGGGAACATGTAGTAGTTTTATCCACATCTGTGTATGCCCCTGCATCCTCTTCATCCCTAAGGCCTCACCTTCCCCACCCTTGGCACACCTTCTCCGGAAACGTGTCTCGTACTTCATTTCAGCTCTCCTGTGATTGATAATGACCCTCTACTGAATTTCTGTTCAATTGTGCGTAAGTTAGGGCAGGAGCATCAAAGGTACCTGGCCATGTAAGTCTTTATGAGGCCACCTCGCACTCAAGTGGCACTTGGGCTACAGACTGTGGGCCTCTCAGAAGTTATCTGGCCCACCTTTGGCCAGTCCCGCAGAGGACGGGTCAGTAACCTGAGGTTGCTAATGATGACGAGTGCCAGTGGCTGACTGCGAAGCCCTGGCCCCGTTTCCTGCAGTGTCTCCTCCTCAGCAGGTTTTTTTCTCAGCTCAGTTAGCTACAGCTACAGACTCCGGGGTGGGGGGGGAGCTGAGTTTTACTGTGATGGACGGTAAAGATTTTTCACACCTGCCAATGCTGACATTCCGAGTCAGCAGGATCTGTGCTACCAAAGCATATGATTTAGAGGCACTCCATTAAGACTGAAGATGTTCCTTTAGTATTTTCATAATCCTCTGTGGTCAGCAGGCTTGCAGCTTAGAATTCCCTTCAGAGCAAATATGGCAAGGAAAGGCTTGTCAGCATCGAAAGCATATTCTTTTGCTCTTTCCACTCCCCGGGCAAAAGTTCCAATGCCCTTCCTCATTGCAACACCAGGGTGAGCAGTCTGGCCCCAAATGCGTGTGCCTTTTCCACAGCATTTTTATGAAACACCAGTGCCAGCCCAAGGAAAGCTTATCTAGGTTGCTACTTTCAGGAGGCTTCCAGGAGACCCATTTGCATTTTAGTAGGCAAGGCCTTGATCCAGGCAATTTGGTGAGCTCATATTACTTCATCAAGATTAGAGGGAAACAGCAGCAGCTGAGGGGACACAGGCCCTGTGGCTTGTAGCTCAACAAGGAGGCTCTGGCCCAGGTGCCTGTTGCCAGGTGGTGTGAGCAAAGGCCTGAGGCTCTTCACATCCTCACCCTGCCCCATCCTGACCTAATCAAGTCAGTGGGCACTGTAGGCCACCCTGCAGTACCAACACTCACCTTTGACAGGAGGGTTCATAGGAGAGGGCTGTATTAAAAGCCAGGTGGGGAGTACAGAAGTGGGTCTGGGCAGGGAAGGCTGCTGAGCAAGGCTGCATCGAGGAAAACCCCACGGAGGCAAAACTTTGGCTCAGTCCTGGCACAGTGCTCCAGAGATAGTGTCTCTACCAGGGGACAGGGCAACTTTATCCAAGGACAAAGCAGGCTCTGGTGGCCTAGGGCAGCCTCCCAACCAAGATGTGAGTGCTGGTGAGTGGCCAGGAAAGGCCTCAGGGAACCACGTGCAAAAATGGGGCCTGGTGCCAGGGCAGCTGGTGGATGACTCGAGGTGCCTGCTTATTCCTCACTGACTTGGGGCCCAGTTGGAGGCATCTTTGTTCTTTCAGAACAGCCCTTAGTAT
Organism: Nycticebus coucang; assembly: GCF_027406575.1. Lineage (NCBI taxonomy): Eukaryota > Metazoa > Chordata > Mammalia > Primates > Lorisidae > Nycticebus > Nycticebus coucang. Next base: position 15,807,488 of record NC_069804.1, read on the forward strand.
CAACTTTATCCAGAGAGCATGAAGTGAGTTTCCCCTGGGTCCTAGGATTCCCCGGGGTGGCCTTGGCAGAAGAGGTGCTGTGTGGCAGGTGCACAGCTTCCAAAGCCTCTCTCTCTATAGGCTATTGATGGCCGTCATGTGAACTGAACGCACAACCTGAGCAGAGGCAGGTGGGCAGCTGGCATGCAGAGCCAGACTGCCAGGAACATAGAAAAGAATTTTCAAAGGAAACTTCAACTTAATTCACATTCCTTTCACTGTGGGAAAGGGACTAGGATTCAGATCTGACACTTCAGAGTTTGTTTGTTTTTCAGCTTGGCTAGCACTCTGGGGGTGGGGGTCCGCGCGTGCATGTGTGTGTGTGTGCGCGTGTGCGTGTGTATGTGTGTGTAATATGTATTGACAGTGTCTAAGAAGCTGGCACTCCTCTCTGCCCAGCCCTGTCTGCTGACTTGTTGGTCTCTTGGATTCAAGCCCTGCAGTGCCCTCCTCACTGCTCCCATAATGCCTTGCACACATTTTTATTGTTGCCTAAACCACATTATTTTGAAATGAGTTGTTTACATGTCTCTCTTACTCAGTAGGCTGAGTCCCTTGAGGGAAGAGCCCATGTCTCGTGTTTGTCTAAGCTCTAGTGCCCAGCTCAATGTCTGGGCACAGGCTAGATGCTTAGTAAATGTTTGCTGAATGAATGAATCACGCGATAGAAATGAAGAGTTATCTGGGGAAGAAACCAAGGGCATGAAGCTAGAACCATGACTAAAAAAGAGACAAAAGGATGGAAGTAACTAGAACAAATAAATCCACGAGACAAGGATGTGGGGCAGTAGGAAGCCGCACACACTGCCGGTGGAGAACGATGGACATGGGCATAACGATGGGCGCGGGCATACCCCAGAAACTGGCAATGCCATCCCAAGGAATATACCCTTGAGAAAACTCTATACACAGATACAAGGAGACTTTGCAAGAATATTCATAAATGCCTAGTGCCCCAAACTGGAAACAACCCACATGTTTGACCACAATAGAATGGATCCAGAAGTTATGGTAGATTCATATAATGGAGAACTATATACATGTAGCAGAGCTACGTGCTCCAATGTGGCTTCTTAAAATGCAGATTCTGACTCAGCAATCCAGGGGTGAGATGCTGCATTTCTAACAAGCTCCCAGGCAATGCTGACACTGCTGGCCTGTGGACCACACCTTCATCAGCCAAGTGCTTACTGACAGTGGTCTCTTGGTTCCCAATTAGTGCATAACAATTTATTGAATATCTTCAACGTGCCAGGTTTTGGGGACACTGAGTTGAAATCAAGGCAGCCCCTGAATTTGAGGAGTTTAGTCTAAGAGGGGAGGCAGACGCACTGCAGTGTTACCAGGTGGATGCTGTGTAGCAGCAAGGACAGAATGTAGCCCGGACGGGTTGTCCTGTATTTCTTCCTTCGGGAAGTTGCATTTGAGTGAAGCACTTGAAGAAAAGCAGTTGAGGTGTAGAGAAAAGCAGGGGGAAGACATGGCCATGGGGAAAGAGCAATTGTGTTCTGAGTACGCTGAGTGCAGTGGCATTGGGTGAGCCAACAGAACTCACGCTGTCTCCAAACTTCATTGGAAGTTAGCAGCGTTCTTCCCCTTCTCTCCACCAGGCCTTTTCTGAGAATTACCAAAAGAGGCTTCCTCTTTCCTCTGCTCGCTTTCTTGGTGATAAAGGCACAAATGGGTCCTGAAGAGTCTAAAGTCCCTGAGGAAGGAGGGTGAAGGGGATCAGACAGTGCTTCTGCATGGTGCTGGAGGGCGCAGGCCAGAGTGTGTAGCCCAGAAGTGAGGACCTTGAGTTCTGCAAACCCAGCCAGGTCCTGGAATTCAAAAGTTAGAGCAGGAGACTTGCAGCTTCGCCACAGAGAGCCAGGGAGGCCCTGTTTTCTCCTGGGGTTGCCTTAAATTGTTCTCAGCTAGGGTGGCTCTTTCTGTGACAGGTCAAAAATCATGGAATTTTATAGTTAGAAACTGTGAGCAAAACTGTTTGGCTAAACCTCTTCCTTGTACGTATGGCAGAATTAAAGTCATTTGCTCATGGACCAAAAAAGTTATTTTTATTTGATCTTTAATGAGTCTGCTAGAGCCCTACCTTATTGGTGGGATAATATTAAATGAAAGGTCCATTCTGGTTTAAACATTTAGATTATTATAATTGTGATAATATAAATGGGCATTTTAGAAGATATTCAGACTTTCATTTGGTGAAAACTTGTCTCTCATCACTTCTCCAACTCCATGAAGAAAAGGACTCAGCCTTTCCCAGAAGCTAGGCTGATACCTTCTGCTGGTGCATCTTGGGATGTGAGCTTCCTCTTCGTGTGATCAAGTCCTATGGCCCTCCCAGGATAATCAGGCCTCCCCTGGGCTCCTGATGACAGTAGACCTCTGGGTGTCTGCTGAGGCCTCTGTGTGGACCACTGCAAGGTGACAGTGTCCTGGATCTTAACCTAGAATACCCTACATCAACAGTTCTCAACCTGTGGGTCGTGACCCATAGGAACTGTATTAAAGGGCTGTGGCATTGGGAAGGTTGAGAACCACTGCCCTACAGGGACTGAAGGCAGTTTGGAAAGACCAGGGATTCCTCTGCTTAATGCCATGGTGCCATCCAAGGTGACCATTTTGGGTTTGTCAGAGGCTATTTTTTTTTTTTTTACAGTAGTACTAGCCTTTTGTTTTTGCTGGATTCTTTTTTTTTTGTGGTTTTTGGCCCGGGCTGGGTTTGAACCCGCCACCTCTGGCATATGGGACCAGCGCCCTACTCCTTGAGCCACAGGCGCCGCCCAAGCCTTTTGTTTTTAATACTTATTATGTCATGAATTCATAGGGAAAATGTTCCAGTAGCACAGGGAGGTGCCTTGCCATTGAATGTGACAAAACCTTGTATGACTATTATGCTGTGAATTCATGGGGAATAGGTTCCAGCACCTAATATCACGGTTCCATTGGTTCTCTTGGTTCTCCTGCGTGCTGTGTTAGATGCTTATTCCGCCATGAATTCATAGGGAATGGGTTCCAGGAGCTCAGGCTCCTTTCCATTAGTTCTTACAAAGTGGGCTTCTCTGGGTGGCGCAGGCTGGCGCTTCATTTGAACCCAGGTCCCTTTCTCTTTGGCTTCCTTCTTTTTCTGGTCATTTTCCTTTCCATATTTCAGGAAGCTATCTTGGCTCCTAGATAATATGCTCAATACGAACATTAATCTTCTTTGCAAGGATCTTGCCCTTGACTTGTTTGTTTACAACAATGCCAACAGCATGCTGGGTGACATTGTAGATTCTCTGGTTTTGCCATGGTAACATTTGTGTGGCATGCCTTTTTGAACAGTACCCATTCCCTTCATGTCTACAATATCACCTTTCTTGTAGATTTGCTTATATGTGGCCAAAGGAACAACTCCATGTTTTCTAAAAGGCCTAGAGAACATGTATTGGGCGCCTCTCCTCTTTCCCTTTGTGTTTGTCATTTTGGTGAGTTACTGGAAGATGGCGTCTCCGGCCGAAAGCTGTCAGAGGCTCTCGTCTCTCAGTGTGACTATCACGCCTCCCAGAAAGGGGAGCTCAGGACACAGGCTTTCTGTGTCTTTCTCACCTCACACTCTCCTACTTCGCACAAATTCTTAGGCAGGAAAAGGGGTGGGCTTTGCTTTTCTTTCCCCTTTGTCATGATTCCTTCCTCCTGGCAGCTATGCCCTTGCAGCAGACAAAGGCCACCCCTTTGCCCTACAGTAAAAAACCCAGGAGCTTTGTCTTCCAAGATTATTCACTATTGGCTACAAATGATTCTGGAAAATTCTTCCTCAAGACAACCTCTTGGCTTGCAAGCCCCTTGCCTGTGGCATAATGTGATTTTGAATGTCCAAAGCCAAATATGACTTTGATCCTTTCTCTCCACATTTCCTCTGTTACAAAATCTCAATCTCTCCTTACCCTACCACACCCTATCTCCGTCTCCCTGCAAATAGATGCCTTGGGCTGACTAGGGCAAAGTCATACTCTTGAGAAGACACAGGAGAGATTCACCCTGAAATTGTGGGGAAAAAAAATCGTCTTTGTGGAATACCCATGAGGCAACTGGAGGATTGCTTGGCCCAAAGTTATGTCCTGGTCCCCGTTCTCCAGCCCCTGGGAGTGTTGGCTGACAATTCATAGCTGCTCCTGTCTCTGCACACTGTGCCCCTCTGCCATTCACACCTCTCCCCACAACCCCCACAGACTTTGATCAATGACTGACCCAGGAATATGAAAGCCTTGCCTTGATGTCTGACTAACCCTGTGTTGCTATTTATGTCCCCCTCCAATGGGCTCCCAGTGGGATCAGGCTGGAGCTAGTCTCCAGGAGAGATGATACCTTGCTTGGATTTTTCCGCTTACCCCATCCTGCCCCCACAATAAATCACTTGAACTAAAATCCCTGTCTTAGGGTTAATATCGGCTGTTTAAGTTTTGTATTGCTGCCTAAACATTTACCACAAACTTGGTGGCTTAATATGCTACCCTAAGCCTGTGAATTTGGGAAACGAGTACAGAGTAATCTAGAGTCAAGTGGTGTCCTACCTATAGCTCACATGACTCTGAAAGGATATCAGGAGTGGGGAGAAGTTGCCCTAGGCCTTGACCAAGAATGCACGTACTGTAAGGGTCTGGTCTTAGTTCCATGGGCCTAATTTTCCTGAATGAATGAAGCAGTGGACAACCTCCATTAAGAGGTCAGCTGCCAAGCTGTGGGGAGTTGGGGAGGAGGATGGAAGGTGGAGATGAGGATTGTTCTTTGGAGATGAAATTAACTAAAAGTACTAACCCCCCCACCCAAATAAACATAGCCATAGAGGAAGGCCATGGTTTATGTTTTCAGTAAATACAGGAGGCCCTAAATCCAAGGGCATTAAAAATAATTAACATTCTCAAATGCACTTGTGGCCTCACTTTGTACAATAACACACCTTAGGGGCTTTGTCTGACCATGTAACTGTGTTCATCTGTGTGGTAGGGAGGTTTCCTGCCCAGTTGACCTTTTGTTCTTTTAGTCTCCTGATTTAAACTGTTCCATTCTGTCAAAGCAAAACCATAAAAAGAAGAGAAGCATAGACAAAAAAGCAGAACCGAGATGCGTTTCCCTTTTTTCTCTGATGACTGAATGTATTGCCGTTGAATAACTCCTTCTGGGATGGGTGGTGAATGATGAGTGGGAGTCACAGTGTTAGACTGACAGGCCCCCAAAGGGGATTGGTTGCCAAGGTAGTTAGGAAGCCCTAGCCCCTTGTCCTTAATCTTGCTATTCTATGGGCAGAGAGGCATCTGATCAAAGACAGGCTCTTGAAGTGATAGGATAATTCTGGGAGGTTGATTTCCCCAAGGTTCAGTGCACAGTTGGCTTCCCTGTTCAGTCTTTTCCTGACTTGGTTTGCATACCCCAAATCCAACTGTAGGAGATGACTCCACTCACATACCAATGAAATAACGTCACATTATAGAATGAAAAACAGACCAGGTTTTTCATATTAGTTTCATCACTTACTATGTGATCCTTGTCTGGCAGGACTGTATTTTCCAAAGGTGGCTGTAGCAGTACCTTCCATCTTACATGTTTTTTTCTAGAGCCTTGCTTCCCACATCAGAAGATGGGGTCTTTTTCCTCTCCTCTTGGATCTGGGTAGGTGGATTGGTGACTGTGTTCACAAATAGAATGAGGTGGAAGTGACACTGCATGATTTCTGAGATTAGCTGATAAAAATATCATGCAATTTTTGCTTGGTACTTTTGAGATACCCACTCTTAGAGCCAAGCCACCATGCTGAGAGAAAGCCCAAGCAGCCTGTGGAGAGGCCCAACTAGGAGGGCCAAAATTCTGACTGAGCTTCCAATTGACAGCTGACACCAGCTTACCAACCATGTGGGTGAACCATCTTGAAGGGTGAACCTTTCAGCCTCCAGTTGAGCTGTCCCAAATGACACCACTGAGAATGGAGATAATGTATCCCTCCTGAGTCCTTCCAGGAGACATTAGGGTATAAATGAATTATTGTTATTTTTTAAGCCAGTAAGTTGTGGAGTGGTAATAGGTAACCACAACATTTGGGACCCAGGAGTCCTACATTTCTGAATATAACCTATAAATGTAAAATCATCAATATCTAAATAGATGTATAAGGATGTCTTTGTGCTTTGGCTGTAGGAGGGAAAACCTTGAAGCGACCAAAACACTAGTCAATAGAGAAATGGTTGTATAAATTGTGTATCTTATCTGTACCATAGACTATGCCGTTACTATAAGGAATCAATTAGGTCTATGTTAATTACCTTAGAAAGATGTCTATTGTTAAGATAGAAAAACAAGTTGAAGAGTAATTTATAACATGATCCATTTCCATGGCTTTATTGCAACATTTTCAATCATTTTTATATCACAGCCATAGAATCTTTGTAGAGAGCATAGCAGTATGCGTAAATTTTTTAAATTGCATTAATAATAATAATAATGCAAAAAAGTAACGTTCACATTGTCAAATAAGAGTATGTCTATTATAGAATGCTTTGACTCTGAGGTTCAGTACGGAGTCATCAGTCAACTTCTTTATTTTTTTTTTTTTCTTATGTACACAATCCACAGTTGAGAACTCAAGGCTGGTGCTGTCCACAAGGATGGTGAGCAGGAGAGTCAGACATTAGTAGACGGCAGCAGAAGCATAGTTAGAACTCACACAGTCGTAAATTAGGATGGGAATGCTGAATTAGTTAAAATCTGAAATATGATTTTTTTGGTTAATGTTTAAATGAAATGTTTTCTCATACCTTTCAAAAAGTCACACTAATAAAGACATGTAGCCCACTGACTGGCATCCTACAGGTATTTGATAATAAACAATAATAGCTAACTCAAAGCACCTACTGTGTACCAGGGTTGTACTGAGTATTATAATCATCACAACACCATTGTATAGGAGGTACTATTATTGCAACATTTATACAACATACCAATGGTCATACAAATAATAAATGGCAAAGTTGAAATTTGAACCGGGAAAACTAGCTCTAGACTGCATGATTTGAATCATCAAATTATACAGTTAATAATTGTTGAACAAACAAATGTTAACAAATTAGCTTCTAAGAAAAATAACATTTTAAGTAAGTGGTTTATAAGCAAATGAGGATGTCTGGGGATACAATAATGGGAATTCTGATGAAAAATGTTCGAAGGAGGAATGTTCTTTGAAATAGGTTCTGCCTTCAGAGAACTTACTAGGGGAAATTTGAATCCTAGTCACAAAATTGTGAAATAAAAATTATGAAACAAGTACTCTATTCTACATTTAGCTAGATGATGGATTTATGTTTTATCCACTTTTTTAATTGTGAGGAAAACATTAAGTACTTATAATTAATAATAAAACCCTATATAAAATAGGAGGAAAATGATACACTTATTCATCACATTGTATACTAAGTATACACAATTATTATTAGCCAACTTAAACACAAAAACCTTCTCAATAAAAATTTGGAATAAGCATATGAGGAGTAAAACAATACTTGTGACTTAAAGTTTATTAGATACATGGGTCAAGTAACTAAACTGGGTTTCAGGCCAGAGGATGTGCTGTGAGGAGGCTTTCCCTCTAAAATAATTCCAGAATGTGGCCTTTTCTCATGCCCACCACTGAAACTTCCCTAGTCTGTCTTTGTCACCCATAGTCCTTTTCCACTACCACACCTTGTTTTTTTCTTTTATGGTACATGTCACAACCTGTGTTATCGTGGTCATTCATTTATTTTCCTCTTTACTTTCTGTATCCCCTATATCAATTAGTCTCCTCTTTATCAATTTTATTATGTAACCAACTACCCCAAACCTCAGGGGCCTAAGTCATTATTTATTCAGTTGTTAATGATTTTGTAAGTTGCTAATTTGATCTAGGCTCAGCTGAGTGGTTCTTCTGCTTGGGCCAGGCTTGGCTGATTTTGGCTGAGCCTGTTCATGCTTATGCTATTTGCTGACAGGTCAGCTGCAGCTGGCTGGTTTGTCATGGCTTTCATTGAGAAGGTTGAGGCAGTGGGGCTTTTCTCCACTGACTGGCACATGTTTTTCTCCATATATTCTCTCAGGCTAGCTCAGGCTTGTTCACATGGCAGTTGTAGTGTACCAAGAGTGTGAGAGTGGAAGTCTTAGTGAATTGCAGTATCCCTTCTGTTGCACTGGACTGGTGCAGAAATAAGCTCCTCCTCTTGATGAGAGGTGCTGCAAAGGATGGTGGCCAGTATTGCATTTTCACATATCCCTATTGGATTATGACTCCATGGGAGCAGAGCTTTGGCCCTGGTTCATGGACTGCTGTGTGGAAAGTACTGCTTAAAAGCCCAAGACTGTGCTACATTCTGGTCAATCTCATTTTCAGTCTTCACTTTGGTTTAAGTTATTCAAGATGTGGCAATTCTGCCTTTCACATTAACCCACTCTGGAATGCAACCACCAACTGAGAAACTGTCGCTTTAGAGAAAAATTACCCAAGCTGGAATGGCGGGAGGGGAGCGGGTAATCTGAGAAACTTCAAATTAAAGAGTGAGGCCGAAAATCTGTCAAGTTCTGTAAGATAAAAATCTTCTTGGAAGGGCACATCTGCCAAGATTGCATTTTCACAGGCGGTCTTGACTGGAAACGAGGTCAGCTCAGAGTGAGTGTCCTCCCTCCGAGCCAGGCCTGGGGAGAGAGTGGAGGGATTTTTGACAAGAACTAAATTGGATTCCTAAAAGCCAGGGGTCTGTATCCTATCTTAAAAAACAAAACAAAACAAAAAACCCCCCCCAAACAGAAAAACAACAAAACAAAACCTCTAAGTTGACGAGAGATGCTGGCAAGGGCAACTTCATCCCTGCTGTGGAATTGAACTTAGGCTACATGGAGTTTTTCCCCTTCTCGCACCTGAACTGTATCAAAGTACATTCCATTGAAATGTATTCTGTGTTTCAGAAGTCAGTAAGTTAATGAGTCCATCAATACATTTCCAGAGATGACCTACAACATTTGCAGTGCTGTGCTGAATATCTTGGGGACACCCCAAGTGGGAGGACGCATAGTCCCAGAAGGTGGTTACAGTGGATGGTGCCAGCTAGCAGCACTCCCAGAAGCTGAGGTAAGGAGTCTTTTCTCGAGAGAGGACTTGGGGAGTGCAACTCAACTTGTCTCTCTCAACTTTCCTTTATTGAATGATTCAAATACGTGGACATTCTCAGCGCTTTATGTTATTATGTAATTGAGTCTTTATGACAGCCCTCTCCTGAGGTGAGTATTAGTATCAATATTTTGTTGATAAAAACCAAAGCCCAATTATCAGACTCATTGGTGGCCAAGCCGGGATTTCAACTTGTATTTGTCTAACTGCAAGTTAACATTGTCCTTGATGTCTGGTTAAACATAATCAGTAACATGTATAGTATTCTTATCACATGCCAGGCTCAACACATACTATTTTATTGAATCCCAACCATAACATTAGGCGACAGTTACAGTTATTATATCGAGTTCACATATGGGGAAACTGAGGAACAGAGAGGATAATTGGTCAGGGTGGTCCTGGATTTTCTCATAATTCTAGTAGTTGATGGGGACCTTCTCATACTTTCTTGGTCAGGGTGCTGATCTGATTCAGTGGTAGGAGAACTGCCATTGTCCCACCCACCCATAAATACTTCCAAGACACATTCAAATGGGAATCATGGCTCTTTCCAGAAAACCTTCCCACTGACCCTGATCCCATTCCTAGGAGGCCCATCATGTATTCCATTCCTCCTGCTGCCCTAATCTCCTCCCTGCTGGAATCCTTACAAATCTTCTCTGTTGCTTTTTCGCTATGGGAGGCTGCTCTGCAGAAAGCTTTTCCTTTCCTTTCTGTTCATCCTGTGGGGCCAGGGCTCATAGCCAAGGAGAGGGAAGGAGAATTCCCATGTCGAATTCAGGCTGCTAAAGGGGTCCTACTTAGAAGCTCCTGAGAAAAGAGACCCTGAGTGGCTGACACAGAGGAATGTGTCCTGAATATGATAGCCTCCTGTCAGCTTTATTTCAGGCAAATTAAAGCTGACTGCAGGAGAAGACAGCCAGAGAGACCCAGCCCTTCACATTCTTCTTGGACATAACACTCAGCTTCTATCTTATAAGATTCCAGTTGGGAAGGCTCCAGAAATTACTACAACTAATGTTCTTGTTCTACACAGTATAGAACTGAAGCTGGGAGAACTCAGTGGCTAGGATCAAGTCACATAATGCAAAGCATGCCCATACCCAAGTCACTGTTCTTTCCAACCACTTTATAGCAGTTTGCAGGCTTCAGTCCTTTGGGAACCATCTTTACAATTTTTGCCTCCTTCATGTACCATCTGTGCCAATAATTGCTGAAGATTTTCTTGAAATTGACTAATGTTTTAGTTCAAATCATTAGTTGGTCCTTGTTTTACAGTTTATTAAAATAAATATAAAATTATATTATTTTATACCCCTCTGGTAGTATGCTATGTACCTTTTTTGAAACAGGGCCTTAGAGTGAATCACAATGGGGTAGAAGAATCTTTGAGTTCAAGTTTTTCCTCTGTTACTAGTTGCACTGTCATGGACAAGTCACTTCACCTTTCTGAGCCTCAGTTTTCTCAGCTGTGAAATGGGAGTGAATACTCTTATCCCTGGATTGCTTAAAGAGTTGTTATGGGAACCAAACCTAGGACTATACTTGAAAGAGCTTTACTCATTCAGGCAAGTTAAACCAATGAAAGTTTTCATTATTATTCCTCTTGTGAGCTTTATCATTTTCCCATTCATAGTGGAAATAGTATTTCTTCAGTCGCTCATCTTTCGAGAGACATGGACGTCTCCTGGTGCCGGTCTTACCCTTTTCCTAACAGTGTGTTGCGGAGCAAATTTCTTCTTTTCACATGCTTCTCTGTTCTGTGAGGTGTCTATTCCTCCTTGGTACTCAAGGCTATCCCCAGGCAGGTGATGAGTGAAGGTTTAACTTCACATAGCTCAGCAAACAAACTTTCCTAAATACTATGTCCATCATCTCCAAAGTCAGGGAGAAAAATCTCTGAGGAAAGGCTAAGCTGGTATATTCAGCCCTGGCTATCTCTGGACAGAGAAAAGGAAAATGCTGACCTATAGCTGAGAGATATGATCTGAAGTTCTGGCTGTCAAATACTGAAATCAGTATCAGTTTGCAGACCTTGTTCTCTGGAATCAAGGGTACATTTTGCCAAAGATAACTCAGTTTCTAATTTCTTTTTCTCATCTTGTCTCTGTGTTTAAAAATCTCAAGGAAAGGGCTTATGTGGACTTTTGAATTTATAATTTATTGACACCAGGGACATGTGTGTATATTTGTGTATTCCATTCATAGCACTTATGTGCCAGGCACTGTTCCTAGAGTTTTCCAAATATTAACTCATTTAATTCTCTCACCAACCTATAAAGTAGGTACTACTTACCCTCCTTGTATAGATGGGAAACTTACAGGGAATTTAAGTGGCTTGCTCAAGGTCACACAGCTAGTTCTGGAAAGATCAGGGATTTAAACCCAGACAGCATGACTTCAGAATCCCTGCTTAACTAATATACTATGTTATGGAATAGAAACATATTGAATGTCTAAATTTTACCATCTTCAAGGCCTAGTTTCAAAGTTTCCTGTTGCTTGAGGACCCCTCTGAGCTCACACAAGGGAAAGCTTCTCTTGAATCCAACTGTGCTTTTTCTATATCTCTCTAATGATATATACCGCATTTTAGCTTGCATGAGAATGATTTGTATACATCTTACGTTCCTGTGTGTGTGTTTATTCCTTAATAGTCGTTAGAGCTCTTCACTATTTCTGGCTCTCCACTTCCAGGCATTGGGTAGGATTGCATTTCCTAGCCCCTTGTTGAGAGTGGCTTGGGGTGGGGTCATGTGACTTGTTCCGGTCAATGATTTGTGAGTAGAATGCATGTGAGTCACTTCTGGACCAGACTATTGAATTTTCTGTGCAAATTTTCTGGAATTCTCCTTGGCTATGGCGTAGCCACAGGCAACAAGTAAGACAGTGGCTGATTCATCTGCCTGGGGGACCATGAAAGGCAGATCCATGATGGATAGACATGTACTGAGAGCAAGATATAAACTTTTTTTTTGTTGTAAGAGATATTTGTTGTTCAGGTATTGGGGCGATTTGTTACTACAGCCAAACTTAACCTGTAATGACCAATGTTGGAGCTTTAGTTGGTCTCCAGTTTTAGTTACTCGTGTGCAGTATGAGAGATAGGCAACATCTTAAGAATTGCACAGTTTGGCTTTTGGAGGGAAAATTTTAGCCAATTTTAGTGATTGTCCTTAAAATGCATATAAAAAGGCATCCCAATTGGAAAGGAAGAAATAAAGTTGTTTTTATTTACAGAAGACGTCATTATGTAGAAAATTCTAAAGAATCTACAAAAACACCTTCTAGAAATAGTAAGTCAGTTTAGCAAGTTATAGGACATAAGGCAAACCCACAAAAATTTGCTGTGTTTCTATATACTGGCAATAAACAATTGAAAATAAAAAATTAAAAACAGTAATATTTTGGCTAGCCATAGTGGCTCAGGCCTGTAATGTTAGCACTCTGGGAGGTGGAGGCAGGAGGGTCACTTGCAATCAGGAGTTCAAGACTAGCGTGAGCAACATAGCAAGACCCCATCTTTACAAAAATGATGTCCATATGGAAAATAATACCCTGGAATATGGTAATTGCTCCCCCTTCACACTAACCTCCCTCCCCGGCCACCCCTTCACTGGGCAGGCACTGCAGCTACAGGAGCCTCCAGCTATATTTTGCCATGTATAATATGCCCCATGCACATGTTTTTGGCTCAAACATCCAGGAAGTAAATCTTTGTTTTAATTTTTTACTTTTTTTTATTATTAAATCATAGCTGTGTACATTAATGCGATCATGGGGCACCATACACTGGTTTTATAGACCATTTGACACATTTTCATCACGCTGGTTACCATAGCCTTCCTGGCATTTTCTTAGTTATTGTGTTAAGACATTTACATTCTACATTTACTAAGCTTCACATGTACCCTTGTAAGATGCACTGTAGGTGTGGTCCCACCAATCACCCTCCCTCCACTCATCCTTCCCCCCTTCCCTCCCTCTCCCCCGTTTTAATTTTTTAATTAAAACTTTTGTTTATATTTAGGTACTTGTTTTTATATGTATTATAAAGGAATTTCATAAAAATATCAGCTAGATTGCTAACTCCCACCTAAAGTGTAGGAAGAGAAATACGTTGCTCTTTGTTGGTCAAAAATGCTTTCATTGCCAGTCTGTCATAAATTCAACAAAACCAATTACTATATTCCAGGGTATTATTTTGCATGTGTATTCCAGGGTATTATTTGCATGTGAATACTGTCATCGCTTTCTAGAGTTACACTTTTAATGCATAAGCATAAATAAAAGAATTGAAAACCTTTATATAGCTGTGGACTTAGTACTACCCATGTATAAGGCATGTCCTTATTTTTTTCCCTAAAAATTTGGGCAAAATGTATACATTATACATGGCAAAATATAGTAACCCACTCAAATATACTCCATTGATTTTCATCAAAGTTGCAAAGGCAATTCAATGGAGAAAGGATAATCTTTTCTTTAAACAGTGTTGGAACAATTAGATATCCATACGCAAAAGGATGAACCTCGACCCAGCTTCATGACTTATATAAAAAGGTAACCTCCAATTAATCATAGACATAAATATAAAGCAAAGCTATAAGGCTTCTAGGAAAACCTAAGGGTACATTTTTGTGATCCAAAGGGTTTTTAGAAATGACACAAAAGGCATGGTCTATAAAAGAAAAAGTTGATGAATTAGACTTTATCAAAATTAAAAACTTTTACTCTTCAGAAGACACTGTTAAGAGGATGAAAAGACAAACCATAGATGGAGAGAAAGGATTTACAAATCACACCTTTTACAAAGAACTGATATTCAGGATGTATAAAGAATTCTCCAAATTTATAAGCAGATAACCACTCCATTAAAAAATGGGCAAAACATGTGAACAGACACATCACAAAGAAGATAGATCAGTGGTAAATAAGCATATGAAAAGATGCTCACCATCACTGGTCATTAGGGAAAGGAACGTTAAAACCACAATTCGATACCGCTTCACACTTAATATAATGACTAAAATCTTTTTAAAGCAACAATACCAGCTGTTGGCAAAGATGTGGAGCAGTTACAATTCTCACACATTGTTAGTGGGATTCTAAAATAATACAAGCACTTTAGAAAACTGTTTGCATTCCCATCAGCAGTGTAGAAGTGTTCCCTTTTCTCCACATTCACACCAACATCTCTGGTTTGGGGATTTTGTGATGAATACCTTCCTTTTGGAAAGATGTTTGGAGAACACTTAGGGATCTAAAAATAGACCTGCCATTCGATCCTACAATTCCTCTACTAGGTATATATCCAGAAGACCAAAAATCACATTATAACAAAGATATATGTAACAGAATGTTTATTGCAGCCCAGTCTATAATTGTTAAGTCATGGAAGAAGCCCAAGTGCCCATGGACCCACAAATGGATCAATAAATTGTGGTATATGTACACCATGGAATATTATGCAGCCTTAAAGAAAGATGGAGACTTTACCTCTTTCATGTTTACATGGATGGAGCTGGAACATATTCTTCTTAGTAAAGTATCTCAAGAACGGAGGAAAAAGTATCCAATGTACTCAGCCCTACTATGAAACCAATTTATAGCTTTTATATGAAAGCTATAACCCAATTATAACCTAAGAATATGGGGAAAGGGGAAAAGGAGGGGAGGGGAGGGGGGAGGAAGGGTGGAGGGAGGGTAATTGGTGGGACCACACCTACGGTGCATCTTACAAGGGTACATGTGAAATTTACTAAATGTAGAATATAAAAGTCTTAACATAATAATGAAGAAAATGCTGTGAAGGCTATGTTAACCAGTTTGATGAAAATATTTCAAATTGTATATAAAACCAGCACGTTGTACTCCATGATTGCATTAATGTACACAGCTATGATTTAATAAAAAAAAAACTGTTTTCAAATTTCTCAGAAAGTTGAACCTATGTTTCCTGCAATCCTACTTACAGGAATTTGCCTGAGAAATGAAAACATATGTTCATACAAAACCTGTACATGAATGTTTATAGTGGCTTTATTCATAATTAATAAAAACTGGGAATAATCCAAATATCCTTCAACTGGTGAATGGTTAAACAAACTGTGTTACATCTATAGCAGGGAATAGTACTCGGTTATAAAAAGAAAGAAAGTATTGATATGTATAACAATACAGATGATTTTCAAAGGCCTTCTGCTAAGTCAAAGAAGTCAGAGCCAAAGGCTATGTACTGTGAGATTCCATTTGTGTGGCATTGTGGGAAAGGCACAACGATGGGGATGGAGAACAGAGCATCGGTTGAAGGGTGGGACAAGGAACTGATAACAATGGGGTGCCTCAAGGCATTTTTTTTGGGGGGAGGTAATAGAACTGTATCTTGATTGTGGTGGTGGTGACACAACTGTAATGCATTTGTTCAATCTTATAGGACCGTACTCTACAAAGAGTAAATTTCACTGCATGAAAATTAGAAAATACTAGATAAATAAAAACCATAAATGGATGTATTATGTGAGTTGGGTCCACCTGTTAATTTTTCTTAAATCTTTCTCTTTTATTTTGAGTATTTAAGTCACTCCAGAATCAGTGGCTCTCCAACATAGACCCGTGTGTGTGTGTGTGTGTGTGTGTGTGTGTGTTTCTGTAGGTCTTTTTTTTTCTGTATGTCTTTTGAACTCAAGTTTCCAGGGGAGCAGAAATCATCCATGCTCACATAATTCCTTCATCTCCGCCTTGGCATGAGTCATCCTTTTGTTAACAGGAGGCAGGAAAAGTCTCTGGGGGCATTTTAGCATGAAGTGCTTATCCTGCCTCAGATCAGTGCCAATCTCTCACCTGGTTTCCCACGAATTATGCCTACTATTGTATGAGTTTGCCTCCCTCAAACAATCTGTTGGGTGGAGTAGTCAACTGGCTCTGCCACAGGTCCTGGTGTCCACAGATCCATAGATGAGAAGGAAAAAAGGGTGGCCTGGATCAGTGTTCCATGAGGTGAATGGTGGAGAAATTCTCCCTTATATTTTTTTCAACTTTGAAAGTTTTGGTCTACATACTAAAGGACATAAAGCATACAAATCCTAAGTGTTTTTCCTGATGAGTTTTTACCTGTTTATATAACCAAGTAACGTAACCACCAGCCAGATCAAGATCAAGATATAGAACCACTTCACACCCTCCATGTTTCCTCATGGCCCCTTTCTCTCAGTAGCCATCTTCCACTCCTTCCCAGAGGGAACCGCTTTTCTGACTTCTGTCACCAGAGATTAATTTTGCCCCTTCTAGAGCTTCATATAAATGGTACCTCGCAGTGTATATTCTTCATATGTTTGGCCTCTTTTGCTTAACGTACTGTCTATGTCAGATTCATCCATATTGTATGTCTCAACTTTTTTGCCAGGTAGTATTCTATGGTATGCATATTCAAGAATTCATTTATCCATTGTCCCATTGATGAACACTTGAGTTCTTACAGTTTGGGGCTTTTATGAACATTTTTGTACATATCCTTTGGTGGACATATGCACTCATGTCTCTTGGGTTTATACACAAGAGTGTGCTTTTTGCGTTATAGGAGATGCATTTGTTGAGCTTTAGTTGACAGTGCCAAACAGTTTTCCAAAGCGATTGTGTCATTGTGTTCCCACCAGCAATGTGTGAGTGTTCCTGTTGCTTCACACCTTGTCGGCACTTGGTATTGTCAATGTTTTCAGTCTTAGCCATTGTGGTGGGTATGTGGTTGTAGCTTATCATGGTTTAAATTCTCCTCTTGAAATATATACATGTCTCCTTGCTGTTGTCCCAAGGAGGGGACTGATTGGTTTCAGGGCTATGGACTGGGAGTGGCAGTGGCAATTGTAGGTGATAGGCTAGTGGGAGAAGCACTTACATCGGGAGAGGGCACTTAGGAATTATGCTAGCATTGCAATCCATAAGCAGGCCACCTCCATGTGCCCTATTTCTCCTAAAGGCTGTTCCTACAGAGAGCTGGCTTGTTGACAGGCATCTTCATTCCTCCCAGACACTGTGCTTGACTTACGACGGGCAGAATGTGTCCCTTCTTCAGGAAGATGGGCTGCTCTGAAGCTTTTTCTGGGACTATATGAGTCGGTAGGGCATTTCCAGTCATTTGTTTTCAGAATGACAGTGTGTCCATTTACCTATTGCTCCCCTGGTATATTTGCCAACTGGAAGAGAAAGCGGGAAAAGAACATAAGAAACAGTTGAGTGTTTATCAAGATGGGGGAAGCAAATCTCAGCTTCACCTGTTAATTTGGTTTGTCGATGAGCAGAGACACCTCTGAAACAGAGATCTGTTGAGGAGGTGAGCTGCCAAGCATTGTACTGCACGTTCTCAACTCTGTTCTGATGTGTGGTGGGAAAATAATGGAGAAAACTGGGGATGCTCTCACTCTGGGCTCATTTTTGCCAGCACCGGCTTCAATGCCTGTGAGAGCCCAATGGAAAAACCATCCCATAAACCGATAAACAGCAATCGTAGGCTTGGGAATTGAATATCTGAGTATGAATTCTGACTAGCCACTTACCAATTGTGTGACCTATGCATGTCAATTGGTATCAAGGAGCCTCAATTTCTTTACTTATAGAATGCAGATACCAATATTTATTTCACACAGATTTTTGGGGGTGAAAATTAGTTTGTACAAGAAATATGAAAGTTCCTGACATATATAGTAGGTACTCAATAACTACTACTGGTTTAATAGCCAAAACCAGCTCAGATGCCTTTCATCGGTGAGTGGTTAAACAATGGTACATACATTCCATATTCTCAACAATAAAAAGGAAGCAAATAATGATACGTGTAACTTAGATGAATCTGCAGAGAATTATACCAAATGAAAAAAAAACCTAATTCTAAAAAGCTACATGCTGTATGATTACATTGGTATTACACTTTTGTTATGACAAAATTTTAGAAATGGAAAACAGATTAGTGGTTGGCTGTATTTACAGATGGGAAGATAAGTGGGAGGAAGTGGGTGTGGTTATAAAAGAGAAATTTGACGGGATTTTGTGGTGATTAAACTGTTCACTATCTTGACTGTGCTGCTGGATATACAAACTTACACATGTGATAAAATTGCACAGAACTAAACACACAGTTGGGTACAAATAAAACTGGGGAAATCCAGTTAAGCTCTATGGATTCTTAATATCCTGGTTGTGAGCCTGTACTACAGTTTCACAAAATCTTATCACTGGAGAAAGGGTACATGGGCCTCTCTCTCTATTATGTCTTATTTCTTCATGCAAGTCTACAATTACCTCAATAAAAATTTCTATTAAAAATATTCCTGATCTCTTTTTTTTTTTTTTTTTTTGTAGAGACAGAGTTTCACTTTATTGCCCTGGGTAGAGTGCCGTGGCATCACACAGCTCACAGCAACCTCCAACTCCTGGGCTTAGGCGATTCTCCTGCCTCAGCCTCCCAAGTAGCTGAGACTACAGGCGCCCGCCACAACACCCGGCTATTTTTTTGTTGCAGTTTGGCCGGGGCTGGGTTTGAACCCGCCACCCTCGGCATATGGGGCCGGCGCCCTGCTCACTGAGCCACAGGCGCCGCCCCAAAATATTCCTGATCTCTTTAAGTATAACATGCCATGGATTATAATAAGCTCTATTTAATAATAAGATCAATTTAATAATTTAAAACGAAGAAATGCACTGCCTTATTAAATCTATTTATAGATTGTAGGATAAATCTTGACTTGTGAAATATTAAAATGTGGGCATGAGGGAGGGAGAAGTTGCAAGTTAAATCAAGGAACTCTTACGGTTTCTATCAGCTTCTATTTTTCCTTCCTGCTCTCTCTTTGGATACCCAAGGTTCTCATTAAGCCGAATTCCCAGAGGAATGAAAAAAAACCTCTGGAAAAACTGAGTCACACTAAGGTGTTGCTGACTTGATTAATTAATTCATTTATTTGTTGCTTCTCCCTTATCTCTGCCCACCTTCTATCTCCAGCTCATCTGTGAGCCCCAGCATAATGACTTGTATGGAGTACTCATTAAATATATGGTGAAGCTAATGAAAGGATTTTGAAAGAGGATTGTTGATTAGGGTAATTCATAAGGTATAAAAATAACTAATGGTGAAATGTTCAGCACTTTGGCAGTTAAGGATGAGGATTTTTTTGGCTCTGTGCAAATAGTCCAACAGAACCCCTTGTCCACTCTAATCTTATCCACATACAAAGCTCATCCTTTCCTAAATATATGTTCCAAGTTTTAAAAAATTGAGGCTAAAATTATAAGGGCATGTACATATTGGGAAATGAAGTTGCCATTAACCCTAGTGTGACTTCTGGTGGGTGTTCTAGATCTATCAGCTAATGATTGATGACAAGAATTTTGTCTTCTAAATTCATGATCTTGCTTCTTCTATCCTAGGAAAACACTTTAAAATGTTATACCTAGTGTGGTTGAGGTAATATTTAAACCTTTCTCCCTCTGGCTTGAAAATTCCTGTCTGCATAACCATAATTAACTTGAATTCAGATTTACACAAAATGCAATAAAAATAACTCAACATTTTAATTATTGGCAGACCATTTTTATTTTCTTGGTGTAGATATAATTACAAATAGAAACCAGTACTTCACAACTTCTAGTGACTTTATTCTTCATCTTAGCTTGGATGTTAGGATAAATGTTTACCCCCCCTTTCTTTTTTTTTTATTAAATTATAGCTGTGTACATTAATGCAATCATGAGGTATAATGTGCTGGTTTTATATACCATTTGAAATATTTTCATCAAACTGGTTAACATGGCCTTCACCGCATTTTCTTAGTTATTGTGTTAAGTCTCCCCTTTCTTTTATTCTCATAAGGCTTTTAATAAAAATTACAGTACAAAGAAGAAGAAAGCACAGGTGAACAGAGCAGGCTGACGACTTACAGGTGCAGCGCCACAGTCTTTTTCTCAGGTATAGAATGCTGTCATCTTAGATTGTTAACCAACAAGACACATACAGAGATAATGTGCTCTCAAGGAAGCAAAGGCACAACTTCACTGTTGAGGTCTTCTATACCCTGCTGGTCATAAAATCAGGCTAGGTAGCCACTTAAAGCAAATGCAAACAGTCTGTCTATAATTTTCAGCAAATACTACAGACAAGCTGGTATGGAGTGACTCCAGAGAAGGTTTGGACTTTAAACTTTAAATTACTAGATAGTATATTTTATTCTTGTCTCAGCCAAGAATCAGTGGCAGACTTTTAGTAATTCCTGGATATAAGCATTGTGATAACAGAGACCAGCCACAAATTATTCTGATTCTTGTATACATTATTTGCAATGTCAGTTATCTTTTTGTTTTTTCATTTAAGAAATAATTATAGTAGAATAACAGAATAAGGGCTATATGATTGATGTTTTGAAAGATTTTCTTCCAGAGGGACTTTGCCTAACAATTGCAATCAGTGTAACCTGGCTTATTGTACCCTCAATGAATCCCCAACAATAAATAAATAAATAAATAAATGAGAAAGATTTTCTTCCATAATTATTGCTTGGTTGTCTTTGAAAAAAAAATAAAGATTTTTCAGACTTAAATGCAAAATGTAGAGATTGTTTTACTTTATCATAAATGTTTCTTTTATGCTTCAGAAGAATATGAATCTATAATTACTAGGAATGTTTATACACTGTTGGTGGGACTGCAAATTAGTACAACCTTTATGGAAAACAGTATGAAGATTCTCAAGGAACTACAAGTTGATCTACCATTTGATATAGCAATCCCAATACTGGGTAGTTACCCAAAAGAAAAGAAGTTATTGTATCAAAAAGACACCTGCATGTGAATGTTCATCCCAACACAATTCACAAGCGTATCTCTTTCCAGAGCAAAGGATCAACATGCTTGTCATCTACTATGATTAAGGCAATGTCTTCTTCGGGAGCATGTTTACTGTCCATTGTAAAAGATTCAGGTTTCCTAAGCTCTGGGTTCCTTTTCTGTAATAAACCCCCTTGCATATGCTGGCCCTCTTTGGGTTACCCTGTGGGAATTGGGGCTGGGGAAACTGATGCAAAAACTAGTGATAATATGGCTACTATTATTTCTATGAGTATCTGGAATTGAACTAGCCTTCATTTCTGACCTAGGAGACTCATGTCTTCTACCACCATTCATAAAACTGTGGCAGGCTAGCTTGTTTGTAAGTAGAGTCAAATCTGAGGCTCTTTGCAGTTCTTGACACCCACCTTGTGCCAGGTGTTTGCACACTGTTTTAAATTGCACATGAACTTTATGATTCCAGAGAAGGGTTGGACTTAAATACAGGGTGGCCATGAAGTTCATGTGCAATTTAAAATTGTACACTGTTTTAAATTGCACATGAACTTCATGACCACCCTGTATTTGATCTTTACAATAAACCCTTTGTGGGATGTTTGAATAGCTCTATTTTATGGAGGAAGAAGATTCCAAGAGGTTTAGAAAATTGCCCAAGTAAGTGGCTGGGCTTGGATTTGAATTGAGGATAATCTGATTCCAAAGCTGTGTTTTTCCACAGTTCTGTAGTAATCATGTGGCCATAGCTCTTTTCTTGAGGGAAAGAATGAGCCTTAATCAATTACACTGGTCAGTGTCTTGAAGACTATTCACCTACTATAAAGGACAAAGCCATTCCAAGAATAGCCTTCTACTTGACTTGTGACATCTCAGAAATTCAGGGCTATTTGAAACGAAAATTTGACTCCTCACTATATTTTATTTCTCTGTGGATTTTACATATATTTTCTTTGTTATTGCAAAGTCCTACGTGGAATTTGAGATTCTGGCAGTTGGTGATTTTTCTCAAGGAAAAGAAACATTAAGACATTCGTTCTTAGAAAAATAAATCTGTGTATATGACATGCCTGCTCATACATATATACAGTGGAGCAATCTATTCAGGATTTATTTTTATATAGAGAACTACTGTTATGCAAATATACACAGACTCACTCTATACTTTAGAGACATTTTCTACATGGAGAACCAGGGAAGGTGGGAAGGACAAAGGGACGGAGAGAAAGTGACTCAGGATTGCAGAGACACAGAGCACAAATCTACCTTCCCTAGCCATTTGTAGATGTCTTTGGAATAAAGATAGTATAAAGGTTTGAAAGCATATTCAGTATTTTAACTCTGTCTCTAGAGATAGACCGCCAAATGCTAATGAATGTCTGTTGTGGCGTCCTGAGGTCCACATTGCTGTAATTCCACCGTAGCATCGTAGCCCCTTTGTTTGAGAAACTGATTAAAAAATGGAAGTAACATGTGACTCTCTATACCCCAAACCCTGTTTTAAAACCCACCAATCATTGGTGATGATAGGTCATATTAAGAGTGATGGCACATTTTGCTGTCCACCACTCCACACTCTGGGGGATATGGGCAGCTTCTAAGGCCCAGGTCTCAGGAAAATTGAAAGGAAGATCAGAAGTCCATCAACCTCAGACCTAAGCCTTGGATGCAAAAACAACTGCCAAGGTCTCCACATGCTTTGCCATCCCCCTCCAGCTGCCAGCCTCAAGTCGGATTTCACCACATTCACCAGAGCATTGCCCTCCTCCCTTCCTGCCCCCATTCATTAGCATGACTCACGTGGCTGTGAGAGCACATGGCAAAGATTACGGTTTCCATGACCTCACTGATTCTGAAAAACACAGTGATATTTCAGAAAATATATGTATTCTTTCCTTGTGAGATTAAGAACAACTCTAATAACACATATAGGACGCTTCCTCTGAGCCTTCTCCTCTTACCATCCCCCATCCTCCAAGGACTGATTCTCTTATTCCTTTTCCCATAATCGTTCAGGAATCCAGTTAAATGAATTTGGGGTTTAGATGTGCAGACGTGGGCCACATATCAACATTCTAACCATAGACGGGGTCCATTGGCTCCGACATTCCCCTTTTGGGAACTGACTGTGCACTTGCACACCCTCCCCCCAACAACCCCAGTTGGACAAGCTGGTAATTTTTTTCTCTTGCTGAGCTGCTATAGCAGGAAGCAGCAAAAAAGAGCTAGTTTTTTTTTTTTTTTAGCAGATTCTGGTGGTTCCCTGTCCATATCCCATATTCTCTTTGCATTTCACAATGCTCCAACTGACTTCCAAATGGCAGCACCTGTATCTCCGGGCCTGATGGCTTTTTCTGGGACAGCGGGGACCACTCTGCACCAATATGTGGCAGGTTTGAAGCACCAAGGAATTAACACCACGGGGAGCAGCCCTCAATCAATGACTCTTGGCATTGGTGTATAGTAATTCAACTCCCTTTCCCTCATGTGGGTTAAATTTGAGACCTATATTTTTTACCATTTTCCAGAGCTTTCCCATAGGATTGATTTCCATTTGCCTATTGCGGGTAGATGGCTTGATAATGACTCCGTATTGGACACCTTCCCTTCTCTGAATCACCTTCCCTTTCCCTACTCATGTTCTCAGCACCTCTCAAACAAACTACAGACTTGCACTGAATTCTTGAGGGAAAACTGAGGAATTGAACTCTGAACACTGTTCATTGTTCGAAGTTTCTCCCTGAAGGGCTTAGAGAGAAGTCATACCCTTATGGCATCCCTTTTAGCTAATCAAATGATCTTTTAAACCACCTAGGTTCCCCTGCCTTTGAAAACCCTTGCTTGTAAATCATCAGAGAGTTCAGGCCTTAGGTGTTAGCTGCCCATTCTCCTTAGACAGTGCCATGCGATAAAAATGCCCCCTTTACCCACCGCCACTCTTGGCTTCAGCATTTGGCTTTGCTGCACTGGGCGAGTACACCCTAGTCTGGTTGGGTAACAGAAACTCTGCTGAACAAGTTTTGTATGAATAAATGCATTCCTTTTAGCTTCTGTTGGTCATTGATCTTCAAAGCAACTCAAGCAACCTATTTGAGTTTTGTAGTTTTCCAGCACCTGCTCAGCAATTTGTCTCCTTTCCACACTTCCATCTCTCTCAGGGGATAAAGTCAAGATTATTCCAGGGACGAAAATAGCCCCTATAAGGGGCCCGAGTTTCCATCCCAACTGTCCTGTCTGTGGTGCAATTGGGCAAGTTTTGAAATTCTTTTGCACTTCACTTGTTTCTAAACTCAGGGCAAAAATTATTTTCCGAGTACCTACTACATACTGGTCTTGCACTAGCTCCCTAGTGATACTGTCTTAAATAGTTACAGTCTCTTCCTTCATGACAGCACAGATGTATGGGCTCTGGAATCAGATCACTACCTCTACTAACTCTGTGACTTGCCAAACCTTTGTTTTTTCTTTATAAAATGGGACCGATTTCTCACAGGGTGGTGAGAATTAAGATCTATGACCAAGATAAAGCACACAGTACGTGCTTCCCAGTACACAGAAAATGTTCACTTAATGAGGAAGACATAAGATCACAATAGTTAATTTTTATTGAGTGCTTACAACATGCCAGGCCTGACTTATATATTTTAAATACACAAACTCCCCATTTAGGCCACCCAAGAGCCCTTAGAGGTAGACGTTATTCTTTGCTATTTTTATCATCCCCATTTTATGAACAAAGAAATGCAGAAAGGCCAGGTAACTTGTCAGAGGTCACATAGCTAATATACAAAGTAAGGATTTGAACCCAAGTGGCCCACTTACAGAACCTATACTCATTTATTTATTTATTTTTAGACAGAGTCTCATTCTGTAATCCAGGCTAGAGCGCTGTGGTGTCTAGCTCACAGCAACCTCAAACTCCTGGGCTCAAGCAATCTTAGCCTCCTGAGTACCTGGGACTACAGGCGCCTGCCACAACCACCAGCTAATATTTTTATTCATTCATTCATTCATTCATTCATTTATTTTTTGAGACAGAATCTCACTTTGTTGCCCTCGGTAGAGTGCTGTGACATCATAGCTGACAGCAACCTCAAACTCTTGGGCTCAAGTGATTCTCTTGCCTCAGCCTCCCAAGTGGCTGGGACTACAGGCGCCCGCCACAACAGCTGGCTATTTTTATTTTTATTATTTATTTATTTATTTATTTTTTGGGAGGGGAGGCCACAGATTTCTTTATTGGTTTGTTTTTATACTCCTCATTTCACAAAGGATATGAAGGTGAAGGCTCCTAATCTGTATTCTGTCTCCCCCGGGCCTGACTGCTGAACTTTAACCATTCCTGAAAAATACATGGTCTGTTTTTGGCTCAGAGACGAATAAAATGTCTCACTCCAAGAAAAGCCACAGAATCCTAGCAAACGTTCTAACTTCTAGCCTCATTCATTGTTTTTTTTTTTTTTTTAAAGGAAACATCAAATTTATTATGGTCTCTTAAATAACTTGGCTTATGTGCCATAGTATTTCCATAAAAGATTTTCTACTTGATGACAATCTACGTGTATATAAGGTTTTCCATGATCTCTGAGAGTC
This sequence comes from Nycticebus coucang, assembly GCF_027406575.1. Classification (NCBI taxonomy): domain Eukaryota; kingdom Metazoa; phylum Chordata; class Mammalia; order Primates; family Lorisidae; genus Nycticebus; species Nycticebus coucang. Next base: position 15,833,118 of record NC_069804.1, read on the forward strand.
CTTAACTGTCATGCTAATCCATCCTTGATCTGAGCATCCCACCAGATGAACCTCCAAACTCTGGAATTGGTTTTTTTGTTTGTTTGAGACAGGGTCTCACTTTGTTGCCCTCAGTAGAGTGCTGTGGCATCACAACTCACAGCAACCTGAAACTCCTAGGCTTAAGCGATTCTCTTGCCTCTGCCTCCCAAGTAGCTGGAACTACAGGCGCCCACCACAACGCCTGGCTATTTTTTTGGTTGCAGTCATCATTGCTGTCTTAGTTGGCCCAGGCCGGTTTGAACCCACCAGCCTCGGTGCATGTGGCTGGCGCCCTACCCACTGTGCTATGGGTGCTGAGCCTCTTTCTTTTTCTTATTCCCTCACTTTTCCATTTCTTGCACATACAGATTGGAAAGAAAAAGTGCCAGAGATAAAATCTAGAGTCTAGGATGTCATTGGTGCATTTTTTTTTTTTTGAGACAGTCTCTGTCACCCTTGGGAGAGTGCCCTGGCATCATCATAGCTTACAGCAAACTCAGTCTCTTGGACTCAAGCAATTCTCTTGCTTCCCAAGGAGCTGAGACTATAGGTGCCTGCCACTACACCTGGTTAATTTTTCTATGGGGTCTCCCTTTTGCTCAGGCTGGTCTCAAAAGCCTAAGCCCAAGTGATCCATCCACCTTGGCCTCTCAGAGTGCTAGAATTACAGGCATGAGCCATCACACCCAGCCAATGTTTGTTTGTTTTTTTTTTTTTTTGAGACAGAGTCTCACTCAGTCACCCATGATAGAGTACCATGGCATCACAGGTCATGGCTACCTCAAACTTTTGGCCTCAAGTGATCCTCCTGCCTCAGCTTCCCAAGTGGCTGGGACTACTAGTATGTGCCACCATGCCCAGATAATTTTTCTATTTTTAGTAGAGATGGGGTCTCACTCTTGCTCAGGCTGGTCTCAAACTCCTGAGCTCAAGCAATCCTCTGGCCTTGGCTTCCCAGAGTGCTATAATTATAGGCATGAGCCTCCACCCCCAGGTTATTGCTACAAATTTCCGAACTCTGGGATGAGGCAGGAATGTTTCAAATGTTACTCACTTGGAAAGGATGCCATGTGTTTACCATGTAGGGAAACTTGATCCTAATTAACCTCTTGTGAGAATGCTGCCAATGGAACTAAGTTCCCAGGTTTTGGCCATGACTGGCATCTTGGAGGGGCAAAAATCAAGCAGACTCTTCTAACATTTCTAAGCCTCTGCTATGCTCATGGTAACGCCTGGCTATTTTTAGAGATGGGGTCTTGCTCTTGCTCACGCTGATCTCAAACCCATGAGCTCAGGCAATCCACCTGCCTCAGCCTCCCAGAGTGCTGGGATTACAGGCGTGAGCCACTGTGCTCATATTTTTCTATTTTTTTTTTTAGAGGTGGGGTCTTGCTCTTGCTCAGGTGGATCTTGAACTCCTGAACTCAAGCAATCTTTCCACCTTGGCCTCCAGAGTGCTGGGATTATAGGTGTGAGTCACTGTGCCTGGCCTAGAATCTATACTCTTTTTTTCTGTTTTGAGACAGAGTCTCATTTTGTCACCCTTGGTAGAATGCTGTGGCCTCCTAGCTCACAGCAACCTCAAACTCTTGAGCTCAAGCGATCCTCTTACCTCAGCCTCCCTAGCTCAGGCTGATCTCTAACTCCTGAGCTCAGGCAATCCACCTGCCTCGGCCTTCCAGAGTACTAGGATTATAGGCATATGCCACGGCACCCAGCCTACAGCCTATACTTTTAAGTCTATGTGCTTACATCTCAATGTGTGGTCCTGGCAGGAGCTCATTTGAAATGCAGAATCTCGGACCCAGCCTAGACCTACTGAATCAGAGTCTACAATTTAATGAAATGCCCAGGTCAATCATGTGCGCATTACAGTTGGAGAAGCATTGCTCTGCCCCACGCCAATTAGAGTTTGACTAGGTAAGGACTTCAGTGGAGTCATGTCTCAGGTGCTATTAGAGCAGAAGTCCAGAAAAGCTTGGACTGAAAATTATTCAGTAAAACATAATGTATTCTTCCCTGACAATTATTGGTATGTAGGTGCTCAATAAACACTAAAACACGTACACTCATGCACACCGCCACATTGGGAACAAGAGCAGAGACCAGTGATTTGTGAAGTCCTAGCTTCCTCCCTAACCAAGCTGCCCTAGCAGATGCCAGTGGCCTTAACTCATTCTGCATCATTTGTCATTGGCCGTTAGGCATTATTGCTGACATCCATATTCTCTGTCACCTTGATGCTTCACAGAGCAATTTGCACAGGCGTAATTGTTTTGTTTTCTTTTCTTCCCTTCTTTGTTGTCATGGTTACTCAGTTCATTTGCATCTTTAAGCTTCCTTCACATTAACCTGAAAGCCATTCAGAAGGTCTCCTGGAAGGAGAGGGAAATCACACCTGAGGGATGAGGCAGAGTCCTAATACCCGAGTGTCTGGTGATGGTTTTTGGATGAAGGATGAAGGCACCTTTAAAGTAGAAATAATTTTTAAGATTCAGCTTGCAATCACAATTCATCTGGAGGCCTCTTCTTTAGATCTGGAGTTAGAGCTCTGCATCTTGCTTATGTGCAAGTTTCAGTGGCAGAAAATGTGTATTGAAGCAGAAAGGCAGTCATTATTGTAATGTGACTCAGCACAGAGACTACAGGTAGAAGTACACTTCTCAAGGCAATTTTCTTCTTCTTTTTTGAGACAGAGTCTCACTATGTCACCCTCCATGGCGTCACAGTTCACAGTGACCTCAAACTCTTGGGCTTAAGCGAGTCTCTTGCCTCAGCCTCCCAAGTAGCCGGGACTACCGGCACCCACCACACTGCCTGGCTATTTTTTGGTTGCAGTTGTCATTATTGTTTAGCAGGCCCAGGCCAGGCTGGAACCCACCATCCCTGGTGCATGTGGCCAGCACCCTAACCACTGAGCTACAGGCACCAAGCCAATTTTATTCTTCTAATTGTTCAGCGGAAAAAAAGGTTAGCTCATCAAACCTTTATCTTTGATATTGTAAGTTACAAAAGAACCCAAGACACCTTATTTATTCCTCATCGATCTACCCCAATCCCCTAGATGACTTTGTGAATCCCTGTTTCAGTCATCACTATACCAAAATTGCTCAAAGCCATAATGGTTTAGGGCAGTGCCTGTGGCTCAAAGGAGTAGGGCGCCAGCCCCATATGCTGGAGGTGGTGGGTTCAAGCCCAGCCCTGTCCAAAAACTGCAAAAAAACCCCCCAAAAACCAAAACCATAATGGTTTAACCATCCACCATTTCATCTCTCATGATTCAATGTGTTGAATGGGTTCAGCTGGATGATTCTTCGCTCATGACGTCAGCTGGGGCAGCAGTCATCTGGGAGCTTTATTTGGACTAGGATGTTCAAGATGGCAGATTACTCACATGGGTGACAGTTGATGCAGGCTTTGAGTGGAAAGGTTCAGTAGGAAGTTAACGAGAGAGTTTTGGTTCCACTCCATGTGGCCTCTCCTTATGGCTTCAATCACTCGCAGCATGACAGCTGAGTCCCCAAAGGGAGCATTCCAAGGAGAGAAGTATTCTGTTAGTCAAGAGACAGCACTGATTCAAGGGAAGAGAAAATAGGCTCTCCACCTTGTGACGAGCATAGTGGAGGGCAAGTCCAGCTGACACAACGTGTCTTTCTAACCTTTATTGTCCCCCTTTCTCCAACTCAAACTTTTCCACCATGCCCTCTGGAATTCTTCTTTAGTCACCAACAAAATTTCCTTGAACCTAAGTCTCTTCTCTGAATGTTTGTTTTATATTCTTGCTCTACATAAATCCTGGCTTTTTTCCTGAAGACATAGTTTTTGTTGCCACCCTCTGAGGTGGTGGCTATTTTCTATCCCATGGCCCTCATATACCTGTACCAGAGGGTGGGATGGGGACCTTTGCTTGTTGTTCATTTTTAGTTCCCCAGATCATTCTCCCTCTTCACTTAACATCACCCTCCTCTACCTTGGATTTTATGTCATTGGCATAAACCACCTACCATGCCTCTTGGTTACAGCCATCACTCTCCCCCTTTCCCCTAAGATTTCAGACCTCCCACATTGTCACTCACTCTGCTACTGCTCCTGTCATGATTCTTGGGCGTTTCCATGCCATGTCTATAACATTTCCAATATTCTGCCTCTTTGTCTCTTGACTTTCATTTCTCCAGTGATTTTGTCTCTCCCCACTTCAGCTGTACTCTCTCCTAGTCATATCCTGGAATTATTTCCAATTTCTTTGCTGCCTCATAACCTCTGTTCTCCTGAGGCATTGACCCAAGAAGTTGTTTTGTTTCTGTAAAAAGTATAGCTGGGGTATGACAAAGTTAATCACAATGCTGTTAACACCTTCGGGCCAAACAGCAGAATGGCTTTAGCCAGTTTATTCAAGAGATACTTAACAAAGATGAGCCAGTGCTCACCAATTGCACACTCAACGCTGAAATGAAGAAACCTGCTAAATCCATGGAGGCAGAACGGTGTGAGGCACAGTGCAATGGGAATCACACTACATTTAGAGTCAAAAGGGCTGAGTTTGAGATCTACTTTGTTTCTTGGGCATTGTAGTTCATTGTGCAATTCACTTAATTCCTATGGAGCATCAGTTTCCTCATATAAAACTACTTTAAGACATTCAGTTAAAACTACCTCATTGTATTGGTTTGAAGAGTAAAATAATATCTGGAAGCTCATTTGTAAACTGTAAAGGACCTTACAATATGATTTTGTAATCTAAACTTGTGCTAGATTTTGGTCTGAAGACTAGTGGAATAGAATTTTCACAAGAATTGTAGAAGAAATAAAGGTATATTTTAAAGTTTTTCCAGGAAGATTCGGTTGTTGGAGTTTCTTTAGTTCTGATACATTTTAATGCCTGTTCCTAATGTCCAGCACAGCCACTTCTGTTCATTCTGGGGCAGCTCATTTTGTGACAAAGAACAGGTTTTAGAGCTTTATAGGACTTTATATTATTTCTTTCAAATTAACATTAAGGGTTATGTATGCCAGATACTGTACTAGGTGCTGGGAATATACTGGTGGGCCCAAATAGATGTGGTGCCCACCCTCACAGAGCTTTTACCTGGGCTAATCAGCAATCACACAGTTGTAGCAAGAGCTAGAAAGAAGACATGCTAAGTGTTGGAGGGCCTGTACTGGGAAGATCTGACCTAGTCAAAATGTGGAGAGGGCTTGTCTGAGGAGGTGAGATCTGGTGGAAAGTGGGAATCAAATAGATGAAGAGATTTGTATTAGTTTTCTATGACTGACACCTCTGGAAGTTAGAAGGCCGAAAATCAAGGTGTCAACAGGGCAGCATTCCTCCTTGATATTCTAGGAAAGAATCCATTTCCTTTTTGCCAATTTCTACAGGCCACCTGTACAGTGCTATGGCCTGAGAAACTGGGGCCCTGTTTGGTGTGGTGGGGCTAAGTGGCTCTGTCTTGTTTTCAGCTGGTCTCTGTTGGACCCTAGTGAAACAGTTACTCTGGGTTGAAGTCTCAGCTGTGGAGAAATACCAGCAATTAGGTCACCCCTCCCCCCCATAGGCAATAATTGGAAAAGGAAAATCAAACCTTCTTACAACCACACACCCATGGCACCACCTGAATAGTCCTCAGGCGATTGGCTCAGTTCAAAAAGTCCAAATCAATTGTCTCAGTCAGCACCTGTCTCAGGTGGGAGAGTTTAAAAGGTCTCTGGCAACTGGATCACAGGGGTCTGGTAACTAGTCAGATATGGCGTGCTCCGTGGAGTCAGGAGGACCCGCCCAGCAAATAGATCAGTCTGGGAAGGTTGATGCCTCCTTCCCCACCTTGCACCTCTGTCACACCCAGTCACTGATAGCCCCGCAGGGCTGTGACTCAGTTGCCTGGAGTGAACAGATACTCCAGGGGTTTGCACTTGCCTGAATCACAAGGAAATCTATTTCTGCTCAGCCAGGCCGCTGCGCTCTGCCTCTATCTAGCAGGAGGAGGTGAGGCCTGACAACCTCAGGCACTTGATGGAGGCTGGGGGGTGTTCACTCAGTTCCAGCCCTACCCCTGATTGATGTTACTGACAGAACAGAACAGAACAACTTTGCGGGAATTTGTTTCTGTCCCTGCTAAATTCCCCTGCAGAAGAGAAGCTGTTCAGAGTTCCCAGAGCCTGCGCCTCAGGCCCTGTTTTTGCTCTTGCAGGTTTGTATTCGGTTACCTGTCAGTTCTAGCCTCCTGCCTTCCTTTGTCTATAGGCTGATGATCCCCTGAGGGCCGGGTGTGTCTTAGGCTCAGTAAAGCCGTCCTCTGGGTCAGCCCTGCCCTGGGAACTTCCCAGCTCTGCGTGTGCATTTCTAGTCCCCATGCTCCACCCAGGCCGGTACTGCCTCAGGCAAACCCTTTACTCACGGGGCCTGCGTTTCCATCCCAGATCTGTTCTCTGGTGGTTGCCACCTGAGTAGATGCCCAGCCTCCTCTGGTTGCCCAGGGAGCCAGGGGGTGTGGCTTCAGAATATCCAGGAGTGAGCCCATTGTTGCCAAAAGACAGCTGCTGCTCTGCACCTTGGGGCACTGCTGCCCTGGTGTGGTTCCCTCTCAGCCGACCATCCTCTCCTCACTCCTGTGCCGTAGAGTCAGCACTGACCAGCTGCAGTTTAGGCCCTGTCCACACCCCTTGAGAAATCACCCAAGAATCTGGACTCCTGGGGGACAGGCCTCAAGACCTTAGAAAGAGAGTGGAAGGGAGTTCTGAGAGCTCAGAGTTGCAGGTAGAGAATATATACAGTTTTATACAGTTTTATGCCTGGCAGGAGAATGCGTGGCACCCTAGTAGGGGAGGTAGGTCCAGTTTTTAGAGGGTCTGTCCCGTGGAGTGTAGTGGGAGGACCTTTGAACTCTGCTCATTTGTTTGTGGGGCACTCCAAACCATTCTCATGGGGGAGGGGACTCCTGTCTGCTTGGTGATGGATTTTGTACCTTTTGTTTGTATCATTGGGGTCGCAGCTCACCTCAGAGGGGTTGATGTGCGTTGTTCAACCTTCTCTCTTGGTGCAGCTCTAATCCACGAGGTTACTTGCTAAATTTCTATCCTTTAACTCTCCTTCTGGATGGGAGCCTCTGTGGAAAGCTGGCTTCAGTCAGCCATCTTGTCTCCGCCCCCCTGAAGAGCATTTTAGATGGAATAAATGACACGTGTAAAAGCCCTGGAACTGGAAGTAGATTGGTGTGGCTGGAGCCCAGAACTAGAGAGAGGGTAGGACATGAAGCAGGTACAGGAACTAGGCCAGGGGAGGGGAACCTGTGACCTAAGACCATATGTGAACTTCTAGATCAGCAGTTCTCCACCTGTGGGTCGCGACCTACAGGAACTGTATTAAAGGGTTGCGGCATTAGGAAGGTTGAGAACCACTGTTCTAGATCCTTAACTACACCCTTTTGACTGAATCCAAATTTTACAGAACATCCTTTTATTTTTATTGCATTTTTGTTCATCTTTTATATTTTTTATTTTATTTTAAAAATGGACGTATTTAAAATACCAAAGAACAAAATAAGTTTCAATGAAATGATCCTCCCAGATTGACTGGTGCAATTAGGACATTAGGAAGTCATAAGGGCTAAATTGATGGCTGCTATACTCATGATTTAGTTCTAACTTCCTCTATTCGACTGGCACCACTGTGCTGGAGGCTGGTTTTTGAGAGTTTATTGGGGTGAGTTGCAAGTCTGTCATCAGCTTTTGACAACAGTGCACTGTGTTTCTGTTAGAAGTGGACTTTGTGAATACTTGCAGAGCTCAATGGTGTTTTTCAATTCTGTCTGCTTAACAGCCCATCATGTCAAAGGAGACCAAGAGAATGCTTAGGGAAGAAAACAGATTTTTAAATGAAGGTTGGGAATTGTAATATTATCTTATTTCTGCTAAAGAAAAGATGATTTGCTTGCTTTTTGATACTGTAATGTCAATATTAAAGAAATCCACTGCTCATTAGCATTATAGCACAAATATTTTGAATTAGAAGGAGAGGTGTGAAAAGTTGTATTGTAGAAATTAAAAGATGAAAAGCAAAAGCAAAGGCAATTCTTTCAAGCTGCAGTAAGATATGGAAATAATGCCCTGGAAGCAACTTATAAAGTAGCTATGTACTTGGGGAAAAGGGAAGCCATTCAGTGATGTAGAAATTGAGAAAGAATGCACTGTGGAAGTTGTAGAATGCTTAGACCCTGATAATGTTTCACAGTACAAACAACTGCCTCTTTCAAGGAGAAACCAGAATTGGCAGCATGAATTAACCAATTTAACAGAACAATTTCATGTAATACTTCAAAAGGAAAATATATATTATTCAATTTCTTTGGATGAATCAACTGATACTACTGACTCAGTGCAGTTTTTATACTTTATTAGGGTCATAGCAGAAGATTTTCTTTGCTATGAGGAGTTACTTGCTATGAGCACTCTTGGGAACAGCACATAGGGAATAGAGGTCTTCAATAACTTGCAAGATAAATGTGAAGTTGGACTGAACTTGGTAAACGTAATGAGTGTATGTATTTGAAGATGGTGCACTTCTATGATAGGAAAACATGAAGGGTTCATTGTGCAGATAAAAAAAGTGTTAGCAGATCCAGATGCTCTCACTTCTTTTCATTGTATCTTGCATCAGCAAATTCTCTGTGCTAAAGTGACGCTTTGCAACAAGTTATAAGTACTGTTATCTATATTCATGCAAATGCAACATGGTGTCATTGGTTTGGTAGCATGCTAAAGTTGAATGATGAGATGTTCAGTGTGGATTTGCTGTTATCATTCTAAAGTGTATTGGCTATTGCAAGGACAGGTGTTAGCCAAAATTTCAGCTCTGTGAAAACAGATAAATTTTTACTTTTTTTTTTTTGTTTGCATTTTTTGGCAAGGGCCGGGTTTGAACCCACCACCTCTGGCATATGGGGCCGGTGCCCTACTCCTTTGAGCCACAGGCACTGCCTGAAAACAGATAAATTTTATGAAGAACGGAATCAGCAATTTGAACTATTGAAAGAAGATTCCTATAGGAATATAGAATTTCTGTGTGATATCATGTCATCAAAATGACTTGACTATTTCTTTGCAGGGTAAAACTAACTCTATACATGATATGTGGCCAAAATTAAAACATTTTGAAAAAAACTATCTTTTTCTAAAATACTTCTTCTTCAAAAGGAAATTTTGGATGAACATTTCCCCCAGTTATCAAGTCATTGATGAGCAGGATGATATATGCGAGGCGTTTGAAGAATATGTAGCTGTTATGTTGGAGGATACAAGGAAAGGTTCACTGACTCTGAGAATCATGACATCACACTCAAATTTAGCATTTCTGCCTCACTTAGTTGATATCACTAAGGCACCTAAAAAACTACACAAGGAATCGATTGAGCTCTCAGTAGATGACAGTTTAAAGTCATTGTTTGCTGCTAAGGAAGAACCATTTGAAATACGGAAAAATGCAATAGAATATCCATGCCTTTAGCAACATGCCCGAAAAATGCTTTCTTGCTCTTCAACCACTTATTGCTGCAAATCTACATTCTCCTACCTAAGCCAAGTCAATAGGCTCGTTAGGTCACAAATAACTGATACCCATCTAGAGGATTAACTGAAACTGTGGACCTCCATGCTGCAACCCAATATTCAAATCTTTTCCCAACAAAAAGCAGCCACAACAGAGTCATTAAAAGGTTAGTTCACTTTAAAATTAACAATTGGTTTTTAATGTAGGAAATTATTAAGCACATAGTAGTTAGATTTTTACAAAATAATGTATATTTTAAGTCTATCTAATTGAAGTTTCTTAAATGTGGCCTTATTTGATTACAGCTAAATTAATGTAGCTTTCCAACATGAAAAGGTTCCTCACCCCTGGACTAGCCCACATGGGATCTTTCAGGTCAGGTAAAGTAATTTTGCCTCAGTTCCCAAAGCCACTGGGAAAACACTGATAGGCTTTAAGCAGGAGAGTTGCCATGCTTATATTTACACGTTGAGAAGATAATTCTGCGGTAGGGTACGGAGAATGGCTGGGGGAGCTGGTAGTTGAGATAAATAATAGTGATAACTTGATAACTAGCAGGAAGTAGAGAGAAGCTGAAGGACAGGAGAGAGAGGAGGAAACTCAACAGGACTTGTCAGTGCTTGGTCGTGAGGCTTCAGTGGGAAGTTTTGTTTGAAACAATCTAAATGTTCATTACTAGCAGTCTAGTTTACCCAATTATTACATATTCCTACTAGGGAATACTAGTAAACTGGTCTTCTAGTAATGAACATTTAGATTGTTTCTATTCTGTTGCTGTTACAAATGAAACTTCAACAAGCAACTGGGTACATTTTCTTTTTCCCATGTGTGCAAGTGTATCTGTTTATCCAGATCGAATTTCATTATTTTTCTTTTTTCTTTCTTACTGCAGCGTCAGTGCTAAGATCAGTGTGACTTTGGAAGCAAGAAAAGGAAATATAGCATCTGAACAAAATAACAACTACGCAATTAACCTTGATAAATCAAGCCTTGGAAAGAAAATAGGAGAATCGTCACACACAGTTAGTTAAATATTATGTTACTTGGCTTCTGAGGCCACAGTTCCTTCCTCCTCTGGAAATTTCTAGAGTGAGGTGGAACCTCAGATATTATTGGGTGCAGTCCCCCTTTAGGTTTTTACATTTGAGGACATTGAGATTCTAAGATACTTGGAAATAGATGAGCTTAGGTAGATTGAAATCTAAGTCAAGTTCTAATTCTGTACTCTTTCCAATATACAGTCACAATATCCGTCTCAACCTGTTATTTTTAAACTAAGAAAAAATTATTATTTAAACCATAAACCAAAACTGACTCTATCCACCTCTGCTATCTAAGGTGGTGGTATAAGTCACAGCAACAAAGAACTAAACCTCTGTCCTCTTTTAATCACAGGGGCTGTGAAGTGAGGGAGAAGGCAAGAATGGATATTTCAAAACTTCTGCCAGTGAGTATCTGGCCCATTTGTAAAATGCCACATGGATATGGCTGCCCTTCTACAGAGGTGTAGAGAGCTAAAAGACTTTCCATAATATTATGAGGGGAATGGGATTTTCTGGGGAACCCTGAGATGATGATCAAGAAGCTTAGAGGACAAGCAGTATGGTTAAACAACATGGAGGGGTGGTCTAAATATTTTATAAAGATGTCTGAAGTTCAATTTAAAGCTGTTTGGCCTTGCCACTAAGTGGGATACTGTGTTTTAAAATTCCACTAATTTTAATGGAAAACATTACAATGTGTCCTTGTCTGAATCCAAGACATTCAAGCAGTTTTACAGATAAGAAAACATATCAAGTAAACATTAAGGACAAGTTTATATGAGAATTTAAGAACAATCTGAAAGTAAACAAATGCAGTTTGTACACAAAATGTAATAAGGGAAAGTAGACTTGTTAGGGATAGTAGAGGAAAGGGTGGGATGGTCATTTCTTGGAAGGTGAATGCTACACCATTTGCGTCACAAGTTTAACTATGGGGGACGGGGTTCATGGTTATTTTGTACTCTAACTGCACTTAGACATAAAGTTATAGTCTGCAAGTCACCTTTAGGGCAAAAAAGAAAGCTAAACACAAGAGAGCTTTGAAATGTGAGATTGCACAGGCACCGAGATGAAGGAAATGCAGATAGTACCTCTTCGTCCCTCTCACTCGGCATGTGTATGCGAAGCAGAATATTCTGGGCTCATTCAAACATGACGCTCAATTCAAATTTCTTCCATATGATATGCTCTGACAAGTAAATGTATGTCGAGTAAAATCTGTGGGCATGACTTAGCCTGAAACTGAAATGATGTCAGAGCTCTTCTTACAGTATATTTATTTGATGTGTTTGGGGAATAAAAAAGTCAATATATTGGGAAAAAGGAGGAATCATTGTTCAAAAAATGGTACAACCTTTTTAAGAGCCATTATGACAAAAGGTCCTCAACTGAACAGTGAAGTATGTCTGTACATGGAAGGGGAGATGGAATCATCTTGATTGGTTTCTCATTAATCATAGTCACCTGTTAAGCCTGGGCACGTTGCCAGCCCACACCAAATTAGTCTCCTCTCACAGAAAAAGGGTGCGTGTTGGGGAGGCCACTAAACATGTCTGCCATAAGATATCTGTTCCCTATCATATTGCTTGGGAAATATGCATTATGCAAGAAGTTAACTGGAGCTTGGTAATAGACTTATATATAACTTAAACATTTTTAAGTTTTTAATTATTATAGGTACATAATAGTTGTATATCTTTATAGGGTAGATGTGATTTTTTGATAACAGGCATACAGCGTGAACTAATCAAATCAGGGCAACTGGGGTCTCCATCCCCTCAGGCATTTATCATTTCTTTGTGTTAGGAACATTCCAATTGTACTCTTTTAGTTATTTTAAAGTATACCCCAAAGCATAGTCACTTTGTTGGGCTGTGAAATATTATTCTATCTAACTATAGTTTTACACCATTAGCTAGCCTTTCTTCATCCCCCTCAATACATTGCCCAGCCCCTGGTAACCATCATTTTACTCTGTCTTTATGAAATAAATTGTTTTTAATATTTAGCTCCCATATGTGAGTGAGAAAATGTGAGATTTGCCTTTCTGTACTTGGCTTATTTCACTTAACATAATATTCTCCAGTTCCATCCATGTTGTTGCAAATGGCAGGCTTTCATTCTTTTATGTGGCTATGTAATGTTCCATTATGTATATATGCTACAATTTCTTAATCCATTCATCTCTTGATGGGCACTTAGGTTGATTCCATACCTTGACTATTGTAAATAGTCCTGCAATAAATATGAATGCAGATACCTTTTCAATATGCTGAATTCCTCTCCTTTGGATACATACCCAACAGTGGGATAGCTGGGTCATCTGGTAGTTTTATTTTCAGTTGTTTTAGAATCTCTATCCTGCTCTCCATAGTGGTTGCACTAATTTACATCTACCCCAACAGTGTGCAAGGGTTGCCCTTTCTCCACATCCTCACCAGCATTTGTTATTGCCTGTCTTTTTGATAAAAACCATTTTAATGGGGTGGGGTGAGAATGATATCTCATTGTATTATAGTTTTGATTTGCATTTATCTGATAACTAATGATGCTATTTTTTCATAGACTTGTTGCCATTTGTATGTCTTCTTTTGAAAAATGTCTATTCAGCTCTTTTGTCTATTTTTAAGTCAGTTTATTTCATTTTTTCCTATGGAGTTGTTAGAGATTCTTATATATTCTAGTTATTAATCCCTTGTCAGATGAGTAGTGTGCAAATTTTTTTTCACTTTGTTGATTGTGTTCCTTTGCTGTGCAGAAGCCTTTTACCTTGATGTAATCTCTTTTGACCAATTTTGCTTTGGTTGCCTATGTTTTGACTATATTACTCAAGAAATCATTGCTCAAGACATGATTGCAAGAGGGACTTTACCTAACAATTGCAATCAGTGTAACCTGGGTTATTGTACCCTCAATGAATCCCCAACAATAAAGAAAAAAAAAAATCAACAACAACACAAAAAGAAATCACTGCTCAGACCAATGTCCTAAAGCATTTCCCCAATGTTCTCTTTAAGTAGTTTCATAGCTTCAGCTTTTAGATTAAGTCTTTAGTCCATTTTGATTTAATTTTTGTATGTGGTGAGACATAAGGGTCTAATTTTATTCTTCTGTATATGGACATCCTGACATTATTTATTGACAAGACTCCACTGTGTGTTCAAGATAAGTTCACTATAGATGTACATATTTATTTCTGGGTCCTCTGTTCTATTCCATTGTCTGTATGTCTGTTTTTATGCTAGTACCATGCTGTTTTGGTTACGACAGCTATATCGTATAATTTAAAGTCATGTAATGTGATTCCTCCAATTTTGTTCTTGCTAAGGAAGACTTTGGCTAGTCTGGATCTTTTCTGGTTTAATAAAAATTTTAGGATTATTTTTTCTATTTTCATGAATAATGCCATTGTTATTTTTATGGGGATTGCATTGATCTGTAGATTGCTTTGGGTAGTATAGATATATATATATATTTTTTTATTGTTGGGGATTCATTGAGGGTACAATAAGCCAGGTTACACTGACTGCAATTGTTAGGTAAAGTCCCTCTTGCAATCATGTCTTGCCCCCATAAAGTGTGACACACACCAAGGCCCCACCCACCTCCCTCCGTCCCTCTTTCTGTTTCCCCCCCATAACCATAATTGTCATTAATTGTCCTCATATCAAAATTGAGTACATAGGATACATGCATCTCCATTCTTGTGATGCTTTACTAAGAATAATGTCTTCCACGTCCATCCAGGTTAATATGAAGGATGTAAAGTCTCCATTTTTATTAATGGCTGAATAGTATTCCATGGTATACATATACCACAGCCTGTTAATTCATTCCTGGGTTGGTGGGCATTTAGGCTGTTTCCACATTTTGGTGATTGTAAATTGAGCTGCAATAAACAGTCTAGTACAAGTGTCCTTATAATAAAAGGATTTTTTTCCTTCTGGGTCGATGCCCAGTAATGGGATTGCAGGATCAAACGAGAGGTCTAGCTTGAGTGCTTTGATGTTTCTCCATACTTCCTTCCAGAAAGGTTGTACTAGTTTGCAGTCCCACCAGCAGTGTAAAAGTGTTCCCTTCTCTCCACATCCATGCCAGCATCTGCAGTTTTGAGATTTTGTGATGTGGGCCATTCTCACTGGGGTTAGATGATATCTCAGGGTTGTTTTGATTTGCATTTCTCTAATATATAGAGATGATGAACATTTTTTCATGTGTTTGTTAGCCATTCGTCTGTCGTCTTTAGAGAAAGTTCTATTCATGTCTCTTGCCCATTGATATAAGGGATTGTTGGCTTTTTTCATGTGGATTAATTTGAGTTCTCTATAGATCCTCGTTATCAAGCTTTTGTCTGATTGAAAATATGCAAATATCCTTTCCCATTATGTAGGTTGTCTCTTTGCTTTGGTTATTGTCTCCTTAGCTGTACAGAAGCTTTTCAGTTTAATGAAGTCCCATTTGTTTATTTTTGTTGTTGTTGCAATTGCCATGGCAGTCTTCTTCATGAAGTCTTCCCCCGGGCCAATATCTTCCAGTGTTTTTCCTATGCTTTCTTGGAGGATTTTTATTGTTTCATGCCTTAAGTTTAAGTCCTTTATCCATCTTGAATCAATTTTTGTGAGTGGGGAAAGGTGTGGGTCCAGTTTCAGTCTTTTACATGTAGACATCCAGTTCTCCCAACACCATTTATTGAATAGGGAGTCTTTCCCCCAAGGTATGTTCTTGTTTGGTTTATCAAAGATTAGGTGGTTGTAAAATGTTACTTTCATTTCTTGGTTTTCAATTCGATTCCAAGTGTCTATGTCTCTGTTTTTGTGCCAGTACCATGCTGTCTTGACCACTATGGCTTTGTAGTACAGACTAAAATCTGGTATGCTGATGCCCCCAGCTTTATTTTTGTTACTAAGAACTGCCTTAGCTATACGGGGTTTTTTCCAGTTCCATACAAAACGCAGAATCATTTTTTCCAAATCTTGAAAGTACGATGTTGGTATTTTGATAGGAATGGCATTGAATAGGTAGATTGCTTTGGGAAGTATAGACATTTTAACAATGTTGATTCTTCCCATCCATGAGCATGGTATGTTCTTCCATTTGTTAATATCCTCTGCTATTTCCTTTCTGAGGATTTCATAGTTTTCTTTATAGAGGTCCTTCACCTCCTTCGTTAGGTATATTCCTAGGTATTTCATTTTCTTTGAGACTATGGTGAAGGGAGTTGTGTCCTTAATTAGCTTCTCATCTTGACTGTTATTGGTGTACACAAAGGCTACTGACTTGTGGACATTGATTTTATATCCTGAAACATTACTGTATTTTTTGATGACTTCTAGGAGTCTTGTGGTTGAGTCTTTGGGGTTCTCTAAGTATAAGATCATGTCGTCAGCAAAGAGGGAGAGTTTGACCTCCTCTGCTCCCATTTGGATTCCCTTGATTTCCTTGTCTTGCCTAATTGTATTGGCTAGAACTTCCAGCACTACGTTGAATAGTAAAGGTGACAGAGGACAACCTTGTCTGGTTCCAGTTCTAAGAGGAAAAGCTTTGAGTTTTACTCCATTCAGTAAAATATTGGCTGTGGGTTTGTCATAGATCGCTTCAATCAGTTTTAGAAATGTGCCACCTATGCCTATACTCTTCAGTGTTCTAATTAGAAAAGGATGCTGGATTTTATCAAATGCTTTTTCTGCATCTATTGAGAGGATCATGTGATCTTTATTTTTGCCTCTGTTAATATGGTGGATAACGTTTATAGACTTGCGTACGTTAAACCAGCCTTGCATCCCTGGGATGGAGCCTACTTGATCATGATGAATGACTTTTTTGATGATAAGCTGTAATCTATTGGCTAGGATTTTGTTCAGAATTTTTGCGTCTATGTTCATGAGTGAGATTGGTCTGAAATTCTCCTTTTTGTTTGGGTCTTTTCCTGGTTTTGGTATCAGGGTGATGTTTGCTTCATAGAATGTGTTGGGGAAGATTCCGTCTTCCTCAATTTTTTGGAATAATTTCTGCAATACGGGAATAAGCTCTTCCTTGAAGGTTTGATAGAATTCTGGAGTGAAGCCATCTGGACCAGGGCATTTTTGGTTGGAAGATTTTTTTTTTTCTGGCCAGGGCTAGGTTTGAACCCGCCACCTCTGGCATATGGGACCGGCGCCCTACTCCTTGAGCCACAGGCGCCGCCCATGGAAGACTTTTTATTGTTTCTTTGATCTCAGTGCTTGAAATTGGTCTGTTCAGGAGCTCTATTTCTTCCTGGCTGAGTCTAGGGAGAGGGTGTGATTCCAAATATTGATCCATTTCTTTCACATTGTCAACTTTCTGGGCATAGAGTTTCTGGTAGTATTCAGAGATGATCTCTTGTATCTCTGTGGGATCAGTTGTTATTTCCCCTTTATCATTTCTGATTGAGGTTACTAGAGATTTTACTTTTCTATTCCTCGTTAGTCTGGCCAATGGTTTATCTATTTTATTTATTTTTTCAAAAAACCAACTCCTTGTTTCATTAATTTTCTGAATGATTCTTTTGTTTTCAATTTCATTGATCTCTGATTTGATTTTGGATATTTCTTTTCTTCTACTGAGTTTAGGCTTAGATTGTTCTTCTTTTTCCAATTCCATAAGATCTCTTGTGAGATTGTTGATGTGCTCTCTTTCTGTTTTTCGAATGTAGGCATCTAAAGCGATGAATTTTCCTCTCAAAACTGCTTTTGCAGTATCCCACAGGTTTTGGTAGCTTGTGTCTTCATTGTTGTTATGCTCAAGGAAGTTAATGATTTCCTGTTTTATTTCTTCCTTCACCCATGTGTTATTCAACAGAAGATTGTTTAATTTCCATGCCTTTGGGTGGGGTCGAGCATTTTTGTTAGAGTTGAGTTCCACCTTTAGTGCCTTATGGTCTGAGAAGATACAAGGTAAAATTTCAATTCTCTTGATTCTGTTGATATTTGTTTTGTGTCCCAGGATATGATCAATTTTGGAGAATGTTCCATGGGGTGTTGAGAAGAATGTATATTCTTTATCTTTGGGATGAGTGTTCTATATGCGTCTATCAAGCACAGTTGTTATAGGGTCTCATTTAAGTCTCTTATATCCTTGTTTAATTTCTGTTTAGAGGATCTGTCCAGCTCTGTAAGAGGAGTGTTAAGGTCCCCTGTTATTATGGTATTATCAGATATCATATTGCTCAGACTGAGTAAGGTCTGTTTCAAGAATCTGGGAGCATTTAAATTGGGTGCATAGATATTTAGAATCGAAATGTCTTCTTGTTGTATTTTTCCCTTGACCAATATAAAGTGTCTGTCTTTGTCTTTTTTGACTTTAGTTGCTTTAAATCCACATGTATCTGAAAATAAGATTGCAACTCCTCTTTTCTTCTGAATTCCATTTGCCTGAAAAATTGTCTTCCAACCCTTGACTCGGAGCTTTAATTTGTCTTTTGAAGCCAGGTGTGTTTCTTGCAGACAGCAAATGGATGGCTTGTGTTTTTTAATCCAGTCAACCAATCTATGTCTCTTCAGTGGGGAATTCAAGCCATTAACATTTATGGAGATAATTGATAAGTGTGGTAGTATTCTATTCATCTTATTTGGTGAGAATCCATTGCTTAGTTTTATCTTTTGCATCAGTGTGGAGGTTTGGTTCTGTCCTTTAATTTCTGAGTTCTTACTTTGTTGCTGATCCATTGTGGTGGTTAGTGTGCAGAACAGGTTGAAGTATTTCCTGTAGAGCTGGTCTTGTTGTGGCGAATTTCCTCAATGTTTGTATATCCATAAATGATTTGATTTCTCCGTCAATTTTGAAGCTTAGCTTAGCAGGGTACAGAATTCTGGGCTGGAAATTGTTCTGTTTAAGTAGATTAAAGGTAGATGACCATTGTCTTCTTGCTTGGAAAGTTTCATTAGAGAAGTCTGCGGTCAATCTGATGGATTTGCCCCTGTAGGTTAACTGGCGCTTACTCCTGGCAGCTTGTAGAATCTTTTCTTTTGTCTTGACTTTGGACAGGTTCATCACAATGTGTCTTGGAGAAGCTCGGTTAGAGTTGAGGCGACCTGGGGTCCGATAGCCGTCTGAAAGCAGTGTGTCAGAATCTTTGGTGATATTTGGGAAATTTTCTTTTATAATATTCTCTAGTATGGCTTCCATTCCTCTGGGGCATTCTTCTTCCCCTTCTGGAATTCCTATAACTCGTATGTTGGAACGCTTCATAAAGGCCCATAATTCTGACAGTGAACGTTCTGCTTTCTCTCTGTTCTTTTCTGCCTCTTTTACTATCTGAGTTATCTCAAAATCTCTGTCTTCTACCTCTGAAATTCTTTCTTCTGCATGGTCTAACCTGTTGCTGATACTTTCCATTGCATCTTTAAGTTCCCTGATTGACTGTTTCATTTCCTTCAGCTCTGCTATATCCTTTTTATATTCTTCATATCGTTCATCTCTGATTTGATTCTGTTTTTGGATTTCCTTTTGGTTATTTTCCACTTTATTAGCAGTTTCCTTCATTGTTTCCATCATTTCTTTCATTGTTTTCAACATGTGTATTCTAAATTCCCTTTCTGTCATTCCTAACATTTCTGTATAGGTGGAATCCTCTGCAGTAGCTACCTCATGGTCCCTTGGCGGGGTTGTTCTGGACTGGTTCTTCATGTTGCCTGGAGTTTTCTGCTGATTCTTCCTCATGGGTGATTTCTTTTATCTGTTTCCTTGCCCTAATTTTCCTTTCACTTCCTCTTGCTCTTCAAGTTCTCGTGCCTGTGGACTAAGGGTTACAGGACCAGAAGGGTGAGAAGGTTTAAGAGCAAAAAAGGGATGAAAGGAAGGAGGACCGAGTGATAAGAAAAAAAGAAAGAAAGTAGAGAAAGGAGAGGGGGTGGGTAAAAGGAATATTGACAAAAAGAAGAGAGGCACAGAAAGAGGGAGACAGAGCAATATAGGTGTACAGAAGGGTACTTTGATACAACCTTAAAAAAAAAAACACCTTCTGGGGGTGCCCAGTTGGGTGGTTCCCTTGAGGTCAGCAGCTCTTTGCTAACCTGATCAGACACAGTACCCCACCTCCACCAAGTAGAGAGGAAAGACAAAAATGCTATAAATCAAACCAAAACAAAGAAACAGAGAACTTTACGGGATAAAATTGGCTGGAAAAACCAAATAATAGCGTTAGAAACACTAACAAAAATGAAGTTCTAATTATTGAAATAGGCAGCAATGGGAAATTATAATTAAACTAGAAAAATTGAGAAAGAAAAAGGATGTGTATGGAAAAGGTTGAACTTAAAAAACAAAACAACAATCAACAACATCAATATAAACCAAAAAAACAACCAAACCAAAAAAAAAAAAAAGAAACACAACCAAAAACAAAGCAGTATGTATATGTTATTGAATATTGTCTGGGCAACATGTGGTCTTCTGGGGTATGAGATGTTAATCACAGTTCTGATACGACTGGAGGCTGCTAGTTTCTCAACCCCCAGCAGGTAGACACCCTAAATCTCTCTTCAGCCCACTTAAAAGGCACTTTGAACTTGTTCACTTACTGAGCAGAAGCTTTCTCAGGGAAGCGCTTGTCACTGGAATCACTGCTGAAGTGGCTATCCACTTACCCTGTGTGTCAAAACTGGTCTCCCTCTGCCCCCGAGGGTTAGGGCTGCAAGGCAGCTCAGACCCCGCCCTTAGGCTACTTGGTCGCTGGGTTACCAGCTCCCACCCAATTCCAGCTCTGCGACCCTGAAGGCGGAGCTTGCCCGGGCAGATTGTTCACAATGTCTGCCTGTGACCCAGAGCCAAACACTATTAGCTCCATCTGGCTCAGCGGCTCAGACTGGGGCCCTAGACAAAGGCCAAAGTTCTCCGCACTCCCGCTCAGGCTCTCCCCAAGGCAGTTCAGCTGAGTGCCAAGTCCAAAGACACCAAAACAGTTCACAGGTAAGGCCTTTCTGGTTTGCAGTCTCGCTGCTACTGAACTTACAGTTGCGGGCGGGTTTAGATGGATTGAACACACGCAACCACTTGCCGGTTTTCCACTGTTTTAGTCTTCCTCTTGGGGTCCAGAAGTCTCTCGCTGACTCCCTGTATCCTCTCAGGGGTGATGATAGGCAGATCCCACCAGCCAGAGGTGACTGGAGTCCTATATCCCCAGACTCACGGTGCCCAGATGCAAGGAAGCTGTTACTTGGCTGCCATCTTGCTCCGCCCTGGTAGTATAGATATTTTAATAATATTGATTCTTCCAATCCACGAGCATGGAATATCTTTGTATTTTTTTGTGTCCTTTTCAATTGCTTTCTTCAGTGTCTTGTAGTTTTTACTGTAGAGATCATTCACTTCTTTTATTTTATTTCTAGGTATTTTTAGGTATTTCTTGTAGCTATTGTAGATGGGATTACTTTCTTGGTTTCTTTTTCAGATGATTTGCTGTTGTTGTACGAGGCCTGACAATTAAGTTTGTGAACTTGCCACTGTGTGCTTACATTGGCAACACTGTATAAATAAATAACTCAGTAGGATTTCATAACCTTGGTATATCAGTGTTTCACAGCTGTGTTCATGTCAATGTGTGGTAGTGGCTTGCTGAGTAGCGTTTATTATTGTTTTTGCATGTTTTTGTGTACCATGTGATGACAGCTCTGATGGTCATTCCAGAAAAAGAGTGCCAAAATTGCTTTAAAGGGTAGACTAGGTGCTGGCATCAGTGCGTAGTTTCCCAAGGAGAGTATTTCGAAGGTGACCATAGGGGTATTCAGCAATGAGGTATGTAGCACTTTTTCTAGAATGAGAAATACTACTGATTTTCGTATATTAATTTTTTATCTTGCAATTTTAATGAATTTGTTTATCAGTTCTAAAAGTTTTTTTTTTTTTTTTTTTGTGGAGTCCTTCAGTTTCTCTAAGTATAAGATCATATTGTCTGCTGTCAAGGATAATTTGACTTCTTCCCTTCCTATTAGTATGCCCATTATTTCTTTTTCTGGTCTGATTGCACTAGCTAGAATTTCCAGTATCATGTTGAATAACAGTGATGAAAGTGGGAATCTTTGTCTTGTTCCAGATCTTGGGAAAAAGGCTTTCAGTTTTTCTCCATTCAGTAGGATACTCGCTGTGGGTCTGTCACATATGGCTTTTATCAGATGGAGGTAAATTCCTTCTATACCCAGTTTTTTGAGAGTATTTATCATGAAGGGATGTTGAATGTTATTAAATATACTTTAAGCATGAATTGAAATGATCAGATAGTTTTTGTCCTTCATTCTGTTGATATCATGTATCAGTCACATTGATTAATTTGCATATGGTGAACCATCTTTACATCCATGGGGTGAATCCCATTTGATCATGATGAATAATCTTTTTAATAATTTAATGTTGAATGTGGTTTGCTAGTATTTTGTTAAGTTTTTTTCATGTATATTCATCAAAGATGGTGGCCTATAGTTTTCTTTTTTTGTTGTGTCTGGTTTTGGTATCGTGGTGATACCAACAAAAGCCTCACAGAATGAGTTTGGGAGTATCCTCTCCTCCTAGGCTTTTTGGAATAGTTTAAGTAGAACTGGTATTAGTTTTTCTGTGAATGCTTGGTAGAAGTCAGCAGTGAAGCCATTGGGTCCTGAGTTTTTATTTGTTGGGAGACTTTTTATTACTGCTTCTTTTCCATTACTTGTTATTCTTCAGGTTTTGGATATCTTCCTGGTTCAATCTTGGTAGGTTGTATGTGTCTAGGGATTAATCCATTTCTTCTAGGTTTTCCAGTTTATTGGCATTTAATTACTCATAGCAGCCTCTAGTGATTCTTTGAATTTCTGCAGTATCAGTTGTAATGTCTCCATTTTCCTCTGATTTTGTTTATTTGGGTCTTTTCTCTTGTCTGGGTAAAGGTATGTCAATTTTATTTATCATTTTGAAAAACTAACTTTTTGTTTCATTAATCTTTTGTATTTTTTCTTTCAGTTTCATTTGTGTTCTGGTCTTTATTATTTTTTTTTCTGCTGATTTTGGGTTTGGTTTGCTCTCATTTTGCTAGTTCTTTGAGATGCATTATTAGATTTTTTTATTTGAAGCTTTTCTATTCTTTTGATGTAGGCACTTATTGCTATAAATTTTTCCTCTTATTACTGTTTTTGCTGTATCCCATTGGTTTTGATATGTTGTGTTTTTGTTTTCATTTATTTCTAGAAATTTAAAAATTCCTTCTTAATCTCTTCATTGACTCATTAGTCATTCAGGATCATATGTTTTAATTTCCATGTGTTTGTTCAAAGTTCTTCTTGTTATTGATTTCTAGTTTTATTCCATTGTGGTAGGAGGACATGCTTGGTATGATTTCAGTCTTTTTGAGTTTTTTAAGACTTGTTTTGTGGTCTAATATATGGTCTATCCTGGAAATGGTCCATGAGCTGAGGAGAAGAATGTGTATTCTGTAGCTGTTGGATGAAACATTCTGTAAATATCTGTCCATTTAGTCTATAGTGCAGATATAGTCTAATATTTCATTATTGATATCTTGTCTGGATGATCTGTCCAATGCTGAAAGTGGATTATTGAGGTCTCCAATGATTATTGTATTTGGGTCTGCTCTCTCTCTAGCTCTGATAATATTTGCTTTGTGTATCTGCATGATCCAGTGTTGGGTACATATATATTTAGAATTGTTATATCCTCCTGTTGAATTGACTTCTTATCATTATATAATGACCTTCTCTTTTTACAGTTTCTGTTGTGAAATCTATGGAAAACAGATGTATAGCTACTTCTGCTCTTTTTTTGGCTTCTCTTTGCATAGAATATCTTTTTTATCCCTTTATTTTCAGGCTTTTTGTGTCTTTATAGTTGAAGTGTGTTTCTTGCAGTATATAGTCTCCCTTCACATTCACTGTTACCGATAGGTATGGACTTACTATTGCCATGTTGTTATTTGATTTCTGGTTGTTTTATGGTTCTTCCTTCCTCCATCCCTTCTTTCCATCTTTCCTCCCTCTCTTCCTTTGTTAAAAGTTATTTTCTCTGGTAGTGTGTTTTAATTTCTTGCTTTTTTATGTGTGTGTATCAGTCATAGGTTTTTTATTTGAAGTTACCATGAGGCTTGCAAAAAACATTTTATAACCAATTATTTTAAACATATGACAACTTTGCTTACAAACAGATAAGCAAAGAGAAATCTAACATAAATTCTACCCTTTACTCTATCCCCTGATTTTGAACTGCTTGTTGTTTCCATCCATATCTTTTTATACTATTTCTCAAAAAGTTGTTGTTATTTTTGATAGGTTAGTCTTTTAGTTTACCCCACTCAAGACATAAGTGGTTAATATACTGCAGTTACAGCAATAGAGTATTCTGCATTTGTGTACTTACTGTTACCAGGGATTTGTATACCTTCTGGCGATCTCTTATTTTGCATTAATATCCTTTTCTTTCAGATTCAAGAACTCCTTTTAGCATTTCTTATAGGACAGTTCTGGTGCTGGTGAAATCCCTTAGCCTTTGTTTATCTTGGAAAGTCTTTATTTCTCCTTCATGTTTGAAGTATATTTTTGTAGGATATAATATTCTAGGGTTAAGATTTTTTTTCCTTTGGCACTTTGAATACGTCATGCTACTCTCCGTGTCCTGTAAGGTTTCCACTGAGAAGGCTGCTGCCAAAAATAGTGGAGCTCCATTATATGTTATTTCTTTTTCTTTTTCTTTGTTTCCCTTAGGACCTTTTCTTTATCCATGAGCTTTGGGAGCTACTTTTAGGACCTTTTCTTTATCTATGAGCTTTTGGGAGCTACTTCAGATTATTAAAGCTACTAAAGCTTTGTGCCTGGGGGAGGGAGACTGAAGTCAACCCTTGTTTTGGTTAAATCTCTTTGGTGTTCAATGACCTTCTTGTACCTGAATATTGATATCTTTCTCTAGATTTGGAACGTTGTCATTATTTCTTTTTGAGGCTATTTTCTACATCTTATAGGTGTGCTTCATTCTCATTTATTTGTTTTTCTTTTCTGACTATGTATTTTTCAAGTAACTGTCATTAAGCTCACTAATTCTTCTATTTGGTCAATTTTCCTGTTGAGAGACTCTGATGCACTTCTCAGTTTGTCAATTGAATTCTTATATTCTAGGCTGTTTTTTTATTTCAATCTCTTCATTAAATTTCTCTGATAAGCTTCTGAATTCCTTCTCTGTGTTGGCTTAAAGTTCATTGAGCTTATTTATGACAACTATCCTGAATTCTTTGTCTGAAAGATCACTTATCTCTGTCACTTGAAGATTTGTACCTTATTTAGTTCATTTGGTGAGGTCATGTCTCTCTGAATGTTCTTGATATTTATGGATGTTTGTCAGTGTCTGGGCATTGAAGAGTTAGGTATTTATTTTAATCTTTTCATCTAGGCTTGTGTGAGCCCATCCTTCTTGAAAAGGCTTTCCAGGTATTCAAAGGGAATTGAGTGTTGTGATCTAAGTCTTTGGTCACTGCAGCCATTTTGGCACTGAGTGTGTCCTAAGCCCAGTAATTCTATGACTTGTGCACATTCCTGGTGGAACCACCTTGGTAGACTTGGGTAAGATATGGGAGAATTCCCTGGATTACTAGGCAAAGTACCTCACTCTCTTCCCTCACTCTCTTTCCTTACTCTGTGCGAGGCTGCTGGAGTTGGGGGAAGAGTGACATGAGCTCTCTCTCATGGCCAATAGCACTAGTTCAGTCTTACCAAAGGCAGTGGTACTGTTCCCTGGACACCTCTGATGCTTATTCAAAGCCCATGGGCTCTTTAGTCAGCAGGTGGTGAATCCTGCCAGGGCTGGGTTTTTCCCCTCAGAGTAGCATGTTTCCTTCTAGCCCAGGGTGGGTCCAGAAATGCCTTCTAGGAACCAAGGTCTAGACTCAGAGACTTTAGGTATCTGGTTGTTACTTTATTTTCCTGTGGCTGAGCTGGTACTCAAGTTGTAAAACAAAGTCCTCTGAACTCTTCCCTTTCCTTGCCCCAAATGGAATAAGACTGTCCTTGAGCTTTGCTGCTTGTAGTTGGGGGAGGGGTGGCATAGGCACTGGCTGGGATGTAGCTACTGGTGTCTCAGTGGGCCATGCGCACTCCAAGACCACTGGCTTTAAGTCAGCGCAGTCACAGAAATTGTCCAAGGACTGAAGTCTTTGTGGCCCAACTGCTTTATGAATTTAGTCTAGGCTCAGGCTACTTTTGTCAGCTAGTGGTGTGACCAGCCAGAACTCAGGTTTTGGGGTAAAGGATTACCCTCTGGCTGGGCTGAACTAAATGTTCCCTCCATGGGCACTAGTGGAATTCTGCCCTGTGCTGTGTTCCCTTGTGCCAGGTGGCTCTGGGTTTCAATGCAAACCCAGGGTTGACTTCAGTCTCCCTCCCCCAGGTACAAAGCTTCTCTCTCCACTAAGTGTGCTGAGTGGCACTGCTAGGGGATGTGGGAGGGGTGGCCTAGGCTATGCAAGACTGTTTTTTCGGACCTCAGTGCTTCTTTCCTTGATACAATGTTAAAACCAATGTTAGTATTAATCAGTTACCTGATTTTTGACTCTTCTGAAGGTGCTTGCTTACATGGATAGTTGTTGAATTGGGTATTCGTGTGGTAGGATGCTTGCTGGAAGTTTCTATTTGGCTATCTTGCTTCACCTAATTTAGACTTATATATAACTTTAATCACAGAATTAATAGGTCATTGTAGTTTTTAGAAATTCTGTACTGACAAGTAATCAATGGCCAGTTGCTGGTGCAAAGAGTCCTGAGTATCTCAGAGACAGGCAGAAAATGGAGTATTTGTCACTTGCATTGAAATCTGAAGATCTATTTGCATCATTGGTTCTTTAGCTAGCCAATGTCACATGTTCCATTCTGCTTGCCAGGCTTGGTGAAGGCTCCAGTGGCCATCTCTTGGTGTCATCTCTCATGGGTATAAATTATACCTAAAATCACTTTTCAAATGACCAGACTTAGAACTTGCTTTTCCTTGGACTTGTTGACTTTAAAATCGAGTTACTGATTCAGTGACTGTTTACTGAACATCTAAGCACATATTGTTGGTTAGGCACTTTGCTCAGTCCTACAGAGAATTCAGAAACAAATAAGACGTGACCCTTCCTTCAAAGTAATAAGATATGAATAATAATTCTAAAAGGTGGGAAGTAGTATCTATACCATAAAAGAGGGACAGATAGATGTTTTTGAAAAAATTAGGAATATTTATTAATATTCTTAAAAATTTTATATCCTTTGACTTAATAATTCAAATGTGTCTAACCTAGAGGTCCTCAAAACTCCTAAAAAAATCCACATATGGATTTCAGGCAAATTCCCTTAAGTGTATGCAAAAGTGTGGTTGTATGTTTGATCGCATTATTCTTGGGCGAGGCTCCTTAATTTTGTCTAGTTCTTAAATAAAAACGTTGTTTAATTTACTACAATACTCCCACTTCTAGAAAATTATATTAAGGAAAAATCAGACATGTTGGAGAAAGATTTATTATTGAGGATGTTTATAACAGCATTATATATCATAGTGTAAAACTGGAAACAGACCAAATGTCAGACAACTGAGAATTAGTTAATTATAGTACATTTTCATAGTGGAATTTATGTCCCGGTTTCAAAGAGTCCTCAAAAAATTAATGACATGAAAATATGCTCATGATAAAATGTTAAGTAAAAAAAACTGTATCCATGGTGTGCTTTCATTTATGTTAAAAAATTATCAAAAAAGGTTAAAGGAATAACACAAGAAAATATTGACAATGATTATCTCTGTGTGTTGTGGAATTGTGAGTGATTTTTTTCTTTAACCTTTTCTATATTTCTCAACTTTACTACAATGAGCATAGGTCACTTCACAAATGAGAAAAAATCACAAATGAGAAAAAATTAAAGTTACGTGAAGACTAGTGGAGAGAAAGTGTGATGGCAATTCTGCAGTGAGATCCCTTTTATTTGGGAAATGAAAGAGATCTCTTAAATTAAGGATGTGGCTTTTGAGCATATCTTTGAATCATGGCCACAGTCTTGATCTTCTGAGGGGGCTGAGATAGGGCAAACAAGGGGTTGAGGGTGGTTGAAGATACCAAGAGTTGAAGGAGGGAGCTTCATGTACAGATGAGATGTGGTAGTGACCTAATCACTCTTCCCAGAAGTCCTGGGACAGGGAGGACTGGCCCACTTTTAGAAAAACAGCAGTTGTGGAGTGTGGGTTGACTCCCAGGGCCTCTTAAGACTCCTGAGATGTGGCATATGTAGTCCAGAGACCCTTCCTATTCTGTAACAGAGAGTTCAACATGCGGTTACATTGAATAAGTTATGAAGGGTAGGAGTAATCAAATATTTGGCAGGTGGGCTTTTTGGAGTGGTTAGCCAAAAATTCTGAGAGTAGGTTTATAAGACTTAGAGAAGAATAGTAAAAATGAAAAAATATATACAGCACTTTGTGACTTAAATTGTTTTGAAGCCAGATGTCTTGGTGTGAAGCTGTACTTTTTAATCCCTTACACACCCAGAGGAAAATAAAGGCTAGTAACTGATTGATTAATGCCATATGGTGTACAATTACACTGCATAACGTTACTAGCATAATTTACTATTTCAGATTAGCTTTAATAAGATAGTAACTTTTAAGAAACTGATTATGCGTTTTGACCCATTAATTTATTTGGGAAATAACACTTAGGAAGTTAACTCAAAAGGAAAAAATATAGCTGTTTATTTAAAGTAACTATTTTCATAACAGAGGAAAAATATTAGAAATCCACTTGCATGAAAACTCGAGGGTGCTTAAATATATTAAATATATTATTGTCATGAAAATTATTAATTTAAAGGTCTGATAGTTATATGGACACAACAATAAATTCAGACTAGGAAAAAAGCACAAAACTGGGATGTGTAGATTGATTGCATTTTTTAAAAACTGTATCTGTATTGGGGCGGCGCCTGTGGCTCAAAGGAGTAGGGCGCCAGTCCCATATGCTGGAGGTGGCGGGTTCAAACCAAGCTCAGGCCAGAAACTGCAAAAAACAAAAACACAAACAAACAAAACCAAAACCTGTATCTGTACAATATTGGGTCATGATCTTAAGATCAGTGGATGCTATTATATAAGGTTAGGAGGAGTTCATTTCTTTATATGATCTCCCAACTACTGAGGGACTGGAAGCCTAGGAGCTACATTTCCTAGAAGCCCTTTTCAACAGGTTTCCAGGATAGAGTCCACCGATGACAGGCCCCTTTGCACATTTTGCAAGGTGAAGAGAAGCAGAAGACATGATAATAGTAACTGAGAATTTTGTGGGCTTTGCCAAACAGTAGATGTGAGTTGTTTTAGCAGCTTCCAGGCATTCTCTAGTCAATCTCTTATTTCAGTGCTCCAGGTAGCTGAGACCACTGATGGCAGCTTTCTACAATTTCTGCAACTTTTTGGTTTCCTAAAAGTTAGGGGCAACTTTTCCTAACCTTCATTTCTCAAGACCTTCCCATGGTTTTCTAAATGTGAACTAAATTAAAATCCTAAGCAGGCCCCCCCAGAACAGACCCCCTGTTGGCCAGCGGGAACCCAGAAAAACCTTAAAACCTGAGTTCCTGACCATGCAGGGAAGGGAGGTCTGACTTACCTCAGACAATAAGATACTAAATTATTAAGAGGACGGAAGGCTGTACAGAGCCCAAGTTATATCACCTGCAGGCCGTCAATTAGCTTAAAAGATCACTTGAGTCAGTATATTGTGGCTTGTCTCTGATTAACAGACTTCCTTACCTTAACTTAAAGTATCCAAAGCTTGAGGGAGGGTGGTGGGGCCTTGGTTTGTGTCACACTTTATGGGGGCAAGACATGATTGCAAAAGGGACTTTGCCTAACAATTGCAATCAGTGTAACCTGGCTTATTGTACCCTCAATGAATCCCCAACAATATAAAAAAAATATATCCAAAGCTTTATTTCTTTAACCAAGTACAAATCAAAGACTCTTCGAACCCACATATAACCCGTAAGTGACCCTTCCCCTTCAAGATGTCCTGCGTTTTCAGACCAAACCAATGTACCCCTTCCATGTATTGATTTGTGATTTCACCTGCAGTTCCTGTCTCTCAAACTGTAACCCAAACACCTTAGGACCACTTGCCTCAAGACTTCTTGGGCATGAGTCCCCTGCTGTGGTCATACTCATTGGCTCAGAATAAACCTCTTTAAATTATATATATTTCACAGAGTTATTTTTTTCCTATTGACATAAGCATTTAATTTTCTGAATTAAAACTTTTTCTTCTTGAAATATCTAGAGTGGTTGCTGATTTCCTGACCAAACCCTGATCGACATAAAATCTTTGTAATGCCTTTCTTTACTTTCCATTATAAAGTTGGTTAAACAGGCGAAATATGTATTCAACCACTAACTTATTATGTCCCTGTAGGTTAATATATTTTTAAAATATATATTATGTGTGTGTGTATATATATATATATATATATATATATATATTTTCCCACCTGGATAAATTACACACTGGCTCTCCCACTCACATCGTCATTTTTTGTAATCTCTAGCATATTTTCCTCACACAAAATGATTTATAGGAGCAGATTAACAGATGTTGTAAAAGTAAGAAAGTGAAAAGAAAATGTTATCACTTCTAAATACTTGTTTAGCTCAGAAATATAATGAATGGGTATGTGTGGGGGTGGTTACACAGATCAGTTTACAGACTGATATGGAAACATTCTATTTCTATCAAATGAATAAGTCAAAATTGAGACCATTTATTTGACCAGATATAATTAACACTGCTTTGACCAAAAAGGGTGCCCACATCCTGTACTAGCAAACATAGCTACCAAATGAACACAGCATGTATATGTATAGACATAATTTGTGCGTGTATATACTTATATATCAAATATACAGATGGGTGTGATTTTGTTTCTTGTGAAAATACAGAGATGTAAAAGAAGCAATATCCTCTGGCAATGTTAAATACTTTACATCTTCTCCTTTGTTTCCTTCAAACCATTTCATTTTACTATAGGGAAAAATGAAGTCCAATCAAGGCTGTAACACTGCCAGCAGGATGCAAGAGAGGGTCCTTGCATGGACCACGACCTCAAATGGCGACAGAGGTGTGATGGATTGTTTGCAAAAATAGCCACCATAGCTCCTGCCCTCCCCACATGCACACCCTTGTGCAACGTGACCTTGCATCAACTCCCATGAAGAGGTGCAACCTATTCCTTCTTTTCCTTCATGCTGGGCTTGACCATGAGACTTGCCTTCACCAGTGGAGGTATTAGAAAATGTGATGGAAGCAAAGACTTGAGAAAGTACTTCTGCCTGGGCTTGTTTTCTCTTGAGAACCCTACCTTAGGAATAAAGTTGGGCCAACCAGCCAAAGATGTGTGGCCCAATTATTCACATTGTTCCAAACCACCAGCCAGCTCCAACTTACAGCCACCAAATAGGTGAGTGAGGCCACCCTAGGCCAACCACACTCCAGCCAATCTAATAGCCGATTGCAACAAAGTCCAGGGGAGACCACCAGAGGAGCTGTCTACATGATCCCAGACCATATCACTGACTCCCAGAACCATAAACTAATAAGTAATTGTTGCTACCAAGTTTTGGAGTGTTAAAAATTAGGCCAAAGATGATGCTATGATTCTGGGCCAAAAGTGGAGACTTGTTCCTGCCTTCCTCCTGTCAAGTTTTAAAATGAGAAGCAAAATCAGAAAACTAAGGTGAAGGTAGCCAACTGCAATTTATGATCTCTGCCTTAGAGGAAAGCAAAATAGAAAAGCAGTGTTGAAGACTCATTTTCTTTCCGTACTAATTAGAAAATTCTGGCAAATGAGTAGCTTATCACCTAATTACCATCAAAACGCAATGAAGTGAAAATGATTTTGAGTCACTGAGAAATTTAAGGAAATCACAATGAATCAGTCTGCATTCTCCCTTCAAGACCAGCACAGCTTTGCCTGAGAACTGTCCAACCTTAGGCCTTTCCATGGATGCTTGCAGCTTGCTCTCCACCCCCACTTTCTTAACTTTTAGCCATCCTTGTGTCCATGATAGCCCAGAACACAAAGTTTCATTTCTCTGCCAGTGATGAGCTAGAGGCAAAATCCCAGCATCCTAAAAGTCACCCTTAAAGTTGTCCATAGATAGGGAAAAGGTACCTAAATTGTACCTTTATATACCAAATACAGGGTGGCCAGAAAGTTTGTGTACAATTAAAAATAGTGTGCAATTTAAAATTGCACATGAACTTTATGGCTACCCTGTATTCATTATGAATTTTTTTTTTTTTTTTGCAGTTTTTGGCCAGGGCTGGGTTTGAACCCGCCACCTCTGGCATATGGGGCTGGCGCCCTACTCCTTTGAGCCACAGGCGCCGCCCTCATTATGAAATTTTATGAAGACATGGCCAACATGTAGTAGAGAATATTTTGTAAAATTTTGTAATGAATATTTGGCAAGTAAGGGTATGTTTAGCTACAGGACAACTTCCCATTTCCCCTATGTATGGCAACTTTAGGGGTGACACCCTATGGAAAGGAAACACAGCCCATGAAAATATTCTGTCCCCCAATTATAACCCTCCCCTCACCTGTATATAATTTTTCCATCAGTTTACCTTGAGAATTGTATAGCCAAAGCTTCAAAGAAGTCTCAGTTCTACAACCCAGTGATCACTTTCTTAGAGTAAGTACAGCAGTCTTCCTATATGATGAATTAGGGATCCTATGTCATTCATAAAGAGTGGGGGTCACACCAGGTGCCAGGTGAGAGAAAGGAGGCATGTTCCCTTCCATCTGGGCCTGTCTCTGCCCCATTTTCACACGGTCATCAGTGTGAGATCTATGGTCAGGGCTGATGCTCACATTCCATTTTTATCCCTTTTCTTACACAAATTTTTGTTTTCTAAAAGGCAGGAACTAAGGTTTTATTCTGAGTTCTGCAGAGTTGTTTAGTACTGGCCCAAGTCCAAGGGTGAGAGTGAAGATGGCTTTGGTAGTTTCTAGAGGCTGAGAGCTGGCTCAGGGACATGTTTCATAGTGGATCAGCCGCTTCTCATGTCCTCCAAGTAGGTAGACTCAAAATATATTTCTTCTTATCCCACCACTCCATCACAGGAATTTTAAAATTTGCCTAAAACTAAATTTGTCCTTGGAGACATAGGCTAAGGAATGAGTGAAATGTAGACAGTTAGTGGGTGAATTTATTCCAAGATAGTCACCTCATTAAGGATTCCCCTCACAAAGGAACTTTGCAGTGTATTAAATAGCCAGAGACAAGGTCAGAAATGAGCTTGGACAGTGATAAAATGGGAACACGGAAATATATTGCCTTGTGACATTGCTTATAATCTTGCCTTGAATTCTGACATAGCTCTTGTGTAAGTATTTAATTCTTACTATATTTTATCCTCCTACGGAAACTGAGTTCCTTGAGGTTAGGGAATTCAGTTTTTTTCTTCTCTGAATCCTCCATGTTACTGAGCACAGTGTAAGCTAGCTGGCAAGCTCTGTAAAGGTAGCTAATATCTCTGTCTTTTTTACTACAGTATCTCTAACATGTCAGAGTATCTGGCACATAGTAGGGGCTCAATAAATATTGAATGAACACATGGATGTGGCATCAGATGCCTCATAACAGCTGTTGAATGAAAGCATGAACTGATGTGTAAATGTATGAGAATGAATCCAGTCTTGACATCTGGTGCTGGTGTGCTTGAAGAGCCTAGGGTTGAGCATGCAATTGGAACATGGTTCACAGAAGGGCTCCTAAAAGATGCTTACGTTTGCACCTTTCATTTACAGAACGAGATGGGTTCTGCTGCCTTGCTGGTCTTCCTCACCTGGTTATTAAAAATTGCTTCATTCATTTTTGATTCATTTCATTCTTTCGCTCAGCTTCTCTGCTTGGGGGTTTTGTTTCCCACTAATGGGGCTTGCTGTCTCTCGGCTCAATGTGACACTCCTCCGAAGACCTTAGAACGGTTTCTATGGTTACTTCTTCTGGAATTCTCTCTTTGGAAATACTGTGTTATTTCCTTACCTTTAACTTCCATCTCAGAAATTTAAATGCACACCTCAGGGTTCTCGAGAGTGTTAACACTCTTCCTAGAAACACTTCAAACCACAGAGGAGAGAAATCAAGGACCTCCTATGGCTTTTCTGCTGTTATATATGGAATAGGGCAGATGATTTGATGCTGAAACCCCTTGAAAGACAAAGAGATGCAGAGATTGCCAGTCAAAAAAGACTCCCCAGATTGACAAAACCATGGTCTCCTTATTCCAATCGGATTCATGCCACAAACATAAGCATTGCCATCAACATCAAAGCTTTTTCTTTTTTCTTCATTTTTCCTTTTAAAAAATAAAACCTCATGCTAAACTTTTACTGATGTGTCTTGTCTTGAAATGCCTGAAGTGTGTTAGTGACTGAGAAGAAAATCAGAGAAGAGTGAGGTTAGTGGAAATCGGGAGACAAAGGTGATTTTTTTTTTTAATTGGGGATTCATTGAGAGTACAATAAGCCAGGTTACACTGATTGCATTTGTTAGGTAAAGTCCCTCTTGCAATCGTGTCTTGCCCCTAGAAGGTGTAGCACACACCAAGGCCCCACCCCTTCTCCCTCCTCCCCTCTCTCTGCTTTTCCTCCCCCCCCATGACCTTACTTGTCATTAATTGTCCTCTTAGTAAAGCATCACAAGAATGGAGAAGCATGAATCCTATGTACTCAGTTTTGATATGAGGACAATTAATGACAAGGTGATTTTTTTTTTAAAGGGGAACTTCAAAAGCTGAACAGATTTCCAAATGAAGTTTGAGTTTCTAAAATCTGCCACCCTTTCTCCTTCTGGGATTTTTATCTGAGGTCTAAACAATGAGAGAGTTCTAGGGAATCAAGTTCCAGACTCACGCTGGGTACACCTGGGATACTCCTGTGGATCGCAATGGACTTCAGATACATTTCCGAGCTGTGCAGTCAGTAATACAAAAACACCCTGGAGGAACACCTCCTCCCTCCACCTGTCTATCCAGTCTGGCCTCTCTGCCCTCACTTCTCACATACAACCCTTTTCTTTTTTTTCCTTTGAACAGCCTCGCAAGTCCCAGCCAGCAAAATTAGAAGCCATGTCTGTTTTTTTCCCAGAGAGCTGTGTGCTAGACTGTTCTTCAGACCCTGTGCCCCACGTGCTCATTCCCCAGAGATGTACTTGGCTCTGCAAAGACCATAAGGCAGCGGGCGGGTTCCAGTGGATCCCCTTGTGGGTTTTCCTGCCTTTACTGATCTTTACACTGTGGTCAATCTTCATTTGAGGCCTGTCCTGGTAGTATGGGCCCATCTCTAGGCCACCTGGGTGTCCTCAGAGAGGCAGCAGCAGCAATGAGGTTGAAATCTGGTAGCATTTTGGTAGGCATTCGAGTGTAAACAAGCTCTGAGCCAAGCTACCTGAGTTCATGTTCTGGCTTCACCACTTTCTAGCTAAGTAATCTTGGATACATTGCTCAGCCTCTCTTGAGTATTTTCTCATCTGTAAAATGGGGATGAGGATGATAACTGTGCCTGACTATTCTGAGTATCAAATGAGTTACTCATGTAAAGCACTTAGAAAAGTGTGTGCACATACTAAGAAACTGAAAAGTATTGTCTCTTGGTATTATCCGCATCAAGGCTCCTTTACTTAGTGGGGTGAGTACTCTGAGGGCAACTTAAACGGTACAGCTGTCCCCACCGGGACGGCCTAACTGAAGCTGGGCCTCTGTTTCCCCAGGATAGTTAGGAAGGTTAAATGGGTTAGTGGGCATGTAAATGCCTGAAAATGAATGTTATGTTTTTTTTCTTGTTCTTTATGATCAACACTGGGTAATATTTGACATCTCTTTATTCTCTTGTGTTTTTTTTCTTCTTTCAATGTTTGATTCCCTTCCCCATTCTCTGACATTCAATTCCTGATGGTCTCTTCTCCTCCTTAATCTCTTATAACTCTATTTTGCCAAATTATGCCAAGCATGGGAAAAAACAAGAGCTGAATAACTCTTCTCTTCTCTTTTCTCCCTCTCTCTCTCTTCCCCCACTTTCTTTTCCTCCCTCCCTCCTTCCATCCCTCTCTCTCTCTTTCTTTCTTGACAGAGTCTCACTATGCTGCCCTCGGTAGAGTGCCATGGCATCACAGCTCACAGGGCTTGGGCTTAAGTGATTCTCTTGCCTCAGCCTCCCAAGTAGCTGAGACTATAGGTGCCCACCACAATGCCTGGTTATTTTTTGGTTGCAGTTGTCATTGATGTTTAGCAGGCCTGGGCCGGGCTCAAACCTGCCAGCTTCGGGGTATGTGGCTGGCGCCCTACTCACTGAGCTACAGGCGCCAAGCCTCGGATAACACTTAAGGAACTTTGTTTAGTTTCTATCTTCCAGGCCAACCTTGTACATTGCAATACTAATGCTAGAGAATGTGGCCATGGCAAGTGAAAATACATGAGTCATTAAGAATATTTGTGAGGCCAGGTACAGTGGCTCACACCTATACTACCTGAACCTTGGGAGGCTGAGGTAGGAGGATGCTGACCTCAGGAGTCTGAGACAGGCCTGAGCATTGTAGTGAGATCCCCATCTCTACAAAAAATATACAAATTATCCAGGTGTGATGACCTGTGCCTACAATCCCAGCTACTTGGGAGGCTAAGACAGGAGGATCACCTAAGCCCAGGCGTTTGAGGCTACAGTGAGCTATGATGACACCACTGCACTCCAGCCTGGCCAACAGAGCAAAACCCTGTCTCAAAAAACATAATACGTGTGAGCAGGCTGGCTATGGACTAAAATTATTCCCTCATAAGTATTTTTTCAACAACGAAGTTTCAAACAACCCAAGTGCCCATCAGTATGTGAGTGGATTAATAAAATGTGATACACAGATACCATGGAGTGCTACTTAGCCATAACAAATGGTGACCTAGTATCTTTTGTAACAACCTGGATGGAACTGGAGACCATTCTTCTAAGCGAAGTATCACAAGAACGGACAAACACCACACGCACTCAGTACTAAGTTGATCCACACTGTGTGCATGTATGGAGGTAAAACTCAACGGAAATCAAGTAGGTGGGACGGGAGGAGGGGGTGGGCAAATTCATACCTAACTGGTGCCATGTCTATATTCTGGGTGAAGGGCACACTCATAACTTTGACTTAAAATGTACAAATGCAAATTACATAACCAAGGGGCGTGTACCCCTGTAATACTCTGAAATCAAAATTCAAAAACTGGAAAAAGAAAACTAAGTTCCAAAGTTTAAGGACTTTATCATACCATTTAGGTGTGTTTTTGATTACACGTATTAGATGACTCAACTGAAACAGGCTTACGACCTGCTTCTCAGAGGAACTCACATTTAGATAGGCATGCTCTAGGACAGAGTAAGTGGCTTTACTTGTACTTCTCCAAGCTTCTCTTAGATTTTGCTCATGGTTCCAAGAAGATTTTGTGATTCTAGGTGTTACATGCAGATGGCAATATCTAGAGGCAGAAGAGGAAAAATAACCTTTTCCATAAGTGAGGGAAACTTTCCCAGAGACCTCCACTGGACATTCCCTAGGTCTCATTGACCAGAATTGGCTAAGGTAACAGCTAAACTTGTTTATTGCAAAGAAAGGGCTAGCACCCTGATTGGCTTTGACCAAAACTTATTTCCTCCCTGGTTCTGGGGGAAGGCTTGGCATTCCCTGAAGGACATGGCTTCTTCCGGAAAGATAAATGAGAATCAGTGTATTCTTGGCCAAAAATAGGGGATGGAATAGCCATTGCTGGATAATCCACAGTGTTTGTCACAGTGCTTTTTAACTGGATACTCATTTTTTGAATGGAGAACCTGACCTTTTATCGAGCAAGAAAGATGGAAAAACTTTTGCTAACATAGTCATGGGAGAAGTGATTTCTGAAATATCACGAAGGGTGACTCCTGAACTATTGAGAAAGAAGTTGATGGTCACCTTAACAGGGGGAAACAAAGAATAACAGCTCAAAGATGAGGGAGTTGAGCAAAAGACTGTGGGGGAGAGGAGTGGTAATATAGGTTGGTGGGGGGAGTGAATAGAATGCAGAAGAGAGAGTAAGAAATGAGGCCCAAAGATTAAGGAAGAGCATGATTATAGAGGAAGAGAATGGCAAGTGCCCCATGTGTTGTACTCAGCAAAATGGCAGAAGAGAGACTAAAGGGGAGTGGGATGAGTATGGGGCAAGAGAGTGGACCCAACATACAGAGCTGCTCCTCTGTGCCTGGCATGGGCTAGCTACTCAGAGCACAGGCTGCGATGTCCTGCTCATAGCCCTTGGTCCTTACAGGACACCCTGGGCCACTTCCAACTGCCACTGTTGGGGTATCTGTGTGCCTAAAAGCTCATTCCTGCCCCCTAGACCTGCATAATTGTGGGAAGATGGGAGAATTAACACCTTCCTACAGTAGCCCTCAACCAGTGACTCTTAGGAATAAGGATAGAAACACCTCAGTTCCTTCAATTCTTGTTTGGGGTAATTCTAAGCTGGGAGGTTGACGCTGTTTCCCAGAATTTTCCTGCTGGATAAAACCAGTTGCCCACTGCGGTAGTCAGCGAACTCCGTGATGCCCCCTTTCTTGGCTGTCTCCTTTCCCTTCTTTTCACTCCGCCCTGTCTGTTCTGCACCTCCCAAATAAACTAGTTGCACCTGGAGCCTGATCTCATGATCTACTTTATACACACTGATTTATCCAATTCCCACAGTGACTCTAAGGGTAGTAGGTATTATTGGCTTGAATGGATCGATAAGGGAGCATAGCCAAGCAAGTCAAATGACCTTCTCAAGCTCATTCAGCTGATAAATGGCAGAGCTCAGATCAAAATCTGGGTCTGTCTGGCAAAAACCCACGCTCTTGCCCTAATAACAATTCACATCTTGGTGATATTAAAGACACCAATCAAAGACTGGAGAGACTGGCTATAGCCAAGAACTGTGGGGTGGCTGTGTCACATGTCTGTAACTTACTTAGGCAGCAGCTGGTTGCTTTGGGATTTCTGTCTATTCTGATTTCAGATTACAGTTGGAACTAGAATTGATATGAGAACTCAAGGTCTGACTGACCATTGCCTAGAGCTCTGACTACATGGAAGAACTTTCCAGGCAAGAACCTGACAAGTGATATATATTGTACATGGCTGAGCTATCGAGACAGTATGATGGATGTGTTAGGAGATGGATTTTGGAGTCAGACAGACCTGGATCAGTATCTTATTTCACCACTTTCTAAGTTTCCAGCATGCTTGAAGCTTCTCACCTTAAGAGCCTGTTTCTCTTCTTAGGGTATTTCTCTGATACCATTGGAGCTTGCTCAGCCATGGATAAGGTACAAGTCGGAATCACTGGGTGAATTAGCACTCCTGGTGGAAGTCTCAACCAATGAGGAGTGGGATTCAGTGCTTCAGTCTCCATCCTGAAGTGGAATGATTCCAAGACACATTCCACATGGTTTCTCAAAGGATCCCTGGCAGAACTAAGCCTTACTTAGTTGCCCGGAGCTGTAACTCATTTATTAGTTTTCGTCCATCCCTGTGTCAATATCACTATGTTGCTTAATTTTCTTAAGTCTGTGAAATTCTAACCACGCCTTCAGGGTTGTCATGAGGATTAAAAGAGCTCCTGTGCATAGAATGGTTTGTACAGGATAAGCATTCAAATAATAAAATGGTTGTTGCCACTTTGTTGATTGCTTATTATCAGCCTTTAAGCTACATCCCTGCAGTTCCAGTTCTTCCACTAGGTGGCAGAATATTAACATTCATCAAGCACGGACCGCGTGTCTCTTAGAAAAAGTAAGTAAAATATAGTAAGTAAATTAGAGACCCTGAGGGACTATGGCTAGTGTGACATGAGAAGGGGAAGCCTATGATTAAAAACCAACCCAAATAAAGAAAGTGGTGCCCTGAAATTTCAGCCTCAGTCAGATCGGTGTCTGATTCAAGGCTTTGAAAGGTAGAGACTGTTGGATGAATTCCCAAAGCAACATGGGGAACCTGTATGAGAGAAGCAGGTGGAGTCCGTTTACAAAAAATTACTGGGTGCTATTTTCCCATGCCTGGAGTAATCCTAAATCATGGGAGATGGTGCAGGAACAGCAAAAATCCAGGGAAAACCCAAAAAAATCACTCGAAGTAGAACTTGATAAAGGTCAATGTGATCCTGTAGCCCAACTTTGGGACAAAGTCTTTCAGGATTATTTGGTATTCCTTTTAGTAAGATGTTTGTATCCTTGGAAAACCGTACCAGCTGAGGAGTCATGGATTCCCTCGTTAAAGGATGGGAAGGACAGGCATTTATCAACTGGCTTCCATCCCTGATTAGTTGAGGGCTCACCCTGGGGGTATTAACTTCACCGTACCTGCAAGGAGTTAAGATGTGGGCATTTCAGGTAGGAAGGCATTGACATGTTAGCAACAGTCTACCATACCTGCTGATGAACTTAGGTGAGCACATGAGCTATGATGTTGAGGCATCCACAATAACTGCCATGGCTGAGCTTCGCAGACTTTAGGGTATGTGCAAATCTTCTGGAAATTTAGAATGTGAATTCTGATTCGGTAGGTCTTGGGTGGTAACCAAGAGTCTGCCTTTTTAACAAGCTCCCAGATGATAGTGATGCAGTTGGTTCATAGATCACATTTTGAGAAACAAGGGCTATACTGTTTTTTGTTTTTTTTTTTGTAGAGACTGAGTCTCACTTTATGGCCCTCGGTAGAGTGCCGTGGCCTCACACAGCTCACAGCAACCTCCAACTCCTGGGCCTAAGCGATTCTCTTGCCTCAGCCTCCCGAGTAGCTGGGACTACAGGCGCCCGCCACAACGCCCGGCTATTTTTTTTTTTTTTGGTTGCAGTTTGGCCGGGGCTGGGTCTGAACCCGCCACCCTCGGTATATGGGGCCGGCGCCTCACTGACTGAGCCACAGGCACCGCCCAGGCTATACTGTTTTTTAAACCAGTCCTGCTATTTCTTTTATCATCCCACACAATTATTAACCCCCCCCAAAAAAAAAAAAAACTGGAGGCACCAGGGACCCTGAGCTTTGGTCTTCTACTCTCTAGACATCTATGTCTTCATCTTCAAAATGAGGCCTTGTGGATTAACAAACTGGTA
This sequence comes from Nycticebus coucang, assembly GCF_027406575.1. NCBI lineage: Eukaryota > Metazoa > Chordata > Mammalia > Primates > Lorisidae > Nycticebus > Nycticebus coucang. Next base: position 15,873,875 of record NC_069804.1, read on the forward strand.
TATGCATACCATGGAATACTGTTCAGCCATGAAAAGATGGTGACCTTACATTGTTTGTGTTAACCTGGATGAAGCTGAAACATATTCTTCTCAGTAAAGTATTACAAGAATGGAAAAGCAAATATCTAATGTACTAAATATTAATATGAAGCCAGTAGACGACCTAATTCACTCGCACACAGGAGAAAAACTCAATTCAAGTTCGGGGGAGGGGGAGGGGGAATGAAAGGAGGAGAGGAGAGGTGGGGCTTGGGGTACTCCCACTGAATGGGGGTGTATGGCACACCTTTTGGGTGCAGAACATAACTACAAAGAGGGACTCTACCTAACAAATTCAAATATTGTGACTTGGTTGTTTGTATCCTCGCATTAACCTGAAATAAAAAAAAATGAGGGCTTAAATTAGGTGAGCTATTCCTAACTGGGATGGTGGATGGAGAGAAGATAGGAGAAGGGGTTTTAAAATGGCATTTCAATATTTGTTAATAGAAAACACTGAAATTAAAAAATAAAAGTATAAAAAAGTAAAAGTATTAACACATCTTCTGAGTTGGCCAAGATCCACAGAAGGCAACTCCGGTTCCTAAAATGGTCATATCTCCTTAGAGTAGTTTCTTGAGGGGTAGCCTAGAGACTTTAATTCTTATATTAATGAAGGCATTGGTTCTAAAAGGTTGAGAAAGACTGTATTTGATAATTTGTGAGATCTCATCCAAGTCTAATAGCTTTCTGTTGCATTTCATATAACTATTATATTATTATATCAAATTGCTAACTTATATCTATCTTCTCTACAGGTCTAGAAGCTTCTCTAGCCAGGGATTCATCTCTATCACCCATTGTTGTACCTGTAAAGTAGGAGATGCTTAGTAAATTCTTGAATGTGTGAATGAGTCTGTGGATTTCTTCTAAGCTCTAAAAAAATTGTGATGCCACGAGGTTGAGTTACACTCTTGCTTTTGGTGAAGTGTCTTTCAAGATATTTTTGACCTGTAAGATACTAAACCCTTTGAAGTTTTATTGCTAAAACTTAATTCAGCTCTATTAATTACTGAGAGCTGCTCCAGGGAAAATATCATTTAGTGACATCTCAACGACGATCCTTTAGTAGCAGAAATGGTTGAAAATGGTGCTTTGGAGTAAGAAACATCTGCCCTGGTTTTCCATGGAAGTGGAGTCTGTAGAGTACATTTGGATGGGCTTTGCTTGATTGAGCTTGCCAGGGAAAGGCGGAGGCACCGCTAATTACATGTCTTGTGTTATGGGTTGGAAATAGATACACAGAGAAAATGCTCTGGCCCACAAAGCTGCAAAATGCAATGAAAGCAACATAGACTTCAAGTTCATTTTAAAAATTCCCAGCATTGCAGAGCAGAGCCAGCCATACAATTTCTCCTCTTTTTTTTTTTCACATGGTAGTTCAGATACAAAAGAATGTACCAACTGAGGATCTGGAAATCTACTTGCATATTCAGAAAAATCACAGTGACAAAAGTATATGAAAAATGACAATGTTAAGATGTAATTTTTACTGGAGGTATTAATTGGTAAGTCCCTTGGGCCTTTGGTGTTATTGAGACGGGTCGGCACCATTGTTTGACTTTATACAAACTTGATTGTGCTCAATTAAAAATTGTTCTTCTCCAGGTAAGTCTTAGTTATATGACACCCAAAGGGACCTTTTTAAAGGGAGGAAAGTGGTAGAAGCAGCAGGCACAATGAGAAGCCCAAGTGGGCAATGACTGGGAGGAAGGAGGAGCTCTGGCCCAAAGTTCAAAAGCATGGGGAAGCCAGCTTAGCAGCAGAGAGAAACTCAAAGTTTCACATACAGTTGCCATTATGTCTAGCTTCAAACGTCCTAATCAATACACTGATCCTTAGAAGGTTAGGGAATATAGTTGAACACTGCCTTATTATCAGAGTTACTAGGGATGAATTCTACCCTGGATAGTGGTTGGACCTCTCAGGGTAATCTAAGCCTGAGAGCTATAAACTCTGGCAAGGGAGGTACAAAAATCTGTTTATCTCAGAATTTGAGTCTGCTTTACTATCTTAGATTCACGATCTAGTAGCAGTCGAGGTTGGCACCACTCAATTTCCTCCTTTCACTGACTGCCTGTCCAGATAATCAAGTAATTATTCATTTTTTACTTTTGTTGACAATTTGATCTCTCTCCTAGATTTCAGCAATTATTTTCCTCACTTGCCTTACATTTGCAGATTGTCCTCACCTACGCATTTTCATTGCATTTCTACTTGTTAACCATTTCTAGAATTGAGCTGTGCCATTGAATTAGCAAACCTTTAATGTTTTTCTGATGGGGGAAGGGCAGAGTTGGCAGAGAAAGCACTGGACCCATTTTCCCATTGTCCCAGAGACCTGCTTCTGTTACAAGATATGTGACCTTGGGCAAATCATTGAACTTGTCTCTCTCTGAGACCTGTTGTACAAAGTGATTAGAATGAGAAAATATATGAAAATCTCAGGGTCAGTTATAATGACAGGAGTGAAGTAAAGGCCACACAGCTAGAGAAATACAACTGGAGGGAAGGTAGGAAAGTACAAAGGCAGGAAAACCGCCTGGGAAGTCAGGCAGTGACAGCTAGGAGTTAGGGTTACATGCATGCAGATTGCCACCGGCTGATGGGAAGCACACAATTACCCTCTTCTTTTTCAGCTGGCTTTATACTTTTAGTTCATCCTCAAACCATCCTTCAAGAGAATGTGAACAAAGCAGTATCCCTGATTGAGCATTTTACCCACTCATAACACACATCATGAACACAAGACAAATTTGATACCCCACAGCAATCTTTTCCATTACTCAATTTAACTTCTCAATTAGGAATTTTTCCAGAACATCTTTGATTAGCCATTTATATTTGGGACAGAACTATTCTACTTCTATCTCTCAAAGTGTACTGGGGACCAGATTTGACAACCTCTAACTCTGGGCTTCCGTTTTCTCCCCTGTCAAATGAGATGGCTTGACTGAAGCTCCCAGGGTTCAGTCTCAAGTCCCAGCCCACTGTGGCCCTGGAAGATGATCTTGTGACTCCTGAGCATCTGCTTAGACTCTGGATGGAGTTAACTCAGCCTTTTCTGCCTTCTGTTTTGGATAACGAGCCCTACCCACGTGGAGTTTTTGTACACTGAGTATATGCTTTCAAAATCTTGACCACAAACCGTGCCTCCGTCATGAGCGCCCAGGAGTCTAGGGCTCTCTTCATCTGTCCAGCCTCCCTTTGTCCTCTCACTGTTTTTTCTCTTGGCTGCCTCATGGACACTTCTGCCTTTTCCCTAGGCAAAGGAAGAAACTTCTGCTTGATGAAAACCTCCTCCCTCTCCCTTCACTGGGGTGGAGCTTGTTGTCATGGTAACCTGCAGCCAAAGGCTCGGAGGTTGACTCTTAATCCAGCCAAATGGACACACATACAAGGCTGCAGAAGGTCAGAATAGAGTATTTTTCCAAACCTGAAGATTTGCTAATAGAAAAAAGTATTTAGCTGCTCTGATAACTTTTCACAAAATTTCCCCTTTTTTCTTAGGGATCACTTGACAAAATAAGAGAGGACTGAGTCTTCTTGGGTTCAATTTGCTAATCTTTTCTAATGTTTTTACAGATAGATGCATTCAATTTAAGGCATTTTTTACTTTGAGAACATTATCTTCTCTTCTAAAACATATTCTTTGAGCTCTTGAACTTGAGCCAAGAGAAAAAAATAAAGGCTGGAAACATGAGCTTAAATCACTAATAATGTTTAGATACTAATAATCAAATATTATTGATAATATTCAAATATATATTCTAAGCAGTATTCTCTCCAAGCACACTCATATACACATACCTACACACTCACCCTTTAACTATCTTCCCATATAATCAGATGAAACTTGCAAAAAAAAGGTAATGTCCCCCACAGAGTTTGGAAAATGCTAGGCTCTGACTGCCTTTTGATTACTTCACAGAGGTCCAGGGCCAAGTTGAGAAGCAACTGGTAAAGGATAATATGATACCATGGGGAGGTGGAGGGTTATTGAATGCCTGAGCCAGGCAAATTCTTTTCAAGTGGAGCCTACAATAACTCCAAATCAAGAGGTTTATAGTGTAGGAATTTTAGCACTTTAGATACTACCATAAAACATTAAGAGCACCCAGGGCCCCCAGAATGTGGGCAAGCTCTTGGTCTGAGGCTTGGAATAAAAGGCATGATGCCAACTGAGACAAAGCAGGAAGGAGCCACATACACAAGAGACTGGCTGGGCTGTCAGGCTGTATTTGTGTTTGCCTGAGCTGCTCTGAAAAGATCGTCCTTTCCTGAATCACTAAGATCTCCAGACAATAGAGGGATGGAGTGGTGACGCTCCCTGTGCTAAGCAACAGATTGGAGATATAGGAGTGGGAGGAGTTTCAGCTCATCTCTGTACTGATAACCACAACGAACCTATCCCTGAGGGCCTCAGCTTCCTTGGCTACTGGGGTGTCGTAGGGAAGACTCTGGAGATAATCCTATGGAGATAATCCAAGATACCAAGTTACCACTGCAACACTCCTTCCCTGCCAGTCCAAGGCACCATCATCTCTTTTTAACAGTAGTTAAGGATTTACACTGTCATCACTTTTATTCTACACAGTTCTGGAAGTTCTGGCCAGAGCAATTAGGTAAGAGAAAGAAAAAGCCATTCAAATTGGAAAGAAAGAAGTCAAGCTGTCATTATTTGCAGACAACATGATCTTATATTTGTGAAAACCTAAAGACTCCACTAAAAAGCTGTTAGATCTGATGAACAAATTTGGTAAAATTGCAGGATAAAAAAATCAACATACAAAAAATCAGTAGCATTTCTATACACCAAGAGTGAACTATCAGAAAAGAAATTAAGAGAGTAATCTTATTGAAAATAGCTACAAAAATACCTAGGAATAAGTTTAATCCAAGAGATGAAAGTTCTCTACAATGAAAACTACAAAACAATGATGAAAGAATTAATTAGACACATATACACTAAATGAAAAGATATTCCACGCTCATGGATTGGAAGAATTAATATTGTTGAAATGTCCATACTACCCAAAGCAATCTACAGATTCAATGCAATCCCTACCAAAATTCTAATAACATTTTGCATAGAAACAGAAAAAAAAATAGTAAAATCCACATGGAACCACAAAAGACCTGAAATAGCTAAAATAATCCTGAGTGAAAGAACACATTCGATGGCATCACACTGACTACAAAATATACTACAATGCAATAGTAGCCAAAAAAAAAAAGTTGATCCTCTAGAAATACAGAGTAGAATAGTGGTTACTAGAGGCTGGGAAGTGTAGGGAGAGGAAGGATAGAAGTTGGTTAATGATGCAAAATTATAGTTAGAAAGTAGGAATAGATTCTAATTTTTTATAACACAGTAAGGTGACGATAGTTACTGTATATTTCAAAATAGCTATAACAGAGGATTTTGAATGTTCCTAACACAAAGAAATGATAAATGTTTGGGGTGATAGGTATACCAAGTACTCTGACCATTACACATTGAGTATGCGTACTGAAATATATGTACTCCATAAATATTTATAATTATGTATCAATGAAAAAATTAAAAATGGAGAGACTAGCATGGGGGCACATAGCTGTAGTCCCAGCTACTCAGGAGGCTGAGGTGAGAGGATTGCTTGAACTCAGGAGTTTGAGGCTGCAGTGAGTTATGATTGTGCCACTGCACTCTAGTCTGCATGACAGAGCAAGACCCTATATCTAAAAAAGAATTTCTTAAATCGAAAATAAAAGTTAAAAAAAATGGTGACTATTCTGTGTTAGTCAACTAGTGTGTCAGATTTAGACCGTATAGCAAACTAACACCAAACTCAGGGGCTAACAAAAAGCATTTATTCCCATACTTGTGAGTTTATCTGAGGCTTGGTTGATCTAGGTTGGGTTTAGGTGCTTTAGCCTGTGGGTTTGTGTTGCATCCCGGAACGAAGAGACAGTAGGTACCCAAGGCATGTTCTTCTCATGGTATATACAGCACAAGAGCCAAGCCAAACAAGGTAAGCAATATTGGTCAAAGAAAATCACATGATCAAGTTGAACATTAATGTGTTTCAGAACTATACTCTGCCCACACTGGGAGAGGGAGGGAAAATAAATAAAGTCTGCTGACCAATCACCCAAATGATTTCACCCCCCCCACACATACACCCTTACACACACCTCCCACCCATCCCTCTATCTCTCTCTCCCATGCTTTGTCTTCCTCTTTAGGGCTTATCACCACCCTGTATATGCCATATTTTACTTATCTGTCTTATTTATTGTCTGTCTCATTGATAAATGAAGACTCTTCATTTTAAAACCGAGCAGAGAATCTTGTTTTCTTTACTGCTATATCATCAGTACCTTGAACAGTGCCTAGAACCTAGTAGATGCTGAATAAAAATTTGTTGAATGACAATCTTTCTATTACCATTATGTTCTATTATGATTGAGGACTCATTAAAGGAAATTCAGAAATGAGTTATAGGATCTTTCTTCCTTCTGAATAGGAATATAATCTCTGCAAAAGACTGATCTTATCATTACATCTACCATATTACTACTGTAAACTAAAAATAAAATTCTAACTTCCCTGCTGACTAAACAGACTCCCTCTTGGCCAAGGGCACCTCAGGAAAACCTTAAAACTGAGTTCCTGACCATACTGATAAGGGAGTCTGAACATACCTCCTTATACCTCCTCCCCTTTGGAATTTAGACAGTACAATTGACAAGGATTAATGTTAAAATAGAGATCACAAGACTGATAAGACAAACTCTTTCTGGCAGTGAGATACTAAATTACAAACAGAACCCAAAGGCCATGCAAGGCAAAGGCTAAGTCATGTCTGCAGGTCATCAATTTACTTAATGGATCAATTGAATCAGTATCTTGTGGCATGTCTCTGATTAAGACTCCCTAATCTTAACTTAAAACATTCCTTTCTACTGATTCCAAGCTTTTAGACAGAGCTTTATTTCTTTAACCAATTAAAAATTAAAGAACCTCTGAACCTACCTATGACCTGTAAGCCCCTGTTTAGAGATGTCCCACCTTTTCAGGCCAAATCAATAGATACCTTCCATGTACTGATTTATGGTTTTTCCTGAATTTCCTGTCTCCCTAAAATGTATAAAGCCAAACTGTAACCTGGCCCTCTCAGAGGCATTTTCTCGGGACCTCTTGAGACTATGTTCCCTGGGTCACAGTCACTCATATTGCTCAGATTCAACCTCTTTAAATTATTTTACAGACTTTTTTTCCTATTATGTCTACCACTACTACCATCGTCATTAACACCATTACTCTCATTACCATTATCATTAGCACTATTACCATTACCATCGTAATCTTCATCAACATCACCACCACCATCACCGTCATCACCACTCCATTACCACCAGCGCCACTGCCATCACCACTACCACTGCCATCATCTCCTCTACTGCATTGCCATCGACATCACTATTCCCCTTCTCCACCATCAGCACCACCAATACCACCACTGCAGTCACCACCTCTACCACATCATCATCACCACGGTCATTACCATTCCATGTCTACCTCTATCACTTTCATTACTCCCACCTCCATCACCACCATCACTATTACTATTATTGTTATCTACATTAGATAGTGATGATTAATAGTAATGTTGATTGCACACTGCTCTCAATAAACTAATTGCAGTACAGGAAACAGAAGAAATGGCCATTCTGCCTTAGTGAGCTAGCTGCAACGAAAAACCCTCAATCTGAGAAAATTATTTATCTTAGAACTCCCAAGTGAATCTATGGCAATTATATAATTAATGCTTACTACTTTTCAAAAATGCTACCCACTCTTTTGGAGGTCTATAGAGATTGTCAAATCTCCAATTTCAGCTCCTAAGTGGTACTGAAATTTTCTCCATCACTCTTTACCTGATCTTTTTGGAAGGAAAAAAAGTTGTTCACAAAGTCGTTTCTTTGACCACTTAAAGTCTATTACTTCTTATTGCGTGATTGTGGACCATGTGACTTCTTGATTAATCTTCACTACCTGAAACAAAATCTCTTCCTGAATTGCTGCTACGTCTCCAGTTCTCTCTAAACACTGCCCCCCCAAAAATGTGTGGGTACTGGAGGGCCCCCAAATACCTGAGATAAGACCAAAGTTCATCAAACCTCCACTGCAGATCAATTCTCCCGTGCTATAGTCATTCTCTTACCTCAACTTGGTTTTGTCTTTGTTCTTTTAACCTTCCTCTTGAAGGCCAGTTATCACTTTAATTTTATCAGGCCGGTGACTCTAAAAAGATTTGATAAAGCAGTAATTTTATTTATTTTTGGGGAAAGCATCAAATGAATTTATTGGAAATATGAAAATATTCAAGATATTCTACTAAAAGATCTTCCTTATAAAATAATTTGCCACGGGTTAGGGAAGGGTTTGTTGAGGATGGTGCAAAGTGGGAGAATTTTATTTAATTCACAAAAGTAATCTTTTTTAAGGGGAAGAAATTGCCACTGTTTAACTTTGGCCCCAAACCTGCTATTATAAGGGAACACCAAGAATACAGTTTATACTGTAGACTTGATGGCAACACATCTGATTTTGATTCTATCAAAAACAAAGAAAAACTGTATTGCTGGGGAAGGGAGGATGGTTGAAAGAGGAATGTTAGGGCTTCCTGAAAAGTCTCTTTTTGTGTTTGGGCATGAGAGAATGTTCCACAGGTAGAGGGAAAAACAGATGAGAAAGTCTATATTGTTAAGAATCTAATAAAGAGACATTTACACAAGGATGCCCAATTATGTGACTGAAGTCCAATGCCTGACACGGGCATCTCACACAACAAGAAGTTGGATATCTCCATGGCTGAAGTCAAGGGACATAGCTACCATAGCTGTCAATTCACAACTAGTCAGGCCAAATTTGTATTTGATTGTTCCCATCATTCTCTTATTCTTCTAAATTCTTCTTAGCTCTGATTGGCTTGGGGCTGGACTAACCTGGGAAAACTCTAGGTTGCACTCTGTTGAGGAGCAGTGGGAGCCGTCTACTCTCCAGGAATCCAAAGCCATCCCCAGCTGAAAGGAATTCCAGGTGGTGGAAAACCCGAGCTGTGGCAACTCTGCAAATGAAGCTGGGAGAGCAGCTGGTCTGTGCCAAGGGAACCTCTGCTGAGCTGAGGGTTTTGCTGTGGGAGGCAGGACAGCCTCTTTGGCAGGGAGGCTGGGATTTGAACTTGGGATGTGCTCAGTTGTTAAAAGATATTTGAAGCAGGCACTTCCTGTAAAGAGATTCAGTTTCAACTAACTGGTGTTCAGTTTTATAGTTACTTTGGGCCCAAAGAGGGAATTTTTGTCTGGTTGGATGGTAACAGGGACTCTGTGTAGGGATGCATTCACATTTGTAGAGGAGGGGGAAGGAAGGGTGCAGGGGAATAGAGTGGTGTCTTTGTGAGTGAGTCTGCAGCCCTATCTATATATGCTGCTGGCCTCTTTAGTGAAAACTCAGCTCAGAAGTGGCTCTAAGCTCCAATATGTATTTGGTGCTTTATGGATCAGGCCTGAGAAGGGCACATCTAAAACAGAGGTTAGAGAGAGTGTTGCCTGCCACATTCCCCATGAAACAGACTCTGATGGAGAAATTCATGTGCAGAGAGTTTATTAGGAATGCTCTCAGGGTCAACACCTATGAAAGAAGAGGAAGTAGCTGGATTAGAGGGGGAATAATTTGAACTAGGTACAATTACAACAAAATCCTCTGTTGATCCTGTGGAGAGCTCTGGAGCATCAGCCATTCATTAGATGAGGGCACCTACTAGTAAAGATCCATGCCTCTACTGAGGGACATCTATCCACCAATGGGAAAATTCTTAGCTGTCAACACTCCAGGCAGCTGGGGGAATGAGTAGTTCAGCCTCCAAGGGAGGATCAGGGTAGCTGGTCACATCTACTACATTGAGCTAGAAAGAAAGCCAAAGAATTGTCTATAGAAGGGAGTCACTGACAGATGACATACTAATTTACTCATTTTTGGTGTCATGCTAGTCCATTCAAAAAATATTTGAGTGCTTATTGGGGTCTAGGCATTGGAGATATACAGACATATAAGACAAGATTCCTGCCTCTGAGAGACTCATGGTCTGATGGAAAGACAGATGTATCAGAATTAACTACCAATTACCAGGATTATAAAGACATTGAACAGGTAGAATCAGGTACAAAAGGGGCTGCTATATTAATTAATATGTGTGGTATAGCCTATTGATCATACATCACCAAATAAACACATTATACTTTTAAAAAACAACCATTTCTCAAAGTTTCCTCTCTCCCATTAATTATTATTAATTTCCTCTCTCCCATTTTCTTCTGAGTGAAATTGCAATTATTGATAATGTCAGATAATCAAATTATTTTCAAAAACACTTGGACTTCCTTTTGGATAAATGTTTATTGACTGGAATTGTATTTATGTATTTATTTATTTATTTATTGTTAATTTTTTTAATCTCATGCTTTATTTATTTATTTGCAGTTTTTTGGCCAGGGTCAGGTTTGAACCTGCCACCTCCAGCATATGGGGCCGGCGTTCTACTCCTTGAGTCACAGGTGCCACCCTGACTGGAATTTTAAAAAAAGGAAGGGGGAGGCAAGGTGGGTGACAGTAAAGGAAGGAATAAGACAAAATATGTTGCAGCCACTTTTGCAGAGGTGGGGTTAGAACTCACATTTTCTATTCCGTATCTAGAGTTCTTTCCTCCCCAGCACTGAATATATTCCCACTAAGCAACCTTCCTTACATTAACTGATATACTCTTTGCTGGAGTAAATTCTCTGCATTTAATTAAATAAAACCTCTTGATGACCGTGGACCTGATCTTCTCTGTGAGGCCATTAGTCTTGCTCTGTTCCCTGGTCACAAGAATGTACCTTTAGTGGCAATCATGCTGTGGTATGCTACTGTTTCCACTGGAGAGCAAGCAAGATGAGAGAGACTGGATGGATCAGTGCAAACTTACCAACAAAATCAAGATGGATATTCAAGTATTTATCAGCTAGTGCATCATGGGAATCAACCAATCAGGCTGAAGACAATCTGTGTGGCCAAAGCTGTGCATACAGGTTGAATACTAGCCTGTCCAGGATTACTAAAAAAAGTACAAGTACTTATCTTAAAAAAACAAAACAAAACCTTCTGTTTGTAAAGAGCATTCTTGTTACTGTTCTTACTACTGAACCAGTTGTTATTATACTTTATTGACCTATTAAATTGTAGCATTGCCAGAAATTAATCAAAGGTAAACTCACAGTGCAGTTATTAACATGTTTCAGCTGTGCACAAGAAGGCTGGCCAAGACATTAAAATTATTGATGGGGCTTCCAATGAGGCTTCAACAGCTGCAAATCTAAAGCCTGTGTTTATTTCCTTATTCATTTATCTCTATAAAGCCAAAGCAATGATGTTTCTAAATTATAAAATATGTTTATCAAAATGACACACTTATGTATTCACAGATAAGATTATTTTTAGTCTATGAAGGAATGTTATAAATTTAAAGAAATGCAGGAAAGATAGAGAATAGTATAATAAATACCTGTGGTCTTGCCTTCTAAAATTAAAAATCCTAACATTTAGTTATATTTTCTTCAGATCTGAAGTGAAGTTGAAGTTTCCTCTTGCTAATCTCACACTTCTGCTTTCTTCCCTCTCCAGAAGCAAGCACCATTACTTGTTTCATATGTCTCTTTCCGGCCCAGTGGTTCTCCACCCTGGCCGCACATCAGGATCACCTGGGAGTCTGTTAAAAAATCCCAGCTGCTCGGGAGGCTGAGGCAGGAGAATCGCGAAAGCCCAAGAACTGGAGGTTGCTGTGAGTCCTGTGACATCACGGCACTCTACCGAGGGTGGTTAAGTGAGACTCTGTCTCTAAAAAAAAAAAAAAAAAAAAAAAAAAAATCTGTGTTGTCTGAGCCACATTCCCAACAAAATCAGAATCTCTGGAGGAAGGGAGAAACTCAAGCATTCATTATTTTTTTCCTAAATCAAAGTGATTTTTAATTTGCTTCTTCTGTATGATTTTCACAGATTCCTAGGCATATTTTTATGTATATTTTGCACTTTCATTTGATATAGATACGGATACATAGTTTTTCTTATTGAAACTAGGGAATGCTAGAGTGACAAAGGGAAGTGTAACTTACCCTCTTTCCCATATCAGTAGTTTTGTAAAGCTCCTTAGCGAACCCAATGTGCAGCCAAGATTGAAAACCAAACACTGTGGGTGGCGCCTGTGGCTCAGTGAGTAGGGCGCCGGTCCCATATGCCGGAGGTGGCAGGTTCAAACCCAGCCCTGGCCAAAAACCACAAAAAAAAAAAAAAAAAAAAGAAAACCAAACACTGTGTAGCCCATGTTTGTATCCTTTAGTACATGGGTATCTGTCTGCACAATGATATGAACAATGAACAATGCATTTTATTGTTTGTGCATGTGTGTATTTTAGAAAAATATGCCAATGAGGTCATAGTGTAACATTCTGTACCTGGCTTTTTTACTCAATGGTATTTTCTTTTTTTTTTTTTTAGACAGTCTCATTATCTTGCCCTCAGTAGAGTGCTGTGGCGTCACAGCTCACAGCAACCTCAGACTCTGGGGCTTAAGGGATTCTCTTGCCTCAGCCTCCCAAGTAGCTGGGACTACAGGCGCCGGCCACAATGCCTGCCTATTTTTTGGTTGCAGTTGTCATTGCTGTTTAACAGTCCTGGGCTGGGCTCAAACCTGCCAGCCTTGCTGTTGTGGCCGGCGCCCTACTCACTAAGCTATGGTTGCGGAGCCCAATGTTATGTTCTTAAAAACATTTTATATTTAAATAGTTTTTAGACTAGCAGAGAAGTTGCAAAATAGTATAAATTTTCTTATATGCCCTCAACTCAGATTCCCCTACTGTTAACATTTTCATGATCATGGTATAAGGGTGAAATCAGGAAATTAAAATTGATAAAATGCTAGTAATTAATTTGTAGCATTATGTGGATTTTGTTAGTCTTCCCACTAATGTCTTTTTCTGGTTTAGGATCCAATTTAGAATTTCATATGAGATCCATCCTCTTGTATTGCATTTACTTGTCACCTCTCCTTGGCCTGTGACTATTCCTCAGTTTTTTCTTATCTTCTATTACCTTGCACTTTTGAAGTGTACCGATCAGCTATTTTGTAGAATGTCTTTCAACTTGGGTTTGTCTAATGTTTTCTTATGATTAGATTTAGATTACGCAAGTTTGGCAAGAATGGCACAGAAATTATGTTGTGTCTGTTTCAGGCCATCGTATCAGGGGTTCATAATGTCAATATGTCTTATTACTAATGATGTTAACCTTGATTGTTTGGTTAAGGTGGTGTTTGCAAACTACTATTATAAAGTTGCTATTTTTTTTTTTTTTTTTTTTTTTTTTTTTTTTTTTTTTTTTTTTTAATTTTTTTATTAAATCATAAGTGTATACAATGATATGATTATGGGGCATCATACACTCACTTCATAAACCATTTGACACATTTTTATCCCAGTGGTTAACATAGCCTTTCCGGCGTTATCTCAGTTACTGTGCCAAAACATTTATATTCTACATTTACCAAGTTTCGCAAATACCCCTGTAATATGCACCATAGGTGTGATCCCACCGATTCCCCTCCCTCTACCCACCCCCCCCTTTCCCACTTCCCCCTATTGTTAAGTTGTAGTTGGGTTATAGCTTTCATGTGAGAGTCCCAAATTAGTTTCATAGTAGGGCTGTGTACATTGGATATTTTTTCTTCCATTCTTGGGATACTTTACTAAGAAGAATATGTTCCAGCTCCATCCATGTAAACATGAAAGAGGTAAAGTCTCCATCTTTCTTTAAGGCTGCATAGTATTCCATGGTATACATATACCACAATTTATTAATCCATTCGTGGATCGATGGGCACTTCGGCTTTTTCCATGACTTAGCTATTATGAATTGGGCTGCAATAAACATTCTGGTACAAATATCTTTGTTATGTTGTGATTTTTGGTCTTCTGGGTATATGCCCAGCAGAGGAATTACAGGATTGAATGGCAGATCTATTTTTAGATCTCTGAGTGTTCTCCATATATCCCTCCAAAAGGAATGTATTAATTTGCATTCCCACCAGCAGTGCAGAAGTGTTCCCTTTTCTCCGCATCCACGCCAACATCTCTGGTCTTGAGATTTTGTGATATAGGCTAGTCTCATTGGAGTTAGATGATATCTCAAAGTAGTTTTGATTTGCATTTCTCTGATGATTAAAGATGATGAGCATTTTTTCATATGTCTGAAGGCCGTGCGCCTGTCTTCTTCAGAGAAGTTTCTCTTCAAATCCCTTGCCCAGCCTGCGATGGGATCCCTTGTTTTTTTCTTGCTGATGCGTTTGAGTTCTCTGTGGATTCTGGTTATTAAACCTTTGTCAGAGTTATACCCTGCAAATATTTTCTCCCATTCTGAGGGCTGTCTGCTTGCTCTGCTTACTGTGTTCTTAGCTGTGCAGAAGCTTTTTAGTTTGATCAAGTCCCAGTAGTGTATTTTTGAAGCTGCTTCAATTGCCCGGGGGGTTCTCCTCATGAAATACTCACCCAGACCAATTTCTTCAAGGGTTTTCCCTGTATTCTCCTCTAGTATTTTTATAGTTTCATGTCTTAAGTTTAAATCTTTAATCCAATGAGAGTCTATCTTAGTTAATGGTGAAAGGTGTGGGTCTAATTTCAGTCTTCTGCAGGTTGCCAGCCAGTTCACCCAGCACCATTTGTTAAATAGGGAATCTTTTCCCCACTGAATGTTTTTAATTGGCTTGTCAAAAATCAAATAGCGGTAAGTAGCTGGATTCATCTCTTGGTTCTCTATTCTATTCCAGATATCTACTTCTCTGTTTTTGTGCCAATACCATGCTGTTTTGATCACTATCGATTTGTAGTAAAGTCTGAGGTCTGGTAGTGTGATTCCTCCTGTTTTGTTTTTATTTCTGAGTAATGTCTTGGCTATTCGAGGTTTTTTCTGATTCCATATAAAACGAAGTAATGTTTTTTCAAGATCTTTAAAATATGACAGTGGAGCTTTAATAGGGAGTGCGTTGAAAGTATATATTGCTTTGGGTAGTATGGACATTTTGATAATGTTGATTCTTCCTAGCCATGAGCATGGTATGTTTTTCCATTTGTTAACATTTTCAGCTATTTCTTTTCTTAGAGTTTCATAGTTCTCTTTATAGAGATCTTTCACGTCTTTTGTTAGGTAAATTCCCAAATATTTCATCTTCTTTGGCACTACTGTGAATGGGATAGAGTCCTTAACTGCTTTTTCAATTTGACTGTTGTTGGTGTATATAAAGGCTACCGATTTATGAATGTTGATTTTGTAACCTGAGACGCTGCTGTATTCCTTGATCACTTCTAGGAGTTTTGTAGTAGAGTCCCTAGTGTTTTCCAGATACACAATCATATCATCTGCGAAGAGCGAGAGTTTGATCTCTTCTGACCCTATATGGATACCCTTGATCGCCTTTTCTTCCCTAATTGCGGTGGCTAAAACTTCCATTACAATGTTGAAAAGCAATGGAGACAATGGGCAGCCTTGTCTGGTTCCTGATCTGAGTGGAAATGATTCCAATTTAACTCCATTCAATATGATATTGGCTGTGGGTTTGCTGTAGATAGCCTCTATCAGTTTAAGAAAAGTCCCTTCTAGACCAATTTTCTTGAGTGTTCTGATCATGAAGGGATGCTGGATATTATCAAAAGCTTTTTCTGCATCAATTGAGAGAATCATATGGTCTTTGTTTTTTAATTTGTTTATGTGCTGAATTACATTTATAGATTTACGTATATTGAACCAGCCTTGAGACCCTGGGATAAAACCAACTTGGTCATGATGTATAATTTGTTTGATGTGTTGCTGGATTCTGTTTGTTAGGATCTTGTTGAATATTTTTGCATCTATATTCATTAGTGATATTGGTCTATAATTTTCTTTTCTTGTTGGGTCTTTTCCTGGTTTGGGGATCAGGGTGATATTTGCTTCATAGAACGTGTTGGGTAGTCTTCCTTCTTTTTCTACATTTTGGAACAGGTTGAGTAATATAGGTACTAATTCCTCTTTAAAGGTTTGGTAGAATTCTGACGTGAAACCATCTGGTCCCGGGCTTTTCTTTTTAGGGAGGTTTTGTATAGTTGATGCTATTTCTGAACTTGATATGGGTCTGTTCAACATTTCCACTTGATTCTGGTTAAGTCTTGGAAGGTGGCGTGCTTCCAAGTACCGGTCTATTTCCTTCAGATTTTCATATTTCTGAGAATAAAGTTTCTTGTAATATTCATTAAGGATTTTTTGGATTTCTGATGAGTCTGTGGTTATTTTGTCTTTGTTGTTTCTGATTGATGATATTAGAGATTTTACTCTTTTTTTCCTGATTAGGTTGGCCAGAGGTTTATCTATTTTATTGACCTTTTCAAAAAACCAGCTTTTTGATTTATTGATCTGTTGTATTATTCTTTTGTTTTCAATTTCATTTAATTCTGCTCTAATTTTGGTTATTTCTTTTCTTCTACTGGGTTTGGGGTTGGAATGTTCTTCCTTTTCCAGTTGCGTGAGATGTCCCATTAAGTTGTTAACTTCCTCTCTTTCCGTTCTCTTGAGGAAGGCTTGCAGTGCTATAAATTTCCCTCTTAGAACTGCCTTTGCAGTGTCCCAGAGGTTCTGATAGCTTGTGTCTTCATTGTCATTTTGTTCCAAAAAATTGGTGATTTCTTTCTTAATCTCATCTCTGACCCAGCTATCATTCAGCATAAGGTTATTTAACTTCCATGTTTTTGTATGGGTATGCAGATTCCTGTTGTTACTCAATTCAAGTTTTATTCCATGATGGTCCGAGAAGATGCATGGAATAATTTCTATTCCTTTAAATTTACTGAGGTTAGACTTGTGACCTAAAATGTGATCAATTTTGGAGTAAGTTCCGTGGGCTGATGAGAAGTATGTGTATTCAGTTTTGTTGGGATGAAATGTTCTGTAGATGTCTGCTAAATCTAAATACTGGATGGTTAGGTTTAAATCTAAGATTTCTTTGCTCAGCTTCTTTCTGGAGGATCGATCCAACACTGCCAAGGGAGTGTTGAAATCTCCAACGATTATGGAGCTGGAGGAAATCAAGTTACTCATGTCTGTTAGAGTTTCTCTTATAAATTGAGGTGCATTCTGGTTGGGTGCATATATATTAATAATTGAGATCTCGTCATATTGAGTATTACCCTTAACAAATATGAAGTGACCATTCTTGTCCTTCCTTACTTTTGATGGTTTAAAGCCTACTGTATCTGCAAATAAAATTGCAACACCTGCTTTTTTCTGATTACCATTTGCCTGAAATATGGATGACCATCCTTTCACCCTGAGTCTGTATTTGTCTTTTAAGTTGAGATGTGACTCTTGTATGCAACAAATATCTGGCTTAAGTTTTTGTATCCAGTCAGCTAACCTATGCCTCTTTAGAGGACAGTTTAAGCCATTCACATTGATGGAGAGTAAGGATAAGTCTGGTGGAATTTTGGGTATCGAGTTTTTCAAAGGTCCAGTGGACATTTTTAATCCTTTCGCCAGTGTGGAAGTTGGAGTTTGATCCGAAGTTTCTGAGTGAGTTTACTTTTGTGGTATAGGATTGGGTTGGTCATTGTGGAGGATAGGTCTGAGAACATCCTGAAGAGCTGGTTTACTTATGGCAAATTTTTTCAACATATGAATGTCATTGAAGTATTTAATTTCTCCATCATAGATGAAACTCAGTTTAGCTGGATACAAGATCCTGGGTTGAAAGTTTTTTTGCTTTAGGAGATTAAAAGTTGATGACCAGCCTCTTCTTGCTTGAAAAGTTTCAGCAGAGAGATCTGCAGTTATTCTAATACTCTTACCTTTGTACGTTATAGTTTTCTTTCGCCGGGCTGCTTTGAGAATCTTCTCTTTCATGTTAACTTTAGTGAAGCTAATTATGATATGTCTGGGAGATGGCTTTTTGGGGTTGAATCGTGCTGGGGTTCTGAAGCTGTCTGCTATCTGAATTTCAGATTCTCTAGGCATGTCTGGAAAATTTTCTTTCATAATTTCATGTAGAAGGGCCTCTGTGCCCTTGGCTGCCACATCATCAGCCTCCGAAATTCCTATAACCCTTATGTTATGTTTTTTCGAATTATCTGAGAGCTCTCTGAGTGAGTGATCCGTTTTTGCTCTCCATTTCTCTTCCTCTTTGAGAGATTGGGAGCGTTCGAAGACTTTATCTTCAATGTCAGAAATCCTTTCTTCTGCTTGCTCCATTCTGTTACTGAGGGATTCTACTGTATTTTTCATATCTTTGAGGGCTGTAAGTTCTTGTTTCAGTGTGTCTAAGTCTTTGGTGGTTTTGTCTTTAAATTCGTTAAATTCTTGAGACAACTTTTGAATTTCTCCTCGAATTCCTAATTCCATTTTATTAATCTTGTCTACAAACCAAATTCTGAATTCGACTTCTGACATCTCAGCCAGTTGTTTATGAATGGGATCTTCAATCACATCTGCCGTATCTTTTCTTGGGGGGGTTGATCTATTCTGGTTATTCATGTTACCAGAGTTTTTCCGCTGATTCCGCCCCATGGTTTACTCCCTTTGGTTTTTCCCCTGGGGTTTTATCGAGGGCCCGTACAGTGTTGTGGCCTGAGAAACTGGGGCCCTGTCTGGTGTGGTGGAGCAAAGTGGTTCTGTCTTGTTTTCAGCTGGTTTCTGTTCGATCCTATTGCAACTTCTACTCTGGCTTGAAGTCTCAGCTGTGTGAAAAAATCAGCAATTAAGTCACCCCGCCTGCCCACCTCTGGCCCCAGTTGGAAAAGGAGAATCAAACCTTCCTACAATCGCACACCCAGGGCACCACCTGAAAAGTCCTCAGTCTATTAGCCCAGTTCAAAAGGTCCGAATCAACTGTCTCAATCGGCACTTGTCTCAGGTGGAAGGGTTCAAGAGGTCTCTGGGAACTGGATCACAGGGGCCTGGTGACTCCTCTGAGACAGCTCACCCCAGTGCAGCGTGGAATCAGGAGGAGCCACCCCGCAAACAGAGCAGTCTGGGAAGGTTGACGTCTCCTTCCCCACTTTGCCCCTCCGTCAGACCCAGTCACTGGTATCTCTGCAGATGGCTAACCCAGTTGCCTGCAGTGAACAGACACTCCAGGGGTTTGCACCTGCCTGAATCGCGAGGAAGTCTGCCAGGCCCCCGCAGACTGCCGCTATCTAGCAGGAGGAGATGGGGCCTGACATCTTTGAGTGTTTGATGCAGGTGATGGGAAGGAGGTGTTCACTCAGGCTTAGCCCCGTCCCTGATGGATGCTGCTAACAGAACAGAACAGAACAGACAACTTTGTGAGGTTCTGTCTCTGTTCCTGTCATCGCCTACAGGAGACGGGCTGTTTTGAGTTCAAACGTCTTTGCTGCTGGAGAATTGCGTCTGAACACCTCTCTGGGTCGGCCCCGCCCTGGAGGCTTCTGGGTTTGTGAGCCGTGACACCGGTGGCCTCCTCTGGTTGCCCAGGGAGACAGGGGGTGTGGCCTCAGAATATCCAGAAGTGAGCGTTCTGCCGTTAAAGAAAAAACGGCTGTTGATCTACCTCCAGGGAACTGCTGCTCTGGTGTGGGCACTCAGGCGACCCTTTTCTCCTCTGTCCCGCGCCCCAGAGTCAGCACTGAGCGGCTGCAGTTTGTGCTGGGTCCACACCCCTTAAGAGATCCCCCAAGAATCAGAACTCTTGGGGGATGGGCCCCCAGACCCGGATTGGGAGTGGGGCGGGGGGAAGCTAGAGTTTCATTCAGTTTCACGCAATACTACGGTCCGGGGAGGGCTCCTGCACTGCACCGCAGGGAAGTGCCGCCAAGGCTTGATTTCCCCTCAGCGGAGTGCCCTCTCCTTGCTCACGTGTCCCAGAGTCAGCGCTGACCTGACGCAGCTCAGGCACTGTGCACTCCCCTCGAGAAATCACCCAAGGAGCCGAACTCCGGAGGGATAGGCCCTCAGACCCCGAGTGAGAGTAGGGGCTCTCAGCTCTCAGCGGGGAGGCCAGAGTCTTATTCAGTCTTGTGCCCGGGGAGGGCTCCTGCACTGTACTGCAGGGAAGTGCCGCCAAGGGTTGATTTCCCCTCAGCGGAGTGCCCTCTCCTCGCTCACGTGTCCCAGAGTCAGCGCTGACCTGACGCAGCTCAGGCACTGTGCACTCCCCTCGAGAAATCACCCAAGGAGCCGAACTCCGGAGGGATAGGCCCTCAGACCCCGAGTGAGAGTAGGGGCTCTCAGCTCTCAGCGGGGAGGCCAGAGTCTTATTCAGTCTTGTGCCCGGGGAGGGCTCCTGCACTGCACCGCAGGGAAGTGCCGCCAAGGCTTGATTTCCCCTCAGCGGAGTGCCCTCTCCTCGCTCACGTATCCCAGAGTCAGCGCTGACCTGACGCAGCTCAGGCACTGTGCACTCCCCTCGAGAAATCACCCAAGGAGCCGAACTCCTGGGGGATAGGCCCTCAGACCCCGAGTGAGAGTAGGGGTTCTCAGCTCTTAGCGGGGAGGCCAGAGTCTTATTCAGTCTTGGGCCCCGTATGCCCGGGGAGAGTTGGTGCACTGCACCGCAGGGAAGTGCCGCGAGGCGTGACTCCCCCTCAGCCCGGTGCCCTCTCCTCACTCGCGGGCCTCAGAGTCAATGCTACCAGTCGCAACTCGGGGACTGTCCACTCCCCTTGAGAAATCACCCAAGGATCCGAAGTCCTGGGGGACAGGCCTCCAGACCTCAGTGGGCGGGAGGGGAGCGCCGGGGATTCAGGGTTGCCGGCAAAGGATTCCCAAAGTTTTATTCAGCCCTATGTCCGGCAGGAGAACGCCACGGCACCCCAGTAGGGGAGGTAGGTCCAGTTTTTAGAAGGTCTTTCCCGTGGAGTGTAGTGGGAGGGCCTTTAATTTCTGCCCGCTTGTTAAATTGTGGGGCTCCAGAGCCGGTCTCATGGGGGAGGGGGACTCCCGTCCGCTTGGTGGTGGATTTTGTACCTTTTGTTTGCGTCCTTGTGATCACAACTTGCCTCAGCGGTGTTGATGTGCGTTCTTCAGCCTTCTCTCTTGGTGAGGCTCAAGTCCACCAGGATACTTACTAAATTCCTGTCCCTTAACTCTCCTTCTGGACGGGAGCCTTTGTTGAAAGCTGGCTTCAGTCCGCCATCTTGTCTCCCTCCAAAGTTGCTATTTTAAGCTTTGTAATTAAAAAGTATCTCGCGAGGAGAAGCTTTCAGACTACATAAATATCTTGTTCCTCGTCATACTTTTGCCCACTAATTTTAGCATATGTATTAGTTGGCCAGGACTGGTGAAACAAAATACCATAGACTGGGTGACTTAACAGAAATTTATTTTCTCACAGTTCTGGAGGTTAAAAGTACAAGATCAAGGTGTCATCAGAATTGGTTTCTTTCAGGGTCTAGTCTTGGCTCGCAGACCACCATCTTATCACTGTGTTCCCCCGTGGCCTTTTCTCTCTATGTGTGCATCTTTGGTATTTCTTCTCTTATGAAGATATCCATTACATTGGATTAAGGCCTACCCTTGTGATTTCACTTAACATTAATTACCTTCTTTTTTTATTTTTTATTAATATTAAATCATAGCTGTGTACATTAATGCGATCACGGGGCACCATACACTGGTTTTATAAACAGTTTGACACATTTTAATTACCTTCTTTTTTTTTTGTAGAGACAGAGTTTCACTTTATCGCCCTCGGTAGAGTGCCATGGCATCACATAGCTCACAGCAATCTCCAACTCCTGGGCTTAGGCGATTCTCCTGCCTCAGCCTCCCGAGTAGCTGGGACTACAGGCGCCTGCCACAACGCCCGGCTATTTTTTTGTTGCAGTTTGGCTGGGGCTGGGTTTGAACCCGCCACCCTCGGCATATGGGGCCGGCGCCCTACTCACTGAGCCACAGGCGCCGCCCCATTTTAGCCATTTTTAAGTGCACAATTCAGTGGCATTAAGTACATGTTGTGTGAACATCATTACAGTTTCCAGAACTTTTTCATCATTCCAAACAGAAACTTGGTAATCATTAAACAATAACTGTCATTCCCCTCCTCCCCCAATGCCTGGTCTTTTGATTTTTAAGGGTTATTTATATATTAGGAATACTAAGTTTTTTTCTGTGGTATATTTGGAAATGTTTCTCCTCATTTGCCAATTGTCTTTTGACTTTGTAGTATATCGGACCATGTAAAAATATTGTTTTTAAGTAATCAAATTTGTCAAACTTTTCTTGTTTTATCTCTGGATTTTGAGGCACAGTTAGAAAGTCTTTCCATACACCTGGATTAGAAAGGAATTTATTCATATTTTCTTCTAGTACTTGAATTATTTCATTGTTTTACATTTATATCCCTAAGCTATTTAGAGTTTATGCTTGTGTATGATATGAGGTATGGGTCTAATTTTGTCTTTTTCCTTACAGCTAAGCAATTATCCTAATACTATTTATTAACAGTGAGTTCGTTCTCTACTGATTTCTAATCTCAGCTCATTTACATACCAAGACCCTATAAACACTTGATTGCGACTAAAATTGCATTTATTTTATATCTACATATTACCAATTGAGAAAGTAATTTTAGAAGAAGCCAATAGTTTTCTAGACTTAAAGAATTTTTTTATTGCAAAGGGCTCCAGAAGGCCAGCCTTCATGAGTTGCTCTGATCTGCGCCTGCCCCTCTAGCCTTTGGTCCTGCACTTATGCTACAGAACTTCCTGCCTTTTCTTCTTGTCCCAATAATGCTGTTTCATCCGAAAGTTCTTCCTCAGAGCAAGCTGAACTCTGCCTTCCTGTACTTTCTGCCCACTTGTCCTGTTCTGTCCCTCAGGAGCTAAATCTCTTATTAAAGCACAGCACTCTGCTTCTGAAGCTGGGCCTTGTCCAGGGACACAGCTATAACTGGTGGCTCTTCTTGAAGCAACTCAGCACTGCTTGTGTTGCGGTGTGCATTCTTCTTTTCAATGAATATTTGATTTAAGGTAAGAAAAATCCGAGTTTCCCCTAAAGCGTTTCAGTCTGTTATTTTAGTGTGTGTCTCCACAATCTGCTTCCCTGAAAACCTTCTGTCACCTTAATTCAAGTAAAGTATTCACATTCAGCACATTATTTGTCACTTCAGTGATGACAGTTCTCCTGCCCCTCCACCTTTTCATGTGGTCTCAATGGACTTAATTGGATTCTTTGTTCTCTGTTCTGGGCATTCTGTAGTGCTGACTTGCTAGCAGTTCTATGAGCTATCATGTTGCTGCCTAGTGCCCCCAGCCTTTGGTTGCAGAGGCCTGGCCTAGATCTGCCTGCGAGTTCCAGTACCATGTCTACGAAGTTCACTGGAAATGCCACACCTTACAATGGACTAGAGTTTCTCAAGGGATCATCTGCATTAGACTCTTCAGTGAGTTTGTTAAAAATGCAGATTCCTGGACCCTTAGTCCTGACCTTCCAGAATAAAATCTCTGAGGATAAAGCCTCATAGTGTATATTTTAGAAAACTTCTCTGGCTGATTCTCATACAAGCTAAAATGAAGAACTGCTTCCCTAGATGTTGGCAAAATAATCAAATACACCATTAGTCATCTGTTCCGCATATTCATTTATATCTAAGTAGATGCAAACCTCTATCATTGTCCTATCTACTCCTTGTCCTGTCCCCTTAATTATAAGCTCAGTGAGGGCAGAGATCCTATCCATTTTGGTCATTGTAGCCCCAGTCCCCATCACTGTGCATGGCACACAGTAGGTGCTCAGTAAATAGCCGTTGAATGAAAGCATAGGAAACAAACATGTCTTTGTCATTTTCACTGCACTGATCCTTGTAATACTGGGAGAGACTATGGTGGAAATGAAGTAAGAGGCATGGGATCCAAAGGAGAAAACCAAAATGCATAGGATCACACAGCCTACGGAGCTCTGGAGAAAGCTATAGATGAAGGCGGCTCCCTCATTAGTTCTATCCGTGTAAGATCTTCAAGCCATTCTCTTTGACTGTGACAGGCAGGGCAGCTGGACCCTGGAGAGACAGAGACTCCAATATGAATTCCTCCTTCTACACCAGCCTCAATGCCTTTGAAGTTTGGGGAATGGGGAAAGGACGAGAAATGGCCAAAGATTGCGTTGTTGTACTTCTGCATAATAACTCATCATTCAAATAAATAAAGCCTCAAGAAAGTTTGATAATAATGGCTCTTACAACTACCTTGACAAGGTAGGATGTGGAGTTGCTCTGAGTTAAACAGTCTGGGTTCATATTCCAACTCTTACTAGTGCTGGGTTCATATTCCTACTACTTACTAAGTAAATTTCTCTTTATCTCAGTTTCTTCATCAATAATGGGGATAATTCAGTTATGTAATCCCTGGGTGCTAGTTAAGGTAATTCCAGCTACCGTAACAGACATCCTCAAACCTCAGTGGCTTACCACAGTTGAAGTTTGTTACTGGATTATATAAAAGCCAAATG
The DNA here is from genome assembly GCF_027406575.1 of Nycticebus coucang. NCBI lineage: Eukaryota > Metazoa > Chordata > Mammalia > Primates > Lorisidae > Nycticebus > Nycticebus coucang. The sequence continues at coordinate 15,898,473 of NC_069804.1, forward strand.
GACCTTTTTTTTTTTTTTTTTGAGACAGTCTCACTTTGTTGCTCTCAGTAGAGTGCTATGGCATCATAGCTCGCAGCAACCTCAAACTCTTCTTGTTTGGTGAGTGGCTGCTCTCCACACGATGATTCAGAGATCCAGGTTCTTTCCATATTGTAAATCTCTCTGCTAGAAACTCTGCATCCAGTCAACTGAGGAAGAGAAAGTGAGAAGTATCAGATCCTAAAGTACTTTGACATGGAAGTGACCTGTGTCACCTTCCACTCACATTTCGTTGTGAAGAACTAGTCTCAAGGCCAATCTAGAAGCAAGGGAATATGAGAGATGTAGTTGGGCTGTGTGCTCAAGAAGAAATATGCATCACTTCCTGCTTCATTACAAGCCATCACAAAACTTAGTGGTTTAATACAATAGCTCCTTACTTAGCTCACAATTCTGCAGGGCAGCAATTTGAGCTGGGATCAGCTAGGCAGTTAAGCTGATCTTAAATGAGGCTCATCTGATCTCAGTTTGGCTTACTCCTACAAATGTGGTCAGCTGCCATGTTTGCTGGGGACTGGTTGGATGACCTTAGATAGAAAACATGTGTTTGCTCCATTCACCTTGCACCCTCCAGTAGGCCGGGTAGGCAGACTCAAGAGCAAGAGCAAATGAGAATGGCAAAGTCTGTCAAGGCCTAGGCTCATAACTCACACAAGGTATCTTCTGTCACATTATTGCTCAATACCCAGAATCAAGGAATGGAGATAGAAAAACTATAAAGAATTGTGGCCACTTTTGTGATCTATAACTAAAAGGAAATGTGTTTGATTAAACAGGTTGTAACATGCTTAACAGAGTATCTGACAGAGTAAGTTCCTCATAGATTTATCTTTTGCCCTTATTATTATTATTATCATTTTTTGAACACCTACTATGGGGAAGGCTTTGTATTGGGGCAATTTATATATATTCTCTTATTTAATCACCATAACTATTCCACTTTACAGATGAGGAAATTGAGGCTCAAAGAGATGGAGAAAACTACTGAAAACCGTTCAACTAGTAAGTGATGGTGTCAAAACTTGTCTTCCATACTTCCTTGGGTCCTAGGATGCAAGCTAAGCTAAAGTTGCCTAAAACATTGAAGGAGAAACAAAGTTAGATCTGGGATGATGGTAAACATTTAGAAAGGTCTGAAAAATGGTACAGAAAGAAAGACCTTGCCCTTCTGACCTGAAATAGGAGGGTGAAACCTAGGGCCATTTTTTTCTTTTTATTGCTGGAATTCATTGAGGGTACATAGAATTAGGTTACACTGATTGCATTCATTAGATAAAATCCCTCTTATAATGTGTCCCACCCCCAAGAGAGATGTGCCATACACCGTGACCCCCCATACCCTCTCCCTGCTCCCTCATTCTCCTACCCTCCCTTGTATTAGCTCATCTACTGCCTTCATATTAGAAACGAGTACACTGGAATCTTGCTTCTCCATTCTTGTGATGCTTTAGTAAGAAGAATGTGTTCTACCTCCATTCAGATTAATACAAAAGATGTAAAGTCTCCATCTTTTTAATAGCTGAATAGTATTCCATGGTATACATATACCACAGCTTGTTAATCCATTCCTGGGTTGGTGGGCATTTACGCTGTTTCCACATCTTGGCAATTGTAAATTGAGCTGCAACAGTCTGGTGTGAACGTCCTTATGACAAAAGGATTTTTTTTTTCCTTCTGGGTAGATGACCCAGGGTCATTTTTTGACAGATGACCCTCAAGGTGGCCAAAGTTCATCTGAGGAACAAAGCAATGCTGATTATTGCGACTTATTTGATGTCATATGTTGCCTGGTTCTTTCCCTTTTCCCAGAGGATAAGGAAATTCCTTCCTAATCAGAGTCCGTGTTAGTGTTGGGTGGGAGGAAGGAGGTAGAAGGGTTATGAGTAGAGGACAGAAATTCAACCTAAAAATAGAAAATACCAGAGAAGAGGAGGAGTTTGAGTTCCCCTAGGCTAGATATTTCCAGCATCTTTTGGGAATGAAGACACAGATAAGATAACACTTTATTGATCCCACAAACATGGCGTGGTAAACATGTGACTTGACAAGCACATTCCAGTAACCTCACAGCCTTTCAGCACTCTGTAGCCCCCAGGTTGCAAACTAGTGGTCTAGTCCTGAAGAGTAGATTGGTTTAATTTTGAGAGCCAATTCTGTTGATTTGGTAGTGGTTACTAGAAGCACAGTGTTGCAATGGATTCTGAGGACATGTTGAGATGTTACAGCAAAGATGCTATCAGTGACTATCGTTATTTCTCACTGGCCTGGACAAGAAGGGTGATGGCCTGTGTATAGAGCCTTTTCTATCTCTGATCTACTTATACTTTCATAAGAAGAAACCAGAAAGACAGCACGATCTTCTCCCTATTACAAAGGTACTTAATAGCAGAAGTAGGTCCAGCTCTCTCGTCTCCTGCATTTTCCATAATATCAAGCCAGTTAAAGAACTTTATCTTACCATTTATGCTCTGGTACAATATATTTTTTCAATGTTCTTTCCATATTTGCCCTTGATTTTTCTGGAAGTATGCTTCCATGCCAGACTTGGTATAGTTTCCTTCCTTCAATTTAAGAACACAAAATTAAACAAAGCTTATTTGGGGATTTGTCTGGTGAATTTAACTGATTGTTGAAACAAGGCTCTCAATTCTGCTCCATTTCCATGTGCATTTTTCTGTTAGAACACATTCATGTTCAAGCATTAGACTTTGAAATTAGAGGACTAGTGCATTGTTGAACTAAAATCTGGTGCAAATTAAGAAGACCCAGTGAAAGTCCTCTCCCTACCCTCCACTTTACTCTCCTTTCTCAGCCTCTTAAGTTCCCTTGCTTCCTTTCTATTTTAATGTTTCTCAGGGACCAGAGATTAATTAATTTCTATTTACTTATATGTACACTCCACACCCACGAAACTCATGATTTCCATAGCACCTCTGTTCACTAGAGCTAGAGTGGGCTTAGTCTTCATCTAATCTATCTTCTGAAGAAGCTGAAGGCCCAGAGAGGGAAGAGATGGAATTTTTCAGAATTGCAGAGCTAGAAGCCAATTTTCCAGAATCCAGTATGCAAAACAGCCAATTTGTTGAATGGCCAATGCACACCCCAATCTTGCTTTTGTGAAGTCTTTTTTTTTTTAAGTTAATGGATTTTCATTTTGTCCTTGTTTTAAGAATTATTAAGTTTGCCTCTGCCCTGGCTTCTTCCTACTGCACTTGAGCTTGGGATAAAGAGGAAAGAGTGAATAAAGAGCATGAAAAGATCATAAAAAGAATGTGAATAATTTTTTTTTTTTTGAGACAGAGTCTCACTATGTCCCTCTTGGTAGAGTGCTGTGGCATCACAGCTCACAGCAACCTCTAAGTCTTGGGCTTAAGTGATTCTCTTGCCTCAGCCTCCCAAGTAGCTGGGACTACAGGCGCCCGCCACAACACCTGGCTGGGCTGGGTTTGAACCTGCCAGCCTCGGTGCATTGTGGCTGGCGCCGTAACCACTGTGCTACGGGCACCGAGCCAATTTTTATTAGTATCTTACCTATTAATACTATTTAATTAAATTGCTACTTATATTCAGAATATATTCTTTAATAAGACTCTATTATTGAAAGATAATAATAAAGAACATATTCTTATAACCCCCTTCCTCTTATGAATATGAATAATTTTTCCTACACCCCTCCATTTTCTCTCTCTCCTTTCTCCCTGGTCCTGAAGCATTTATTCTTTAGCTTCTCTCAATTCCCTCCAATCACCAAGCCCTTTCTTATATCATGACCTTTGCACTTGCTGTTCTCTATGTCCTGAATGCCTTACCTCCTCTTACCATCAGCATCTCCCTGACATTTTTAAGTTGTCAGCTTAAATGTCACCTTTTCAGTAAGGTTTTACTCAATCACCCAATCTAACTTTACTCCTTTATCTCACGTATCAGTTTTTGCCATGTAACAAACCATCCCCAAATTTAGTGGCTTAAAACACCAGCATTCATTTAACTTGTGATTTTGCTGGGCCCAGCTGGGCTCACTTTTGGTTCTGAAGTCAAGTTTGTTGCCTGAAGGCTGGCTGGTCCTACCCTGTTTCCCCGAAAATAAGACAGTGTCTTATTTTAAGGTGTGCTCCCAAAGATGCGCTAGGTCTTATTTTCAGGGGACGTCTTATCTTTCCTGTAAATAGGTCTTATTTTCGGAGGATGTGTTATTTTCGGGGAAACAGGGTAGATGACCTCTACTCACATATCTAGTGGTTGATTGGCTGTCACTTGGGGTGATGGCAGGGCCATGTATTTCTCATCTTCCAGAAGACTAACCCAGACTTGTTCACATGGCATCTTAGAGTTCCAAGAACAAGAGTGCAAGCCCTTAAATGCAAGCACTTTTCAAGTCTCTGCTTACATTTTATGTATCACTTTCTCATTGGCCAAAGCCTATCACAAGGCCAGCTCAGATTGAAAGAGAAGAGGAGGACTACCTCTTGATAGAAAGAGTTCCAAAGTCATATTGCAAGGGTATGCATATAAGGAGTAGAAGAATTTGTGGCTAATTCTGTGGGCAATGGGTCATAGATAAAAAGAATACAAGCAGAGGCTTGAAAAGCACTTGCATGTTAGGGTTTGCTTTCTCACCATGCTTGAGACCCAGAAGCCACTGTATGAGAAGCCCAGGCTAGCCTGCTGGAGAATGAGGCTACAGGGAAGAGGACTAAGGTTCCTCAGGTAACAGCCTGCAAATCACCAGATGTGAGTGAGGCTCTCCTCCATCATCTAGCTTCCATCTGATCCAGCAGCTGAGTGTAGACATACGAGGGAGCTGAGCAGAGGTCAGTGGAGCCTTCCCAGATTATGAAAATTGCCTGGTCGGCTCACAGAACTGTGAGCTAAATGAAGTATTTATTGCTTTAACTATGGTTTGGGATGGTTTGTTACACCATCTAAAAGCTAACCAACACAGGGACCCTGGATTAAGAAACCAGACTCAATCAGGGAACAATACATGATCCCATGTGTTTGTATCTTGTAGCAGACAGTGTGAATGCCCCACTTTTAATCAGTCAACCTTTACCATTTCTGACTATGTCAACCAGACTTCTAGCTACCAATTTCTGAATTTCTTTGCCTGAGGACTTTCTTTAACCACCAGAGCCCACCCTGCCTGTGCACACAATAGACCAGAAGTTCTAGAGAATGAATATTCACTGGAAGCAGCCTTCAAGCAATGACTAATGGGGATATAAATGCACCAGCAAATTGCAGAATGAACAATGTGTTCCAAACTGTCTCTCAGAGCTCCCCAGTGAGGTTGTACTCCAGGACTTGGTAAGAGCTCCCAGCACCTTCCTGCTCATGTCTCTTTCATCTGCAGTCTGACCTGGAAACACATGGCTCAGGGATGAGCCTAGGGTACTCATTTAGGCTCTGTCACAGCCTGAAGCTGAACACTTGCACCCAATAGAGTTGCCACATGATTTTGATGGAACAGGGAGAGAGAGCTTTGGATATGGTTATCAGAGATGGAATACAGGTCAAGTGTAAAAAGGAGGTGAGGGATAAGACAGAAGAATGAGATTAAGGAGAAATCTGCCCTGTGTCTGAATAACAGAAGCTCCTGGTTTAATTAGTCTTTTTTTTCTTCCAGTGCTATTTTTTGGGTGTGTGTTTGTTTGAGGTATAATTTACATATAGTAAAATACATAGATCTTCAATGTACTGTTCAATGAGCTTTAACAAATGTATATACCTGTATAACCATCTTACAAATCAAAATATAGGACATTTAAATCACCCCCAGAATGTTCCCTTGTGCCCCTTTGCAGTCATTTCTCATGCCCCACCAGAGGCAATCACTGCTGTGATTTCTATCATCATATATTAGACTTGGCTGTTCTAGAATTTCAGAAAAATGAAATCATACAGTATGTACTCTTTTATATCTTGCTTCTTCACTCATTATGATGTTTTTGAGGTTATCCATGTTGTTGTGTATATTAGTAGTTCATTTCTTTTTATTGCTGGATCATGTTCCATTGTATTACTATAGCATAATTTATGTTTCCTGTTTTTATCCACTCTGAATAAAGCTATTGTAAACATTCATGTACAAGTCTTCTTATGGACATATATTTTCATTTATCTTGAGTAAATGTCTAAGAATGAAATAGCTGGATTATAGGGTAGGTGTGAAGCCTTTGTTCTGGTTGTCTATGTGGCTGACTCAGTTTCCCTAGTCCTCTGCCTGGCCTGCATTCCTAGTGGGCGTAGGGTACTGAGATGTTAGCAATCATTAGCAAGAATTCTCCCACAGAAGGCTTTCTGACATCTCAGAACCCTACAAGTATTAGCCTGCAGGTTTCAGAAAAGAGAAAGATAGGGTCAGGGAGGAGCATGAGGCTAGAAGTTGGGCATAAGTAATAGGAGACCAGGGTGTAGTCTTGCTTCTTCCATTAATAATTTTGAACCAAGTAATTTTCTGAAATTTGTTTTTTTCCTACTGGTTGCTCTTCAAGGCTCCTTCCATATGGTTCTACCTCTGTCTTGTGAATTCATAGTAGATACTCAATTAGACTTTGTTTTCCTATGGGGGAGAGGGAAAAGTATTAAATTATTTGTATTTCTCCTGACTTTAACAACGTTAAAATAGTTATTATTTCAGTGATTTTCCTGCCTCCCATTAAGGGTAGGTGTTAAGGATAATGTTTTGTTCTTGTGACTTGAATGATCCATTGAGATAAAAATGGAGGAAGCCAAGAGTGACCAGACTAGAAGAAGGAAGAAGCTACAAAAGAAGAAGAGGAGGAGGTGGAGAAAGAGGTGTGTGTGTGTGTGTGTGTGTGTGTGTATGTGTGCATGTGTGTGCAAGGGAAGAATAAAAGCAAGAAAAAGAATGAGAAACATGCAAAGAGAAAATGATAGTTGCCATAGGGAGTCAACTTTGAGGAGAAAAAGAGGTTTTGAAGCAGTTTTGCTGAGTCATGTACAACATTAACAACTCTTCTCTCCCTCTCATGAAGAAAATTAAGAGAAAAAACCCATCTAGCATTCTACAGCCTTTTCAGAGTTGGATGTATATTTTGAGTGACCTCAAGACTAAAGGAGAATCCACCAAAGGGGCCCTACAACATTTAAATTGAGTGAATGAAAGTATTACTTAGGGTAAAAGGCTAAGATGCTGTAACAAAGACACCTAACAACACAGTAACCTACAGAACCAGAAAATTTGTCCTTCAGGTAACAATTCAGAGGTACGTGGTCTAGATTGGTGAAGCAACTCTGCTTCATAGTCAATGAGAATCTCAAGGTCCTTCTCTTGCATGGCTTTGCCATTCCCTAGAGTATCATTATTTTATGTATAGTTGAAGCTAGATGGTGGGTTCCAGATGGTGGGAGGAAGAAAGAACATGGAGGAGACATACCTACTGTTTTAAATTTTAGTTCTGGAAGTGGCATACCTCACTTTCTCTTATTTCATTGGTCGGAATGCAACCATATGGCCAGGGCTAATCTCAAGGGAGACTGGGAAATGTAGTCAAGCTGTGTGCCTAGTAAGAAGGAGAGAATGGATTGTAATGGACAACTGGAAGTCTTTGCCCCTAAGATCAGGCTCTCTCAAATCCTCCAAGGATCTACTTGGGGGATGATTATATCCATGCTTTGAGGGAAGAGCAATATTCTTCAGGCCTCATTGAGATTTTTTTCTACTCTGGCCTGTCCTGCATCTGTCTTGTGTAAGTACACTCATACTGGGGTCTGATGGGCTTTGGGCAACAGGATTATTTACAGTTTTCGGACCCTTGCCTGATACCAAATTAGGCTAGAGCTGGATGTGCTTCAAGGTCAGGGTAAAGCAGGAGGGAAGTTAACAGAAGAGTCCTGTTTCTTCCCCTGACTGTCTCACAGTGGGGAGCTGAAACTGACTTCTCAAGTCTCTCTCTTTTCCTGGAAAATCTTCCCAAGCCAGATGTGCCCTTTTCTATTCGCCTCCACTAGCCAATGATCTTTTTTCGCCCCTTTGCCCTCACAGACCCTAGTAGTGATGACTGGCGATGACAGTATGTAATTGAAGGCAGAACATTCCCCCTCTACAGCGATTGGTTAGACTTTATCCCATATGCAGTTGAGTCACCAGTCCAGGCTACAAATTTCCCCTGAAGTGTTGAGTAGTATGTGCTCAGGTGTTCCTCTGTGGTGACACAAATGCCAATTTTATTAACTGAGCACTTACTTGCCTCTTGCTTTTTTCTCCCTCTCCCCCTTTCCATTTTCATGACTTTTGCTCTGCCATTTTTCATTATTTCGTGCCCATGATGACCTGTGAGCCAAGTCTATACTGTCAACAGGTGCCCTGGAATGTTGTCCTATATTTAGCTTGTAACCAGACTCTTGGGATAGCAACATGGCAGTCATAGCTGATTAGGGCAACAGAGAAGTTTCTCTTCAATAGAAATAGCTAGAATTTAATTAATTCCAGGGCAAAATGGCTCATCTCAAAATAAATTATATTTTCTAGCTACTATTATAGAAGAGGTGTTGAACAAAACACGTTTTCTAGCAAGTGAGAAAAAGAATGACAACCTGTGGATCTTAAATGAGAAGAGAATTAAAAGAAAACAAAAACAAATACATGTGGTAGATTATATGAATGATGGCCCCCATGTATCCTGAAGCATCCCTTCCTGAAGCATCATAGATCTTCCCATCAAGAGTTGGAATCTATTTCTTCACCCCTATAGTTAGGCTGGTCACAGGAATTGCTTTCACCAATGAGACATCAGCAAACATGAAGCAAGCAGGGGCTTAAAATGTGTTTATACATTGAGGCTTGCTCTCTGTGGCTCCTGGAACCTGGAGGCTCAAGCTGGCCAGCTAGATGAGGAGAAACATGTAAGTGCCCTCATTGCCCTGAACAATAGCTTGCCAGTGCTGGACACATGAATGATGCCATCCTAGATAACATCTTAGATAACTCATTAGCTAACTGTAGGCAAATGAGAAATCTCAACCCAGATCAAAAGAAGTATCTGAACTAAACCTCAAAATTATGATCTAAATACAGCAGAACCTCCATAGTTGACCACCTCCCTTCAACCACTCAGACTTACAGACGGAACAAGATGATAGATTGTTAGTGAGCTATTTATACCTTTGGGGAGCCCTCTAGGTGACCACCTCAGCAGACTGAGATCAGGGCTTCTGGAAGCCCCATCACCCTTAAAGAAGGAGCTCCCAGAACACCAAAGCCCGCCCTCTCTTGTTAAAGAGCATAAAATCAAAGTCCAGCCCTGGGCAGAGGTCCATTACGATTCTTGAAATATGGGAAGGGAGCTGAAATCAAAGACAGGAGTCAAGATTTAGAGCCTCAGTATGGTGAAGGTTCTTCTCAAGGTAACCTGGAGTAGGAGGAAATGGTGACAGACCAAAGCCTGGCAACACTGCCAAACACTGGATTTAAAACACTTCCAGCAATGGGCTCCATCACTCATGCCACTGAATCCTGCCACCCCATAAAAGAGCAAAAATAGGAGGAGATAGGGAAGGTGGGAACAGAGTAACAAAGGGAGAGGAGGGGAAACAGTCCTGTAATTGAATTAGGTCCCTCCTGGCTGGCCGAGGACGATCCTGCTTGCACCTGTTGTTCTGGAATAGTTTTATCAACAGCATCTCCTTTCACTCTGAAAAGCATCCAGGTTTGGATGGTAAATTACATGTTGATCTTCCCCACTGCACGCTGTACTGGCCCAAACATAACTCCTCACAATCAATTGAAAATGTTTAATACCTGTCATTTCTGCTCTGCTGTGATTTCTGGGAGGCGAGGGGCCACATCTGACTTTTACACTACTTCATCTGAAGTACTGGCATTTGTGAAGTGCTCGGTCTATCCTTTACTTACTTACTTACTGAATGAATGAATGAATGACTCAATGAATGGATACACTAACTCTGTTTAAGAAGGCGTGGTATGATTGGAATGAATTTGAGAGGAAGGAAGGGGGAAGTCGTTAAGTCTAAAATTCCAAAGGGAGCCATAGGAAGCGTATTTGAAAACCCCAGGTCAAGGCTGTATTCAAATGTATGCCCTTCATTTAGTTCCAGCGGCTCTGGGGCAGATGGTGTGTGCTCACAAACAGCGGCTGCTGGGGGAAAGTGTGGAGCTGTGAAATGCTCAGAAAAGCCCCACGTGTGGATCAAAAGGCTTTGCATCTCTGGTCTCTAAGGGTCTGTTCTGTCAGCAAGTGGTTCTGAAAGCCAGGAAATGGTGTTTTCGGTGGCACAGTGCTGTAATGCACATTTTCTGTAATATTTCCTTTTTAGGGAGAGGGAGCCAAACATTTTGCCACCAAACAAGGACCATTTATGGACTATTCAGCCGCATTTGCTAAGAGCTGCTGCAGCTGCCATGTGATTCTAAGCATAAACCTTAGCCTGGTTCAAGAAGCCAAGAGCACAGGCGCAGCATTTGTGAGACTAGAAAAAGTGAAAACTGAAAGCTGAAGCCAGAGTTCTGCACGAACTGCTCTGTGGTGGCTAATTTAGAAGGGAAACTTTGACATCTCCAGTGGTGGGGTTTGATTTATTATCCCCAGTTTATTCAAAGACACTAAATACTCCTTTGTACTTGGTCTTAAATTCTCTGACAGAAGTTGCTGTTATATTTTTTTCTTTCAGATTTTGAAAATACTGAGAACACTTTTTTTTCTTTTTGAGACAGGGTCTAGCTCTGTTCCCTGGGCTAGAGTGCAGTGGCGTTACCATAGCTCATTGCAGCCTCCCATGCCTGGGCTCAACTGATCCTCCGGCCTCAGCCTCCCAAAGTCCTGGGATTACAGGCATGAGCCACCACACCCTGCCTGGGAATTCCAGTTAAGTCTATGTACCTAGCCGTTGGGGTACATTAGCCAATGTAACAATTATTAGGTTGTTACAGAGTTTCTACTTGACTTTTTCTTGTTAGGTCTTTTCTTCTAAGGTAAGAATCATAAGACCAATCTGTGCAGCATTGTGTATGAATATTTATTATTTATGTTCTCCCATTGCAGCTCTTTCTAAGCATAGTTCCAAGACATGTCCCTTACAAAATCCTCCTCCAAAAGGAAAACTTCCCTGCATACTGTCTGATATTTATCTAGGACCTATGAGATACATGCAGTTATACTGCAATAACAGCAGGCTAAGGCAGTAGATAAGTAGCAATGGTACAAGTTGAAGGTGAGGAGGGATAGAAGTTAAGTAAGCAGGTGGGAGAAAGGGCCTACCAAGAAGGGGAACAGCCTGGGTGAAGTTATAGACCAGGGGTTAGCAAACTGGGACCTGCACACCAAATCCAGCCTGCTGTGTTTTGTAAATAAAGTTTTGTTTGGACACAGTCATGGTCATATTGACTTATGTGTTTTCTATGGCTGCTTCCATGCTATAACAGTAGAGTTGGGTAATTGTGACAGAGACTGTATGGCCCCCAAAGACTGACATGTTTACTTTTTAGAAGCTGCCTGCTAATGTCTAGCATAGACCATGGTGGAAATGGGAGTGATTTTTACCTGACCAGAATGAGTTTCCAGAGAATGTGAGTTTGAATGAAAGGAATGGAGCCAATGACAGAGATCTTCAAAGCTATTTGGTAGGAAATAGAGAGCAGGTACATGGGAAGTGGGGCTATTTTTTTTTCTCACCCTGCAGTAAATTCAGTCTTAGACCCAGATACTGAGAATCTGGAAGAGTACAAACGTCATAAATTTATTAAATACATCTACCCGTCTCTCTATTCATCCATTTGTTTGTCCATCAAGCATACATTTATTCATTTTTACAGAATCATTTTGTTGTTCAAATAGAACATGGTCCTTTCCCCATAGTCTTGTGCTATAATTGGGTTACAGTCTTCATGTGAAAGCTATAATTTAGCTTCCTAGTAGGGCTGAGTACATTGGATACTTTTTCTTCCATTCTTGAGATACTTTGCTAAAAAGAATATGTTCCAGCTCCATCCATGTAAACATGAAAGAGGTAAAGTTTCCATCTTTCTTTAAGGCTGCATAGTATTCCATGGTATACATGTACCACAATTTGCTAGTATGGGGAAAGGGCCAAGGAAGGGGAAGGGAGGGGGGAAGTTTTGGTGGAGGGAGGGTAATGGTATGGGGCCACATCTATGGTGCATCTTAGAATGGGTACAGGCGATTGCACTAATGTACACAGCTATGATTTAACAATAAATAAAAAGAAAAAAAGAATTACATTACAAAACAAACAAAAAAAATAGAACATGGTCATGTACTGTCATATTAACCCCAAATAAAAAAATTATAAAATACAGATGAGTCTCCCAAAAGAAAACAAAAACACTTTAGTCCTACCAACCATAGATAACACCATTGTTGAATTTCATTGTATGTCCTAATCTTTCTTCTTACAAAGAAAAGGAAGTTTTGATTGCTTGCTATGTGTTAGGCAGACTGTTAAGCCCTGAGGATACAAAATGGTGGAAGCTTGGTCCCAACCTCAAGAATGGAGTACAATGCCTCAATCTGTTGCAGTATGGGGCGAGAAGTGCAATAACAACTGTCTGTAGAGGTACAAGAAAAGCGGGGCAGGAGTGATGACTTCTTCCTGGCCTGTTATATTCAAGGTGAGCCTTAGAGAGGGCCTGGGAGTCAGTCAGGTGAGCAGAAACATTCTAGACAGAAGGGAAAGTAATTGATGCTTCCCATGAATACTGGAAAGGATAAAATCTCCCTTTAAAAATCCAAGAGGTGCTTTAACTTCCAAACTCAAATGGGAGGAGTGTGTGAGAGTTGGAGGGCAGGGATGCATCTCACTGTCCCTTTCCCAGGAGCACACACAAAACCACCCACAGAGTTAGTAAGTCGCATCATGAAATATGGCATGGCTATAAATGAAATTACAAAGAAATCACTTCCAAAGGCTTCACCTTGAAACCTTAACTTCTACATTGAGAGCACACCATTTATTACCACTGCTGCTGGGAAAGGGAGCTGTCAGTGTAATGCAGAGAAGACAGGCAGACTAAGGAGCAGAAAATGATAAGATTTATGATGGGAATAAAACTGTGAGCAAATTGCTTCTTGTTAAATGTGAGTGTTGGGCCCATTGTCAAAGCAGTTTACTCCAGGAAGACACAATGGTCTTGCTAGAAAATTCTCTTTGGTGGTGTGTACCTCTGTTTAGCTTTTTGTAGGATGGCATGTCAAATGGTCTGATAAAGAATTGATGAGTGGGAAGATACTTTATTACTCTTTAGGTTCCTTGATCCAACCATCCCTTTACCAATTTTCTCATGACTTCTTCACTCAGGTGACTTTTAAAATGGTGGTGATAGTCACGGCTATTTTTTTGTTGTTGCAATTTGGCTAGGGCCAGGTTCGAACCCACCACCCTCAGTATATGGGGCTAGCATCCTACTCACTGAACCACAGGCGCTGCCCTACTTCAGCTGTTTTATTTTACTTTTTAAATGTGCTTCTAGAAAATTTTGAATTACATAGATGCTTTGCAATGTATTTCTGTTGGACAGCATTGTTCTAAACCTGAATTTTCTTATCTAGAAAATTCCAGTGATAGGAGATTGGCAAGGTGCTTTCATTTCAAAAATGTTATGATTTACTCGCACCCCTTGCCTGACCTTTTGTGAGTTGATTACCCGGAAGTGCGAGCTATGGTCAAGGTGTTGTTGGGGCCCCACCCAGCTCCCCTCAGCCTGTACCAGTCTAGGACATGCTGAAAGCATCCTACTTCAAGTATTTACAGCTCTCTTTCTTCGAGTTCTCCATCAGCCTGCAGGAGAGGAGGCCAGCAGTGCTTCTGGAACCAGCTCTCAGCCAATGACAGATGAGAGTTGAAGGATAAATACCCCAGTTTCCATGCCCCTCAGGCGGCACACTCTAAGGCGTCTTGTATACAGTTTCTCAGAGGTCCTCCCCGGGATTGAACCTCAGCCACCCACAGTGATACCCTGCCCAATAATACTCCCTTGACTGGCTTCCTTCCCTTCCCTGTCTCACTTTCCCACCCCCCTACAAGTGCTTCTTGGCATCTCTCATAAATAAACCACTGCACTCCCATTCTTTTCTCAGGGTCTGCATCTGGGTGAACTGAACCCAAAATAGTCAATTACTAGCCCTGTAAAGGCATGGTCCCAGGGGCCTTTGAATGGCTTCTCTTGTTTCATGAGCTCATCAGGATCTCTGGAACATTAACCAACAAGTAGATGCTTCATGTCGTTCCCGAGTTTGTCCCGTCCCACAGAACTGCAGACATAATTACTTGGCACTCTCTCCTAGCCCTCCCAAACACACTACTTCACATGAATTGGTACTTTCAGCTACATTTTGCTTGCATTAATGACTTCTATTTCAATACTATTTTCCAACCTCAATTTTCATCAGACTGAGCTCCTGGTTTCATTTTCTCTTAATTGCAATAAGATGCCACAAGACATCTTAAACATGATGGGTCCTGGGTGGGCGTAAATTGTTTGCCGCTGTTGAGGACACCCTGGGAGAGAATCTTCTGGGATCTGTCAGGAAATTGTACCAGATGTCAGAAATCCAACGCCAACAAAATAAAAAATAAGCTCAAGTTACCAAACTGATCAGAGTCTAATAGTTCAGAAGTAAGAGAGCCTTCAGGATGAGCAAGATAGGCAATCTCTGGAAGTGGTCCAGTTATTCAGCAAATATATGGTTTAGGAGTATTCTGGAATCTAGAAGATGAATTGTGGCCATTTAAGTCGTCATTTCCTCATGTCCCATTAGGGATTAGAATCCTAGAAGAGCAGGAAGGGATCTTGAGAATTTTCTTACCCACTCTTCACTTCCTAATTTTATGAGTGGGGAAAACTGAAGCTCAGCGAGGTGGAATTATGGGTCTGTAGACACACAGATAATGAGCTGAAACTAAAACCAAGTTTAGTCCTTTTCTCACAACCATAAAGCATTACCCCTAGTCTTTGTACAGAAAGCCAGTGATTCCAGACCAACAACTATTGATTCCACCTCTACCACCAGCAAGGACTGGAGAGTAAGGACAACCCAGGGAAAGGCCAAAGGCATCTCAAAGCTGTCCCTTAGCAGGTAGGATGATGGAAACCACATTTGGTAGTTCCTCTGGGATGGGAGGAGTTACCCAGGGTCTAACTAGAGGGCTGTTATGTGAAATACTCTGCATTAAAATTGAATCCAACATGCTGAAACAGCATGCAAACTGGAAGAGTATTTCTGGCACCCCCTTATGATGTTGGGCTCTGTGCTAGGACCCAGGGGTCTGAATCAGCTGTAGACTTGGGCTCTCCTCTAAAGCTGCTTCCAAGTGAAATAATGGGGACAAGGCAGACCATAAACTAATTCAATATATATAAAAGCGATTACCAAATTTCTTTCACCAAATATTTGGTTGAAGTCTGATGTGTGTCAAACACCTCCTCCTATCCCTGGAATTCTCTAATAATTCCATGAATATGAATTGCATCTTGTCACAACACTCATATAAGACCTTTAGCTTAGAGTCCATATTTTTATTCATTCATTTACTCATTTGCACATTTATTTAAGAAATTTGAGTGCCTACTATGAATCGCTAGGGATGGGAGGGGGTGCAACAGGGTGGGACAAAAGTTATCTCAAACCATCCAGTGGCTTCTTCCCATCTTACTCAGAATACAAGTCCAAGTCCACACAGTCATCTGTTAGATTTGTCATGATTGCAAAATTCACACTTTTCCTCTGGTATCTCAATATGGATATAGTTTCTGGTTGGAGGTAGGGAAGGCTGCTACATGGGATGACTAGTTTCATTCAGTTAATTTAATGAATTAATTTCTGTATGCATTAATTTGTTCAACATACATTTATTGGTTATTACATTCATATTACAGCCTGTGCTGAACATGGGGTTCTTGGTGGAAAATGCTGTGTACTAGTTCTTATAGAGAGGAACTCTATAGAGAGGAACTCAAGGTCGGCAAATGCCTAAATAACACATTGTGATGCACTCTGAAGAAAAAATAATGCATGAGGAAAAGCATAATGGCAGAAGCCTAATTTATATTAAGGGTCAGGGAAGGCAGAAGTAGCCTTTAAATTAAGGCAATTACGAGGGAGATTAGACAGCCAGGGGAAGAGAGGGAGGTTTTCAGGCAGATGGAATAGATTGTTGGGGAGGTTGTGAAACTGGTGCACTGATAGTGCTCCAGCTTACCCTTGAGCTTTGGAAATACGTTGCCTCAAGCATCCCTGTGGACCACTATGTCCTCAGAATATCAGCTGAGGCAGGTGTGTGGAAGGGAAAAGGTTAAAATATAAGGAGAGTCTCTCAAGGTACAATCTCCTCAACACACAAGAGTTCAGGGAGGTTATAGAGAATGAGGGCATGAAGCTGCCTCCCCCAGACAAACACATGCATAAGTATACACACACATAGCCTCAAACTTGGACACACTTGGATGGCAAGAAGTAAGACCCACTCTTGATTCTCTTTGCTTTCTTTTTTTTTTTTTATTAAATCATAGCTGTGTACATTGATATGATCATGGGGCATCATTCACTAGCTTCACAGACCGTTTACCAAGTTTCACATATACCCTTGTAAGATGCACCGCTGGTGTAATCCCACCAATCCCCTTCCCTCTACCCACCTCCTCTCTTTGCTTTCTTCTTGGGCTTCTCTTTATTTCATCAAGGTTTGACCTCTGTTGTATACATATTGAACTTTGAAAGGCTCTCACACTTGTTAGTTGAACTTCAAGTACTGGAAACTGTGTTTTCCTTGTTTATAATATGGGTATACTATAATTGCCCTATTTTCTCACAAGTGTTATGCAAAAGTTTTAGAACACATGAAGTATTGTCAAAGTACATTATTTTTTTTTTTTGAGACAGAGTCTCACTATGTCACCCTTGGTAGAGTGCCATGGCATCATAGCTCACAGCAACCTCAAACTCTTGGGCTTAAGTGATTCTTTTGCCTCAGCCTCCCAAGTAGCTGAGACTACAGGCGCCCGCCACAATGCCTGGCTATTTTTTGGTTGTAGTTGTCATTGATGTTTGGCAGGCCCAGGCTGGATTTGAACCCTCCAGCTGTGGTGTATGTGGCTGGCACCCTATCCACTGTGCTACAGGTGCCGAGCCAAAAAAAATTTTTTTAATAGATTTATTTTTGAGAGCACTTTTATTGGGTGGAAAGTGCAGAGATTTCCCAATAACCACTACCCCCACATATACATAGCTTCTCTCATTATCAACATCCCTTGCCAGAGTGGTACTTTAGTTATAATTGATACACCTACGTTGACACATCATTATTACCCAAAGACCATAGTTTCCATTACAGTTCACTCTTCACCTCGTCCATTCTATGGGATTTGAGCATTATAAAAATATAGTAGTAATAATTGTGCTGGTTATTCTTCAACATCTCCACCTCAAGATGCATTCTTAACCCTTCTTTGCCCTGCTCTGTGCCAAAAGAGTCAGATTACATCACCCAGGCTCCTCTGCCAGTTGACTTCTGATTGGATTAAGTCAATGGTAGGGCCTCGCAGGTGATCAGAAAGCAAGAAGAGAGAAGGTTTGGGGGGACATTTCTTCCTGTTTCCTCCCTGTTTCAGCACTCTATTTCTGTCAAGAGCTACGTCCCTCCCACTTATGACAATAGATTTTCATAGATGTCCCATTGTCCATGACCTAAGGTCTCACTGGGATACAGTGACACTGTTTCTTTCCCATCCCCTTCAACACAGGAGAGGTACTGGTTCTTGGTGCTTTAATATCCTTTGGTTGTTCTCTTAACCTACCTATAGAGTAATCCCTTCATTTGCATCTCTTCATTTGAACCATCTGGGCTAAGCTGCTCCTTGTTGGAACCCTGATTCATATAAACATAACAACAGCAGCAATAATAACTTGACAACAGCTTTGTTGAGTGCTTCCAATGTGCCAGGTGCTATGCTAATCCATTAAAAAGCATTGGCTATTATAAATGATAATTTTCTTTTTTTTATTAAATCATAGCTGTGTACATTGATATGATCATGGGGCATCATACACTCGATTCATAGACCATTTGACACATTTTCATCACAATGGTTAACATAGCCTTCCTGGCATTATCTCAGTTACTGTGCCAAGACATTTACATTCTGCATTTACCAAGTTTCGCAAATACCCCTGTAAGATGCACCACAGGTATGATCCCACCAATCCCCCTCCCTCTACCCACCACCCCCCTCCCTCCCCTCCCTTTCCCACTTCCCCCTATTGTTAGGTTGTAACTGGGTTATAGCTTTCATTTTCAAAGAAAGTACAATCATGACTTTCATACAGATGTAAGGTGAACACGCTTTGATAAAAACTGTCTGGCCAAACTTTAGACATGCTCCTCTGAACTGTCTTTTTGACCAGGCCTCATTTGTTGACATTGTTTTCAACCTGGCTAGCCCAGTTTTAGCAAGAATCCCCCCACCCTTGATATCGGACTACCCTTGATATCGGACTACCCTTGATATCTGACCAAATTAATCATCCCCTACCCTTGATAGCTGATCACCTTGGCCTATTTTCAGCAAGAATCCTGTTAAGTAGGTTTAGAAAGAATCCCCCTATCCTTGATGTCTCCTCTTAGTAATTTTTCATCTACTGATCCTCCCTCACTCTATTTATTGGCTATACATCCCCACCTGTCTTTGCTATATTCGAAGTTGAACCTGACTTCTATCCTCTAAAGTCTTCCTTACCATTTAAAGAAGTGTCAGAATAATTTTTCCTTAACAGTTAAAGAAACAACAGTGGCCATGATTCCAGTAGGATTAGAGTCATCACTGAATCCCTGGGCCTTTTACCAGGAACCCAAGTCAAGCCTGAAGATTCATTAGTAGGCCCATCACCTGAGCCAGTGCTCTGGGGTGGCAGTTCACTGAGGCATGGTAAGTACTGATTTCATTCTTAAGGTTCTGAATATACTCTCTGAAGCTAGTATAGAATCACAGGCTTTATTATTTGAAAGGTGAACTTCAGCTGGAAGTTCTTCCTAGATCCATTTTTTTAAATATTTTTTTTCCTTTTCAGGTTAATGTGAGGGTACAAACAACTAGGTTACAATATTTGCATTTGTTAGGTAGAGTCCCTCTTATAGTTGTATCCTGCACCCAAAAGATGTGCCATGTACCGTTACATTGTGCCCATTAAATGGGAGCACACCAATCCCCTCTCCCGTTCCCCCCCAACTTGAATTGAATTTTTCTCTTACATGGGTGTGTATTAGATCATCTACTGGCTTCATATTAGTATTGAGTACATTGTATATTTGCTTTTCCATTCTTGTGATACTTTACTAAGAAGAATGAATGTGCTTCAACTCCATCGAGGTTAAAACAAAAGATGTTTTGTCACCATCTTTTTAATGGCGAAATAGTATTCCATAGTGTACGTATATCACAGCTTGTTAATCCTTTCCTGGGTTGATGGGCATTTAGATTGTTTCCATATCTTGGAATTGTAAATTGCCTAGCTCCTTATTTTAGTAAGGATTTACTTCCTGATTCCCAGGCTAGAAAAGTTTTTCCTGGATCCTTGTTTCAAGAGGAGATTCACTTCCTGACTATTGAGGCTGAAAGTCCTTATTCCTAGCTCTTTCTTTCAAGCAGGAGTTTATTCTCTGTTCCTGTGCTGGATTTTTTGCGTGGCTCTTTGTGAGATCTTTTTGTTCTTTCTATTTGATCCTGGTTCTCCCATAGGAACTTCTTAGTCAACTGAAAATCTTCTTCTCTCATCTCTACTGACTATAGTGCTCATTCTGCCCGCTTTCTCGTTGGCCTGATTGTTACTAAGGATAATTTGGAACTTCGATGGCTTCCCTGAACTAGCTTCTCTAATATCTCCCACTTCCCAAGCCCTCTGTTTCTCTTTCTGCCTTCTACCACCTTAGACCTTCCCTTGAGCCCTTTCATCTGTCTCCCTTCAAGCCCTTATCTCTTCCATCCCTCTCTTCGTTTCCTTGCCAGACTTTTCCATTCCCATGCCAGCCCCTCAACTCTTTATTATTTCTTGAAGTTAGGCCTCCTGCCCCCCCCTTAAAGTCTCAAAGGACTCAGGGACTCCCAGTGGGAACTACCTGAGGCTAAAAACCAAAAAGGGCTAATTGGAAACAGACTGGATATTTTATCCACTCAGACAAACTTTGGAAACACCCAGCCACTTGATATTTCCAAAAGGTTCCTCACTGAAAATTTAGTCTGCGGCCTCCGTAATATTACATATCAGGGCAAAAGAAACTCTTAAAATTCTTCTCTGTAAATATTGGCAAAAAGCATTAGCCTCATATTGAGCAGGTAACTCCACTTGTTCCATCTGCCAGAAACACAATTCAGATAAAAATATAAAGTGGAGCAAAGACATGAGTCAACTATTTATATCAGTTAGTCAGTTTTATTTTACTGTGTTTACCTGACTCATGGTCAAAATTTTGGAATGGTAGCTATAAGGCTTCTATTTGTGTCTGTTGGTATGTTCATAGATGTGTGTAAATATGTTATGTATATATATGTGATAGTTTTCAACCTCCAGATGGTATTACCAAATTAATTCATAAAATCCTGCGAAGAAGTGCAATTCAAATTAGCTTAAATATAAATAAGCACTTATATAAATTAAATTTCCTAAAACTCCAAGAAACATAGAACTACCCCAAATGTTCTTCAGGTAGGCATTCACATAGGCAATGTCACTTCCTGGCAGGCCCTAGGATCCTCAGGGTATTTTAAGGGCCTTGAGAGGAAAGGAATTCACCCAAATCTGTAGGTATCACAGGTGAAGTCTGGGACAAGTACTTAGCTTGGTTTCCCAGTCTCAAGAGGTTTTAAAAAATCTAATCTGAGATTCCTTATAAGAAGTTTTAGCAAAACAAACATTAATAGTTCTATGCAGTCAAGTAACATTCTTGCTGTATTTGTATAAATAATGAGGCCGAATCTAAGGAAACCAGACCTCTTTTATAAATAACCTTATTTTAGTTATTTTTTAAAATTTCAGAATGTTGCAGGGGAACATATTACAAATGTTTTGTACAGTTTGAGTCAAGGTTACAATTGTGTCTACCCCCCAGATGGTGTGCACTGTGCTCATTAGGTGTGAATTTACCCATCCCCTCCCCCCTTCCACCTGCTTGATTTCCATTGCATTTTACTACTGTATGTACACAAGTGTATTTATCATTTAGTTCCAATTTAAAAGTGAGCACATGTGGTGTTCGATTTTCCATTCTTGTGATACTTCACTTAGGAGGACGGTCTCCAGTTCCATCCATTTATTATGGCTAATACTCCATGGTACGCATATACTACATTTTATTAATCCACTCATGTATTGATGGGCACTTGGGTTGTTTCCACATCTTTGTGATTGTGAATTGTGCTTCAATAAACATTTGAATGCAAGTGTTTTTGTTTTTTTTTTTAATAGAATGATTGTTTTTTTCCTTTGGTTTGCTGGATCAAATGGTAGGTTTACTTACAGTTCTTTGAGATATCTCCAGACACCTTTCCAAAAAGGTTGTACTAGTTTGCAGTCCCACCAACAAAAGTGTTCCTTTCTCTCTGCGTCCACACCAGTCTCTGTTGTTTGGGGACTTTTGGATAAAAGCCATTCTCATTGCAGTTAGGTGATATCTCATTATGGACTTGGTTGGCATTTCCCTGATTAGAGACGTTGAGCGTTTTTCATATGTTTATTGGCCATCAGTCTATCTTCTTTTGAAAAGCTTCTGTTCATGTATTTTGCCCTTTTTTTAATGGGGTTGTTTGATGTCTTCTTGCTTATTTGTATGAGTTCTTCGTAGATTCTGGTTATTAGCCCTTTATCAGATGTGTAGCATGCAGATACTTTCTCCCATTCTGTAGGTTGTCTATTTACTCTATTGATTGTTTCCTTGGCTGTGCAGAAGCTTTTTAATTCGATCAAGTCCCATTAATTAATTTCTCTTGTTGCTGTGATTGCCCTTTAGGGTCTTTTTGTAAATTCCTTGCCTCAGCTGGAACCTCTTCTTCTAGAATTCTTATAATTCCATGACTTAGGTTTAAATCCATTACCCATCATGAATTAATTTTTGTGACTGGTGGCCGGGCACGGTGTCTCACTCTCATAATCCTAGCACTTTGGGAGGCTGAGGTGAGAGGATTGCTTGAGATCAGGAGTTCAAGACCAGCCTGAACAAGGGCAAGACCTTGTCTCTATTAAAAATAGGAAAATTAACTGGACGTCATGGCAGACACCTGCAGTCTTGGCTACTTGGGAGGCTGAGGCAGGAGGATCACTTGAACCTGGAAGTATGGGGTTGCTGTGAGCTAGCCTGATGCCACTGCACTCTAAGTTAGGGTGACAGAGCAAGGCTTTGTCTCAGAAAAAAAAATTTTTTTGTAAGTGGTGAGAGATGTGGATCCTGTTTCAGTCTTCTACTTGTGGCTATCCAATTTTCCCAGCATCATTTATGGAATAGGGATTCTTTTCCCCATTGTATATTTTTGTCTGTTTTGCCAAAGGTCAGGTGACAGTGTGAGGATGGTTTCACATCTAGATTCTCTGTTCTGGTCCATTGGTATATGTCTCTGTTCTTGTGCCAGTACCATGCTGTTTTGGTTGCTATAGTCTTGTAGTATAGCTTGAAGCCTGGTCAAGTGATGCCTCCCAATTTATTCTTTTTGCTTAAGGTTGCTTCAGCTATTTTGGCTTTGTTGTTGTTCCATTTGAAGTATAAAATTATTTTGGTTACCTTTGAGCAAAAAGAGTGGTGACTATGGAGAGAAATTTTATATTTCAGTGGAAAATTATAGCACACCCTATAGGTTATCAGATTCTAATCCTGTTCATTGTCTTTGAGGCCTTATCATTGCCTTTGAGGCAAATTGAGTTGGCTCCTGCCATCTTGCACATTTTGTTAGTCCTTGCCAAATTCTCAATTCTTCTAGTTTCCTCCAACATCTGGTACAACTCTCCAAATTAACATTTCCAATTTTTCTCCCACCCTTTTGACTGAACACCACTGAGAGCTAAAACCCAACTGCCAGGATCCTTATTGGGACTCTAAGTTGTCTGTAGCTGATTTTCCCCCTGAGATCTAAGGAAGCCCAGAAAACTGAAGGTGGATAGTGGTCAACCTTCACGCCTGGAGCTGCTGCTGTGTGAGCCACTCAGATGCTTGAAGCCCAACATTTAGACATCTTTTTGAGTGGATGCCCAAGTACCAAATCTAACAGGATCCAGCTGGTCCTTAATGAACAAAAGACAATGAAATGAGAAATGGATTTATATTGTTGAAGGCAAAGAAAAATGTCTCTTCTTTTAGTAAAAATCTTACTAAGTGACTTTAGTGAGAAATCCCCCACCCTTGTATCTGATCACCCCGGCCTGCCTTCAGCAAGAATCCTGTTAAATAGATTTGGCAAGAATCCCCCTACCCTTGACATCTCCTCTTAGTAATTTTTCATTCACTGATCTTCCCTTACTCTACTTATTGGATATAATTCTCCTGCTATCTTTGTTGTATTCAGAGTTGAACCTGCCCTCTTTCCCCTATTGTGATAGTCTTAATAATGGTTCTGAATAAAGTCTTCCTTACCATTTTATTCTTACATTTGAATGTCAGAATAATGTTTTTCTTAATAATGTTAAAGATTTAACTCATTGATAAGAGTACTGGTAAGATGCTACAACCAGTTGAAGGGAAAATCCAAAGGACAGACACATTTATAGCTCAGGAACAGTGACATTAATATGCAAATGAGGGCAAACTCTGGTCTCTTCCACAGTGGGGGAGGGAAGTCATTTGACTGTCTACTAGACAGAATTTTCATGTCTATGGACACAAATTATTTTGCAAATGTAGAGTTGTAAAGTAGCTGTATGGTAATGAAGGGCTAGAATCATACAACCTAGAATGGTATGCTCTAGACTACTGCTCATAGGCCAAATGCAGTCCGATGCCAGTTTTTGTAAATAAAGTTTTATTGGAACACATTCATTTGTGTATTTTCTATGGCTGCTTTCATTGAGTTGAGTAACTGAAGCATTGACCATGTACCTCACAAAGCCTAAAATACTTAACTAGTTGGCCCTTTATAGAATTTTCCTATATCCCTACTCTGAATACGGCATAGTTTTCCATTGAAGTATAAATTCCTACTGCTGATAAGAAATGTACCACTATTAGCTCTACTTTACAAATAAGGCCTCTTATTTTTTCCTACCACTGATAAGAAATGTAACACTATTAGCTCTACTTTACAAATAAGGACTCTTTTTTTGTGTGTGTGTAGACAGAGTCTTACTTTATCGCCCTTGGTAGAGTGCTGTGGCATCACACAGCTCACAGCAACCTCCACCTCCTGGGTTCAGGCAATTCTCTTGCCTCAGCCTCCTACAAATAAGGACTCTAAGACCAGTAAGTGGCAGAACCAGAACCCAGATTCATCTGATTCTATCATTAATGCTTGATCAGTAAGCAATTTAGCTAGCCCTAGTAACAAAATAATCCTGAGGCTAACATACACCAGGCATTGCAACTCTTTTTTTTTTTTTTTATTGTTGGGGATTCATTGAGGGTACAATAAGCCAGGTTACACTGATTGCAATTGTTAGGTAAAGTCCCTCTTGCAATCATGTCTTGCCCCCATAAAGTGTGACACACACCAAGGCCCCACCCACCTCCCTCCTTCCCTCTTTCTGTTTCTCCCCCATAACCATAATTGTCATTAATTGTCCTCATATCAAAATTGAGTACATAGGATTCATGCTTATCCATTCTTGTGACGCTTTACTAAGAATAATGTCTTCCACGTCCATCCAGGTTAATACGAAGGATGTAAAGTCTCCATTTTTTTTTTTTTTTTTTTTGTAGAGACAGAGTCTCACTGTACCGCCTTCGGGTAGAGTGCCGTGGCGTCACACGGCACACAGCAACCTCTAACTCTTGGGCTTACGCGATTCTCTTGCCTCAGCCTCCCGAGCAGCTGGGACTACAGGCGCCCGCCACAACGCCCGGCTATTTTTTTGTTGCCGTTTGGCCGGGGCTGGGTTTGAACCCGCCACCCTCGGCATATGGGGCCGGCGCCATACTCACTGAGCTACTGGCGCCGCCAAAGTCTCCATTTTTTTTAATGGCTGAATAGTATTCCATGGTATACATATACCACAGCTTGTTAATCCATTCCTGGGTTGGTGGGCATTTAGGCTGTTTCCACATTTTGGCGATTGTAAATTGAGCTGCAATAAACAGTCTAGTACAAGTGTCCTTATGATAAAAGGATTTCTTTCCTTCTGGGTAGATGCCCAGTAATGGGATTGCAGGATCAAATGGGAGGTCTAGCTTGAGTGCTTTGAGGTTTCTCCATACTTCCTTCCAGAAAGGTTGTACTAGTTTGCAGTCCCACCAGCAGTGTAAAAGTGTTCCCTTCTCTCCACATCCACGCCAGCATCTGCAGTTTTGAGATTTTGTGATGTGGGCCATTCTCACTGGGGTTAGATGATATCTCAGGGTTGTTTTGATTTGCATTTCTCTAATATATAGAGATGATGAACATTTTTTCATGTGTTTGTTAGCCATTCATCTGTCGTCTTTACAGAAAGTTCTATTCATGTCTCTTGCCCATTGATATAAGGGATTGTTGGCTTTTTTCATGTGGATTAATTTGAGTTCTCTATAGATCCTGGTTATCAAGCTTTTGTCTGATTGAAAATATGCAAATATCCTTTCCCATTGTGTAGGTTGTCTCTTTGCTTTGGTTATTGTCTCCTTAGCTTTACAGAAGCTTTTCAGTTTAATGAAGTCCCATTTGTTTATTTTTGTTGTTGTCACAATTGCCATGGCAGTCTTCTTCATGAAGTCTTTCCTCAGGCCAATATCTTCCAGTGTTTTTCCTATGCTTTCTTGGAGGATTTTTATTGTTTCATGCCTTACGTTTAAGTCCTTTATCCATCTTGAATCAATTTTTGTGAGTGGGGAAAGGTGTGGGTCCAGTTTCAGTCTTTTACATGTAGACATCCAGTTCTCCCAACACCATTTATTGAATAGGGAGTCTTTCCCCCAAGGTATGTTCTTGTTTGGTTTATCAAAGATTAGGTGGTTGTAAAATGTTAGTTTCATTTCTTGGTTTTCAATTCGATTCCAAGTGTCTATGTCTCTGTTGTTGTGCCAGTACCATGCTGTCTTGAGCACTATGGCTTTGTAGTACAGACTAAAATCTGGTATGCTGATGCCCCCAGCTTTATTTTTGTTATAGAGAACTGCCTTAGCTATACGGGGTTTTTTCTGGTTCCATACAAAACGCAGAATCATTTTTTCCAAATCTTGAAAGTACGATGTTGGTATTTTGATAGGAATGGCATTGAATAGGTAGATTGCTTTGGGAAGTATAAACATTTTAACAATGTTGATTCTTCCCATCCATGAGCATGGTATGTTCTTCCATTTGTTAATATCCTCTGCTATTTCCTTTCTGAAGATTTCATAGTTTTCTTTATAGAGGTCCTTCACCTCCTTCGTTAGGTATATTCCTAGGTATTTCATTTTCTTTGAGACTATGGTGAAGGGAGTTGTGTCCTTAATTAGCTTCTCATCTTGACTGTTATTAGTGTACACAAAGGCTGCTGACTTGTGGACATTGATTTTATATCCTGAAACATTACTGTATTTTTTGATGACTTCTAGGAGTCTTGTGGTTGAGTCTTTGGGGTTCTCTAAGTATAAGATCATGTCGTCAGCAAAGAGGGAGAGTTTGACCTCCTCTGCTCCCATTTGGATTCCCTTTATTTCCTTGTCTTGCCTAATTGTATTGGCTAGAACTTCCAGCACTACGTTGAATAGTAAAGGTGACAGAGGACAACCTTGTCTGGTTCCAGTTCTAAGAGGAAAAGCTTTCAGTTTTACTCCATTCAGTAAAATATTGGCTGTGGGTTTGTCAGAGATAGCTTCAATCAGTTTTAGAAATGTGCCACCTATGCCTATACTCTTCAGTGTTCTAATTAGAAAAGGATGCTGGATTTTATCAAATGCTTTTTCTGCATCTATTGAGAGGATCATGTGATCTTTATTTTTGCCTCTGTTAATATGGTGGATAACGTTTATAGACTTGCGTATGTTAAACCAGCCTTGCATCCCTGGGATGAAGCCTACTTGATCATGATGAATGACTTTTTTGATGATAAGCTGTAATCTATTGGCTAGGATTTTGTTCAGAATTTTTGCGTCTATGTACATGAGTGAGATTGGTCTGAAATTCTCCTTTTTGTTTGGGTCTTTTCCTGGCTTTGGTATCAGGGTGATGTTTGCTTCATAGAATGTGTTGGGGAAGATTCCTTCTTCCTCAATTTTTTGGAATAATTTCTGCAGTACAGGAATAAGCTCTTCCTTGAAGGTTTGATAGAATTCTGGAGTGAAGCCATCTGGACCAGGGCATTTTTTAGTTGGAAGCTTTTTTATTGTTTCTTTGATCTCAGTGCTTGAAATTGGTCTGTTCAGGAGCTCTATTTCTTCCTGGCTGAGTCTAGGGAAAGGGTGTGATTCCAAATATTGATCCATTTCTTTCACATTGTCAAATTTCTGGGCATAGAGTTTCTGGTAGTATTCAGAGATGATCTCTTGCATCTCTGTGGGATCAGTTGTTATTTCCCCTTTATCATTTCTGATTGAGGTTACTAGAGATTTTACTTTTCTATTCCTCGTTAGTCTGGCCAATGGTTTATCTATTTTATTTATTTTTTCAAAAAACCAACTCCTTGTTTCATTAATTTTCTGAATGATTCTTTTGTTTTCAATTTCATTGATCTCTGATTTGATTTTGGATATTTCTTTTCTTCTACTGAGTTTAGGCTTAGATTGTTCTTCTTTTTCCAATTCCATAAGATCTCTTGTGAGATTGTTGATGTGCTCTCTTTCTGTTTTTCGAATGTAGGCATCTAAAGCGATGAATTTTCCTCTCAAAACTGCTTTTGCAGTATCCCACAGGTTTTGGTAGCTTGTGTCTTCATTGTTGTTATGCTCAAGGTAGTTAATGATTTCCTGTTTTATTTCTTCCTTCACCCATCTGTTATTCAACAGAAGATTGTTTAGTTTCCATGCCTTTGGGTGGGGTCGAGCATTTTTGTTAGAGTTGAGTTCCACCTTTAGTGCCTTATGGTCTGAGAAGATACAAGGTAAAATTTCAATTCTCTTGATTCTGTTGATATTTGTTTTGTGTCCCAGGATATGATCAATTTTGGAGAATGTTCCATGGGGTGATGAGAAGAATGTATATTCTTTATCTTTGGGATGGAGTGTTCTATATGCATCTATCAAGCACAGTTGTTCTAGAGTCTCATTTAAGTCACTTATATCCTTGTTTAATTTCTGTTTAGAGGATCTGTCCAGCTCTGTAAGAGGAGTGTTAAGGTCCCCTGTTATTATGGTATTATCAGATATCATATTGCTCAGACTGAATAAGGTCTGTTTCAAGAATCTGGGAGCATTTAAATTGGGTGCATAGATATTTAGAATTGAAATGTCTTCTTGTTGTATTTTTCCGTTGACCAATATAAAGTGACCATCTTTGTCTTTTTTGACTTTATTTGCTTTAAATCCACATGTATCTGAAAATAAGATTGCAACTCCTCTTTTCTTCTGAATTCCATTTGCCTGAAAAATTGTCTTCCAACCCTTGACTCGGAGCTTTAATTTGTCTTTTGAAGCCAGGTGTGTTTCTTGCAGACAGCAAATGGATGGCTTGTGTTTTTTTAATCCAGTCAACCAATCTATGTCTCTTGAGTGGGGAATTCAAGCCATTAACATTTATTGAGATAATTGATAAGTGTGGTAGTA
Source organism: Nycticebus coucang (assembly GCF_027406575.1). Classification (NCBI taxonomy): domain Eukaryota; kingdom Metazoa; phylum Chordata; class Mammalia; order Primates; family Lorisidae; genus Nycticebus; species Nycticebus coucang. The sequence continues at coordinate 15,927,348 of NC_069804.1, forward strand.
TTCTATTCGTCTTACTTTGTGAGAGTCCATTGCTTAGTTTTATCTTTTGCATCAGTGTGGAGGTTTGGTTCTGTCCTTTAATTTCTGAATTCTTACTTTGCTGCTGATCCATTGTGGTGGTCAGTGTGCAGAACAGGTTGAAGTATTTCCTGTAGAGCTGGTCTTGTTGTGGCGAATTTCCTCAATGTTTGTATATCCGTAAATGATTTGATTTCTCCGTCAATTTTGAAGCTTAGCTTAGCAGGGTACAGAATTCTGGGCTGGAAATTGTTCTGTTTAAGTAGATTAAAGGTAGATAACCATTGTCTTCTTGCTTGAAAAGTTTCATTAGAGAAGTCTGCGGTCACTCTGATGGATTTGCCCCTGTAGGTCAACTGGCGCTTACTCCTGGCAGCTTGCAGAATCTTTTCTTTTGTCTTGACTTTGGACAGGTTCATCACAATGTGTCTTGGAGAAGCTCGGTTAGAGTTGAGGCGACCTGGGGTCCGATAGCCCTCTGAAAGCAGTGTGTCAGACTCTTTGGTGATATTTGGGAAATTTTCTTTTATAATATTCTCTAGTATGGCTTCCATTCCTCTGGGGCATTCTTCTTCCCCTTCTGGAATTCGTATAACTCGTATGTTGGAACACTTCATAAAGTCCCATAATTCTGACAGTGAACGTTCTGCTTTCTCTCTCTTCTTTTCTGTCTCTTTTACTATCTGAGTTATCTCAAAAACTTTGTCTTCTACCTCTGAAATTCTTTCTTCTGCATGGTCTAACCTGTTGCTGATACTTTCCATTGCATCTTTAAGTTCCCTGATTGACTGTTTCATTTCCTTCAGCTCTGCTATATCCTTTTTATATTCTTCATATCATTCATCTCTTATTTGATTCTGTTTTTGGATTTCCTTTTGGTTAATTTCCACTTTGTTAGCAGTTTCCTTCATTGTTTCCATCATTTCTTTCATTGTTTTCAACATGTGTATTCTAAATTCCCTTTCTTTCATTCCTAACATTTCTGTATAGGTGGAATCCTCTGCAGTAGCTACCTCATGGTCCCTTGGCGGGGTTGTTCTGGACTGGTTCTTCATGTTGCCTGGAGTTTTCTGCTGATTCTTCCTCATGGGTGATTTCTTTTATCTGTTTCCTTGCCCTAATTTTCCTTTCACTTCCTCTTGCTCTTTAAGTTCTCATGCCTGTGGAAGTTGTGGGCGGGTTTAGACGGATTGAACACACGTGACCACTTGCTGGTTTTCCACTGTTTTAGTCCTCCTCTTGGGGTCCAGAAGTCTCTCGCTGACTCCCTGTATCCTCTCAGGGTTGATGAGAGGCAGATCCCACCAGCCAGAGATGCCTGGAGTCCTATATTCCCAGACTCACGGTGCCCAGATGCAAGGAAGCTGTTACTCAGCTGCCGTCTTGCTCTGCCTCCCGGCATTGCATCTCTAGAAATTGTTTCATCTTTAGGTGCATGTATGTGTGTGTGGGAGTAGGGGGTTTAGGAAAGGAGTAACTGCTCTCATACCTATCCAGCCTAATCTTACTTTCAGTCCTTGATCTAAAAGTACTTTTAAAAAACAAATGAATTGGATGGTGCCTGTGGCTCAAAGGGGTAGGGCGCCGGTCCCACATGCCACAGGTGGTAGGTTCAAACCCAGCCCTGGCCAAAAATCACACACACAAAAAAAATGAATTAAACTTCAGCACGTTTGTACATTTGTACAAGGCAGGGCACTTGTTGTACATCATCAAACAAGGGATAGAGCCATAACTGAAAATCATTTCAATTGGTAGCATTTTTCTTTTTGAAGCGTTGCTCTTTCTGAACCTATCCAGTGCCACAGCTCTCTCTGTAGTGCAGGTTAACTTTGGTTGTAGCTTTTATAGTCAACTCTTTCCTCCTCCCCATTGATTACATTTTTCTTTTATTTTAAAGACATTGACAACGAAGTGCTAGTCTCTGAAAAGCATTATGTGGGTTAATTAGCATTAAAAAGCCTTTTCTTGTAGTCAGTATTTAAAATGTCTAAATACCACCCTCTCCCTTCATCTCTCCCTCATTTTTTGAATGGGAAAAATGAGATGAAACACTCCAGTGATAAGAGATTGTCTGTCTGAGATGAAGCCCAGCCTAGCCCATTCCCCAGTCAGATTTGGAAATCATGTCTTTAGTATAAGGTTGCATGGGAAATCTTCATCAAATGGTTTTTCTTTTTTTTTGGAGGGGGGGTGACATGCTCATAAATAATACTTCTCAGCATATCACTAATAGTCACAGGACACAGTGGGTGCATTTCAATGACTGAACTGCTGTGGAGAAAATGAATGGATTGTTAATAGGTTCACTCTCGAATAATAGCTAAATTATTAAACTGTAATGTGGCGGGTGTCACTTCGTTAGTATGGCAAATTACATTTGAAGGTGCCAGTGTGAACGTCTCAGGAATATTACATTGCATAGCTCTTTGGAGCGATTTTAAACTTTTCTGTAGCCCCCTCTCCTTTAACAGGGCTCATGTTTATTTTCATTTTTTAGACTTTTATTAGTAGAGAGTGTAGCAGATAGTACCAGTTGTCTGAGATATCCCCTTCATATCCACCTCTATGCCAAAAGCTCTTTATTGCAAAAATCTGGGATGCTTTTCCAGGGGATTTTTTTCCAGTTCTAGAAGCATCTAGGCCTGTCCTCAGGGCAAGCCCAAAGTGCTAAAGAACTAATCTCTGTGAAAGCTGCCCTCATCTAATTATGGATATGAGTTGGTGGATCAGTGTCCAGCTTTCTCACTCCTTGGTTGGAGCAACTATGAGGTAGAGTAACTCTGGGGTACTGGCAACAGTGGGCTCTGAGAGTTCCCTAGCAGGACTGGGTTCCAGTGCCCCAGTGTTTGATAATATTCCTTATATTCAGTGTCCTCTCTTTCTGTCTCACTCCCACTACTGGTGTTCCCAAAGGAATGACTTAAACTCAGATCCTTTCATTAGGTTCTGCATCTAGGGTAACCCACATCAGGACAAAGTGAGTTAAAGAGTTTTCTCCTCCAATGATCATGCAGCAGAGGAAATACTATAATTCCCTTTCATAGAACAACCCTGCTGTTTCAGTCAATTCACGCTGCTATAACAGAATACTATAGACTAGGTGTCTGGAACAGCACATATTTTTCTCTCACAGTCCTGGAGGCTTTGAAGTCCAAAATTAAAATGTTGGCAGGTTCAGTGTCGGGTGATGGCCTTTCCCCTTTATAGACAGTGGTCTTCTTGCTGAGTTCTCACTTGGTATCAGGAGTGAGGGAACTCTCTGGGGTCATTTTTATAAGGGCACTAATTCCATTCATCAGGGCTCCATCCACATAACATAAAGTCATTCCTTAATATCATCATCTTGAAGGTTAGGATTTCAATATATGAATTTGGGGAGGACACAAACATTCAGTCTATAACATTTCCCAGTCCCTTGCTTCTATAGGAGGGCAGCAAGGTGCAATGGGAAAGCCATGACTTGGGGGTTTGATTCAACCTGGAGTTCAAATCCTGCCTTTGTCACTGACTTATTGTTTGACCTTGTGACCTCACTCAAGCTGTCTTGCCTCAGTGAACTTCAAGGTCCCTACTTATAAAAGAGGGATAATGATACCTCTATCCAGCATTGTTAAAAGAATTAACTGCATAATATCTGCCAACAGCTCAGTCCAGTGCTTTGCATATGGTAGTGACCCCATAGATGTCAGTTCCTTGACCTCCAATAGGTTGCTCCTCAGTCACTGCTGGTAGAATGTAATGTTGTCCTTGTAGCATTTCTCATGGAAGAATAAAGCAAACCAATATCCAGAGTGAGACTATATCATGATTCCAGGTTTCACAAGATTATAAAACAGTAGAAAATATAACTATAAAGAAAATCTTGTCTAGCTAAAAACTTTTTCCAGCCCATACTTTAATTATTTAAAAATATTCTAACATTATAGAACGAAACTAAATGTTATATTAATATTCCACTCTCCCAGTTCTATGACAAAAAATTTATGAGCAAAACTCTATAAAATAATACAAAATGAGGAGAGGCTTATAGAACTAAATATGGAGCTCAGCACTAATAGCTGAATAGAGAAAAGAATTAAAATGATTTAAAAATCATGAATGGATGATAAATCATAAAGAAAATGAAAATTTTCTTTTGAAAATTTTGGAATTTTCAACTATTGAAAACCTGGAATTGCTGACTGTTCAGAAACTACACAGATGGATTTGGGGCTAGTGAATAGCTGAAAAGGATTATGGGTGAATCTCTATTGTTCGATCAGCTCTCCATGCCACTCATCTCTGGGGAAAGCTTGACAGACATTGAACAAGGATAATGCTGGTAGCAGATTCAATGATTGTAACCTGCGTATCAGTAGACCCTTCCACCAGGTTTGCAATTTTGATATAAGCACCAGATATCTGGTGGCTCTTATTGATTTTGACACCCTGAGGCCCCTTTATGTAGCCAATTAAAATGTGTGGCGTGGTGAATTTTTGAGTAGTCTTAGCAGATGTATCCAAACTGCCCAATAGCCTTTCACTTCTAGAGAATGGATGCAATGCCACTGAATCAGGTGTTGTCATGAATCATAGAAAAACAAGACTTGCATTGCCAAATGAGGCAGCTTGGTCATTTGAAGCTGTGGAATGACATGCTGCTGTCTTTGAATGGTATAGGTTTCTCTAGAGGTGGGTCTCTTCAGGTTAAGTCAAGGCACAACTCACACCGTTTTGCTTGGGCTGCACCTGTCCTGACCACCTTCAAAGATGGATGGAGAGCTAGATGGCTTTTGGGATTGGGGTGGGGGGGCTCCAATATGACCATAAAAGTATGTTTGACACATTAAATGATGGGTTGTTGAATGTCAGCAGTTGTGATGACCTGTTCAGTTCAGTTGGGAAGCATGATCCCTGCCACTTTGACCCAAACCCCTGTATTCTCTCATCATATTCCCTTGATTTTGCAACCGTGTTTTCCAACAAGAAAGTCATCTAGATCAGCAGGAACCCATAGACTCGGAGTGACCAGGATCTGTTGGCAGCTGATATCCTCTTTCAGTCTCTTAATGATCATAGTAAAGGCTTTAAAGATGGAATTAGTGGGTCCAGCCAAAGTGGTAAATCTTCCAGCACAATTCCGTTCTGAGATGTTGATATGTGCACCACTGCATACATCTTCTTAACTGATTCTTCTTTCTGATGATATTGTCAAGTTCCTTTCCATACCTAAATTTATGGATGGTGAAAGTGACATTTAATCCATCTTCAGTCATACCCTCCATCTGCCTATAGGGCCCCTGTTGCCTTTCTATTGATATCTATTTTTCCTTCTCTGGTCTTCTGCCCTTCCCCTTTCTTCCTACCCGTCTTTTCTTCTCAGTTTCATTGAGCCTGTAGTTTTTGGCTTTCATAACTACCAGTGACCATAAACTTTACCATGTAAAGTCCTGCACCTCAGAATACCACTGGACGTTGAGACAGATGTGGTTAAAGGAGACACACAAGCATTAAGCATAAAAGGAAGACAATTGATACCTCTGATTGTATTTATTTATTTGTTTATTTATTTATTAATTTATTTGAGACAGTCTCACTATGTCGCCCTTGGTAGAGTGTCATGGCATCACAGCTCACAGCAACCTCAAACTCTTGGGCTTAAGTGATTCTTTTGCCTCAGCCTCCCAAGTAGCTGGGACTACAGGTGCCTGCCACAATGCCTTGCTATTTTGTTGTTGTCGTTGTTTAGCAGGCCCTAGCAGGGTTTGAACCTGCCAGCCCTGGTGTGTGGCTGGTACCCTAACCACTGAGGTACAGGCGCCGAGCTCTCTGATTATATTTAAATGAAGCATGTCTGTTCAATAAGAGATGCCATTAAGAAAGAGAAAAAGCAAGTCATAAAGAGAAGACATTTTCAAATCTTATACCCAATGAAGGGCATTTATTTAGAATGGGTGAAGAACTTCTATGAAGAAATAGAAACCTTGTAGAAATGTAAGCAAAAGTCTTGACCATAAACGGTACAAAGGAAATATCCAAGAGATCAATAAACATAATAAAACATGCTCAACCTCATTACTAATCAGAAAAGCACAAATCAAAATTTACACTACAGATCAAATAGATTGGCAAAAATGAAAACATCTGACATTATCAGGTTTAACATAGGATAAGGAGCACCTAAAACTCTCATACACTGCTGGTAGGAGTGTCAGTTGGTGCCACCTATTTGGGAAACAATTTTTGACATTATCTATTGAAGTTGAAGATATTTATACCCTATATACCTGCAGTACATATTGTAAAATTCAATTTGTATAGCTTTTGAAAACATACAAAACCAGTCTATAGTTAGGGATACATACTTACGTGGCAAAAAAGAAAACAGTACCAGGAATTATTACCATGAAGTCAAGGAAATGGTTACCTCTAGGGAGAAAGGAGAGGTTTGTGATGGACAGGGAGTACACAGGGATCTACTGCAGGTGTAGCAATGTTCCACTTCTTGACCTGGGTGGTAGTTACAAGAGTGTTCACAACATTCCCAATGCTGCATATATGTGCTTCATGAATTTTCTATATACATGCTACATTTCAGTATAAAAAAACATTTTAAAACTTTCTCAAAGTCTACCCTGAAAAACACTGGCTATGAGATTTTAATATATGTTACTCATATAAAAATTTCCATAGTTGAAAACATTTTGGAAGAACTAGAATAAAGGAAGACAAACAGGCCTTTAATATGTTGAGGCATATTATGAAATTCATCAATATATTATGAAATTGATCTCAAACACTGAGTAGTGAGATGTCAGTCCATAACCATTCTTCTGGGTAATAAATGTGGCCCAGAGCCTAAGGCGTAGCTCTCCCACTATGGTTTGTGCCAGTTTTTATAGTGACCATATTGATAACTGTCTATGGATGAATTTGCCACCCCATATTTGTTTTCTTCTTGCTGTTTTATGTTGATTCTAATCAAAACTGTTTATAGGCAACATCATCTGTCCTGATGCTGGTGCTATAATTCTGCTCTTACTGGAATACTGTGTCAGTTAGCTTTTGCTGTGTAACAAACCACCCCTAAACCTCAGACAGCCACCACAATTCTGTGGCCTGGCAATTTGGGCTAGGCTCAGATGGATGAGTCTTCTGCTGGTCTCAATTGGGTGCCACTCACGTGGCTGCAGGCAGCTGCTGGGTCAGCAAGGATACTGCTGGCTATTAGCTGAGGCGGCCATTCAAGTTCCAGCCATGGATCGCTCTCATCCATCAGGCAGTCCTGAATGGGCTTGTTCACATGGCGACTTTACCAAAAGTCCCAAGATTAGCAAGAGAGGAATGGTCTCAATATGCAGGTGCTTTTCAGATGTTTGCTTGTACCACGTTTGTTACTGTCCTATTGGTCAGATGAGTCATAAGGCCAAAGAATCCAGAGTTGGTATTGAAGGAGACTACCAAAAGGCATGGATACAGGGAGATTTGAACAAATTGGGGGACATTACTGTGACAATCTGCCTAATGTATTCCTGGTATCATAGTCATTCATTATTAAAACCATCTCTCAAACTGAGCTGACTTATGGTACCTTGCGATACCAAATCCCCTGCAGAGTTGTATTTTTAAAAACAAATCCATTCATCATTCTTTTAAAGGAGTTTGAATAGGAAAGGCTGATTATAAAGTAGAGGTTTATTACATTTTCAAAGATATGCTAAAATTCAAACAAGTTTTTCCCAGCGAAGTGTGTAAGAAAATTTTAACTATAACCTAAAAAATTAGAGAGATTCTGGCTGATATGGATTGCCATTTTTATTACAGAAATACAAAAGCTATGACCTTTCCTTTGGTTGCACTTCTTTTTATTTAACAAAATAACAATCCTTGGTTGTGGCTGTTGTTGTTTGGTAACAAGACTCTGACCTCTCTACAATTTAACTGCTGTAGATTTCAAATTATAATCCAAGACTGGGCATATTAACTCTGTCTGTTGGACAAGAAGAAACCTGTTGTGTTGGGTAATTATGACTACGGGAGGCAGTAATGAAAAGGCAGAATTGGTTCAAGCCTGCTCTGTGTTGTCTTCAGGCACTGACAGACTATGGCCGTGGCCATGCTGAGCCAGAATGGGACTCACATCTCCACATCAGTATTTGGAGGTAATTTCTCTCAGGAAATAGTATGAATCATCAAGTTAATGACAGACAGGATCATCAATCTTGATTCCTTTCGACCTCCTAAGGCCACCATCTTGTACTAATTTTATACTATCATGACCACAAGAAAGGATTGTCACCAAGAATTTTGTATCTTTAGTCTTCTCTTCACTACTAAAGAGCTCCTGTATCGTTGCTTTGAATGACATTGAACTCTATAGATGATTTAGAACTTGGTGAAGTCATAGATTTTTAACTTTTATTGCTAAATTAACTTGATGGTGATGAGAGTAGAGAGAAGAAGCTGACTTCTTATTTTTAGTTGACTCAGGAAAAACCAGAGGAACCAAGAGATTCACCTTCTCAAGGACCTTGTACTTATAAATGGTGGCACTAGGATTTGAATCCAAATGTAATCTGACTCTAAAGTTCTGCTTTTAACTACTTAGCCATACCGCCCCTATTAAAAACTTTCTGAGCATATCTGATCATCATCATCATTGTCTACACCAGTGGTTCTCAACTTTCCTAATGCTGTGACCCTTTAATATAGTTCCTGTGGGTCGCGACCCACAGGTTGAGAATCGCTGGTCTACACTTTAGCTAGGAATTCACTGTTGGCAGTGTATACAGAACTGTGCTGGAAATAGGTTTAAAAATGCCTTTTGCACATAGAATGTGGGATAAACAACCTTATAAATAGCTCTTTCTCCAGTGGTGGTCTTGGTGGAGAGGGAAAGTATGAATTATAAGAACTTTGTCAATTGAAAAACCTGCTTTTATTTAGAGGTTAGACATCTTCCACCGCCCCTCAACAAATTCCTCTAAGGGAGTTGCTAACAAGAAGTAAAGTGGAACCATTTGAGTCCTAGCACGTCTTCCCCACCGCATCCATTCTAACATTTTATTGTTTGGTGAAATTGTGTGAAGTTAGGAACTCAAGAGAGACCAAGGAGCATCCTTAGTTATCTTGCAGCTGTAACTTTCAGATACCAACTCACTGAGAAATGACCCTTTAGATTTACATATAGTTTTGTGTCTGTATTGTGCCACTTAAAAGCACAGACTCAGGAAACAGATTGCTTAGAATCAACCACAGATCTGACATTTTACTAGCTGTGTGACTTTAGGCAAGTTACTTGACCTCTCTGGGCCTCAGTCGCCTCAACCAGAAAAATGGAGTGATTAACAGTACTCTCTGCAATTGAATTATCGTGGAGATTGAGAAAATATTTTTTTTGATTGAGAAAATATTTGTTTTTTTATTAATATTAAATCATAGCTGTGTACATTAATGCAATCATGGGGCACCATACACTGGTTTTATAAATAGTTTGACACATTTTCATCACACTGGTTAACATAGCCTTCCTGGCATTTTCTTAGTTATTGTGTTAAGACAATTATATTCTACATTTACTAAGTTTCACATGTACCCTTGTAAGATGCACCGCAGGTGTAATCCCACCAATCACCCTCCCTCCGCCCATCCTCCCCCCTCCCTTCCCTCCCTCTCCCCCAAAAGTATCCAATGTACTCAGCCCTACTATGAAACTAATTTATGGCTTTCATATGAAAGCTATAACCCAGTTATAACCTAAGAATATAGGTTGGGGAAGTGGGTGAGAAAATATTTGTAAAACACGTAGTGCCCAGCACATAGTAAGGACTATATAAATGTTAGCTATTACTATTACTATTGTGCTAAACAATTGAAATCAGGTAGAGGTTTTCTTTTTTCCAATGAAAACTTTTAAATGGACAAAGCTCTTTTTTCGATTCTAAAGGTAACACATCTCCTTTGTAAAAGTTTAGAACATGCAGAGTTATAAAAATTGCTTTTAAAGTTTTAAAATGCAAATTTGACTATTCTGATTTCTTAAGCTTGTTCAAGCTATAACAAAATAACCTAGATTGGGTAGTTTGTAAACAATGGAAATTTACTGCTCACAATTCTGGAGGCCAGGAAGTCCAAGATGGAGGCAGTAGCAGATTTGGTGTCTGACAAGGGCTTATTTCTCATAGATGGCACCTTCTGTGTACTCACATGGTGGAAGGGCATAAGGGCTCCCTCAAGCTTTATTTCTAAGGTCTAAGGTAAGGGCACTAATCTCATTCTTGAGGGCTCTGCCTTCATGACCTAATTACCTCCCAAAGGCCCCCACCCCTTAATATCATGGCATTGGGATTAGATTTCAACATATGCATTTTAGGGGGACTCAAGTGTTCAGACCCTAGCACCTGAGATAATACATCATTTTGTTTTCGTGACTTGAAACAAACATCAATTATTACCTCCCAGTTCTGTGAATTGGCAGAGTCTGGGCTGGGCTCAGCAGATCTCCGCAGGCTTCTTGATAGTTGAGGATGACTTCATCCAAAGCTGCTGGCAACCTGTTGGCCAGGGCACCTTAATTTTCTTCTACTTGACTGTGCTGTAGGCTGGCTGGGGCCTAGTCACGTTGTGGTCTCAGGGTTCCAAGTCCAGCAATAGAGGCAAAATACCAAAGCATAAGCTCTTTTTAGGCCTCTGCTAGTATATCTGCTAAGGTCCCTTTGCCCAAACAAGTGATGTGGGGAAGCACAGACTCAAAAGGTGAAGACACAGACTTCACCTTTTAATGGGAGTGCCAAAGTCACATTCCAAAGGTCCAGGCATACAGGGATCGAAATAATTTGTGGCCATTGTTTTTTGCAGTTCACCACAGCTGAATACTGTTTAACATTACATAGACTGCATGCTAACATACATGTGTTGTATGTACATATGGAGAGAGTGAATAAAAACACATGGAAAAGAAACAAACAAAATACCCAAACAAAAGAAATCATACTAAACGTGATTTTAAAAAACCTTTTTCCCATTAATTTCATACTAGGGGCATTTTAATGTCTTCATTGTGAGGTGTGCATGATATTCCATTGTAGGGCTTCCCCATGTCAAATTCAACCAAAGTCTCTCCTGTGGCTTTCGGGTTGTTTCCAGTTTTGCAATGAACTTCTGTATGCTTGCATTTTTACACATTTTTCTCATAACTTCCTTGGTGGATATATTTCAGCCTCTGACAGATTGCAAGAATACTCCACAGAAAGATTGTATTCAGGGTTGACATTCAAAATATCCATTAATGACAGGATGGACACTGATGTCAGCATCGAGCCATGTCCTGGAGGCGACCATTGAGTTGTTGGACTGCGGAGCGGTCCGGGTCACAGGGGAGCGGGCTGGGCAGCTGGGGTAGTGAGTAGGGTGGGATAACATTTCTTTCTTTCTTTCTTTTTATTGTTGGGGATTCATTGAGGGTACAATAAGCCAGGTTACACTGATTGCAATTGTTAGGTAAAGTCCCTCTTGCAATCATGTCTTGCCTCCAAACCATACTGAATATCAGCCACAGAACAAGGTGCGAGAGACCTTGTCTAGCTTTGTCATCTTTGCCAATCTGATCCATGATAATGATGACATAATACCATCTTCGATTTTGTATTTTTCTAGTCACCAGTGAGGGCACTTTTGGGGATGTTTCATCACTATTTGTACTGGGTTCTTATGGTTGCTTTTAATGAATTGCCCCTTTATGTCCTCTGCCCACTTTTCTTTGGAATGTTAATCTTTCCGTTAAAGAGCTAGTATTTCTTGATGCCTTACAATGTTCCTAAGCCCTCACTAGGCATTACCTATTTTAACATTCACTGTGACCCTAGAAAGTTATTATTATTTCTGTTTTAAAGATGAGAAAACAGAGGCAGAGGTTCAGTAATGACCAGGATCATGTTTTTAAGTGCAGGGGCCAAGATTCCAACCATGACAGTGGGATTCCCCAGCTCACATTCCCCATGATTCTTCTCTGTTCTGTTGCTTCTTGTACACATAAGAGCTTTTACACATGAATACTGTTTCAGACATGTTGCATATTTTTCCTAGCTTGTCATTCTACTCTTTTGCTTTTTCTGAGACAGGGTCAGAAATAGAGTTCTGTGGCATCACAGCTCACAGCAACCTCAAACTCCCAAGTTTCAGTGATCCGCCTGCCTCAGCCTCCTGAGTAGCTGGGACTATAGGTGTTAACCACTGTTCCTGGCCCTCAATATACATTTAACTTTCCTTATGGTGTTTCTGGCTATACAAGAGTTTTAAAATTTTATCAATATACATTTATATATGAATTTTTAAACTCCATTAAGAAGTTAACGAAACTATTTAATATGGTCAAATATCTCAAGCTTTTTTCTTAGTGGATTCTAAGATGTTCACTATGTAAGGAGTATAAAAACACTCACCTACATTTTCTTCTAAGATGGTGAATTTCAGAATTATCTGAATTAACAAAATAGGTGCTTAGGGCCTACCTCAGACCTACGGAATCAGAATCTCTAAAGTGAAGACTGGATGTGTATAGTTTTTTTTTTTTTTTGGATGTGTATAGTTTTGAAAGATACCAAAACGTCCAGTCCAAGAGAACTGGTAAATATATACATTTACCTCTTTTTGTGTCTCAAAGCACTTAAATTGCCTGAAGAAATAATAAATTAAGAATATATCTATAAAATCAATTCCAGATGGGTTAAAAATCTAGCTATAAAATCCCAAACTTAACTTTTAGAAGAACACATAGGAGAATATTTGTATTATTGAGATTTCTCTAGAGAAACAGAACCAATAGGAGACACGCATATATGTGTGTATACATTTACACACACACACAGAGGAAGATTTATTTTAGGGCGGCGCCTGTGGCTCACTTGGTAGGGCACTGACCCCATGTACCGAGGGTGTCGCGTTTGAGCCCGGCCCCGGGCAAACTGCAACAAAAAAATAGCCAGGCATTGTGGCAGGTGCCTGTAGTCCCAGCTACTCAGGAGGCTGAGGTAAGAGAATCATCTAAACCCAAGAGCTGGAGGTTGCTGTGAGCTGTGACACCACAGCACTCTACTGAGGGTGACAAAGTGAGACTCTGTTTCTAAAAAAAAAAAAAAGATTTATTTTAAGGAATCGCCTCACATAATTGTGGGGGCTGGCAAGTCTGAAATCCTCAAGGCAAGACAGCAGGCTAAAAATTCTGGCAAGAGTTGATGCAATTTTGATCCCAAAGGCAGAATTCTAGAGGCAGAATTTTCTCCTCTTCCGGGGACCTTAGTTTTTTTCCTCTTAAGACTTTCGACTGTTTTGATGAGGCCCACCCTTACTATGTAGGATAATCTGCTTTATCCAGTGTGTTGACCTGAGTGTTAATGATATTCAAAAAATACCTTCACAGCAGCATCTAGCCTGGTGTTTGACCAGGACATCTGGACATCATGCCTAGCCAAGTTGACACATGAAATTAACATTCACAATATCTTTTTGGCCCCAGGGTAAAGAAAGATTTGTTAAATAAGACACGCACGCATGCACGCACACACACACACACACACACACACACACAGAGAAAAGGACTTGATAAATGGTTTGAACAAGGAAAAAGGATTGTTTTCTTACCTTATATAGTTCTTCCCCCTCTTTTGAGATGCCACAAGTAGACTATAATCCACGTTAGATAATAATCTTCACCAGATTATCAGAACTTGCTTCTTTGCCAGAGAGCTATTTTCACTTGTTATTCCTGATAAACACCAAGAAACATAGTATGAGAACATAAAAGAGACAAGCGTGTTTTCATTTAGGTCTCCACAAACCTCAACGTTATTCTGTCAGAATATCCCAAGACAAAATAGCAAACAATGACGAATTCATCATCGCCCTAATATAAAGTAAGCCTGGTTGATTTTTAAAAATGCAACCTCAAGGCTCGGCGCCTGTGGCTCAAGAGGCTAAGGCACCAGCCACATACACCTGAGCTGGTGGGTTCGAATTCAGCCCGGGCCCACCAAACAGCAATGACGGCTGCAACCAAAAAATAGCTGGGCGTTGTGGCAGGTGCCTGTAGTCCCAGCTACTTGGGAGGCGGAGGCAGGAGACTCACTTGAGCCCAGGAGTTGGAGGTTGCTGTGAGCTGAAATGCCACAACACTCTACCCAGGGCGACAGCTGGAGGCTCTGTCTCAAAAAAAAAAAAGAAAAAAAATGCAACCTCAAAACACAACTTGCTAGACATGATGTGGAATGCATTATATGCCTAACCAAAAACTAAAACTCTGCTTGGTACAGTGGACTTGAAAATTATCTTACTATTAATAGATTTCCCGAATGGCTGTGATCTGTTGCATTTGATACGTTTAGATTTTGGCAGCTGCTAAAACAAGCCATTCCATATGTTATTACTTAATAAAGAAACTAGGTCATGAAATAGCCCTTTGGTGAATTTTTAAAAAAGATTTTGAAGAATCCAATTCCGTCTTTAAGAAGTCCCCGTCGCTGAGTATGCTTGGCAAAACAGCAATGTGATTAGCAGACGCCTTATCTGAAACGCTATTGAATTGAGAGCAACTTGGGATACCCTGTTAACTTCCATCTCTTCACCAGCACAAATGCCTAAAACATGGCACACCCGCAACAAATATTTGCTCAATCTGAAAGCATCCCTCTCTTTTCTTTTCCATTTTGCGGGCCTAGCAATGAGCCACTAATTCGAATGTTTGTATTGAACACCTTTATGAACACGTACATTGGGCACATATTCAGATTTTCAAGAGTTTAAGCTAACACTGATGCTCTGCTCTGCTAGGCTGAAAGTATTTTTAAATGTTTAACTACAAGACATTTCCACCCACGGTCACTTGAAAAACAAATTTAAAGAGATTACAAAGCAAAATGAAACCAGAGTGGATTTTAAGGTTTGGTTTTTATTAAAAACAAAACAAAACACAACTTGTTTTGACTTAGATTCCCCAGCAGTAGTCTCTGACATTAGAATTCCAATATAGCAGTAAGGGAATGGGAACAGGAAGGGGAGAATACCCAGAAGGGTGAGATAGCAATCAGAGTCCCTAAGAGGGTAGCTTGAGCTCAGTCCTGCTCTGCAGATAGGGTAGGTCCTCATCAGGGGACAAGGGAGCTGGAGTGTTTATAGACGCCACCACTACCCTCGCCGTAATAATCAATGGATCAGGGCTCCCTGCATCATGGATTCCCAAGCACCACTGGCAGCCTGAGGACTTTCCTCCAACATAGAAATGCAGGTGTCAGCTGTGTGTGGGATGGCCGGGCAAGTATGGATGAAAATGGTAAAGTCTTCCAGGGGACATGTGTCTGGCTCACTATACTCCACAAGGGGTAATTTGTCAGGTTTCCTCCACAAATGAAAAGTAAGCCCAGGTAGGAGAGGAAGGAAGGTCTATGTTACCATGTAGGTAATATAAGATTTAAGGCAGGCAGCCATATTTTGTTCTATATCCCCATCCCTAAGTTGAGTCAACAAAAAGAGGTTACAGAAGAGTTTAGTTTGAAGGTGGACTTCTGTGTGATACTTCCCTCATGTGGCAACTACCTCAAGGGATCCCAAATGGGAGCGGAAATAGTGAACAGATCTGGACACCAAAAGTAGAAAATCAGTCTTGAAAGGGTACGTGGGTCAAAGGGATAAAAATGAACTCAAGCTAGAGCTTCACTGGGAACAAGATGATGGGAGAAAAAAACTGGAACTGGAAAAACCATTATTATAATACAATTATAAAGCTATACTGCTCGATATATAAAAAAATGCAATATATGAATTATTTAAATAATTGCAGCCATATAGAATGTCCTACCCACATTTTTAAAATTTTAACTGTAGTTTTTTTTTTTTTTTAATTCAGATTAATATGAGGGTCCAGATGTTTAGGTTACATTGTTTTTGTTTCTAAGGTAAAGTTCAAGTTGTAGTTGAGCCCTTGACCCAGGGGTTGTGCTGAACACCCCACATTGTGCACATTAGGTGAGATCCTGCCAATCACCCTCCCCTCTCCCCACTCCTCTTTTCCTTCCCTCCTCTCCTCCTCAGTAGAAATACTTGTGGTTTTTTTTTTTTGCGTTAGTGTGTAGTTGTTTATATATTGGTTTATTATTAGTATTGAGTACACTGGATACTTTTTCCCCATTCTTATTGATACTTTAGTAAGAAGAATGTATTTCAGCTCCATCCAGGTAAACACAAAAAAATGTAGTCTCCGTCTTTTTTTATGGCTGAATAGTACTCCATGGTATACATATTCCACAGTTTGTTAATCCATTCATGGGTCGATGGGCATTTAAGTTGTTTTCATATTTTGGTGATTGTAAATTGAGCTGTGATAAACAACCTAGTGCCAATGTCCTTGTTACTACCCATACTTTAAGTACTCCATAGCCACATGTGATTAATGGTTACTGTGTTGGACAGCACAACTCTAGCACAATCTATTGTCACAGAGTGTTCTGTTGGACAGTGTTGGCCTAGAGCTTAGCGAATTAATCAAGAGTTGAGATAGCGATAATGAACCTCATTTTTATCTCAAACTCTTGTTACTGTGCTCTTCATGTAAGTCACATTTTGCCACTGGGATCTGTCTGAAAAATTTGGAGCATCAAGGTAAAGGACAAAAGCACAGAGACATTTTAAAAACATTCTATCAGGAACTACTTTTCACAAATGACTTTTTTTTTTCAGTATGGCCTGTGGGATTTGGCCAACGACATAGTGCCAGGCACATTGGGGCAGGAGCATTTGGGCAAAGCAAAGGGCCAGGGGCAATGAGGCAGGGTCATTGTAGCAGGGGCACAGGGCCAGGGCCATTGGGCAGGGCAAAGAACCATGGGCATAGGGCCTGGGACACTGGAGAAATGGCACAAATGCACCTTTCCCCATGTGCCAGGCACTATGTCCCTGCCCCAAACCCACTGGCCATACCACCTTGGGTTTCTCCCCGACCACCTTTCCTTGGCCTATATAATTGACTGTGTCCCTACCCTGTCACTTTCTTCCCTTTGCCTTGTCTACCTTCCTTAATCCCCTGGTTTGATGCCTGGGCCATGATTCTTGGCTTCAAGCTCTTGAGTTTCTAGACCTGGTCCTATGGCCCTAACCCTATGTCTTTGGCCCTGTGCCCCTGCCCCTATGTCCCTTGGCCTTAACCCTCTTCTCAAATGCCTGTGCCCAAAGGCTCTTTGTGCTTTGTTCCTCACTCAATGACCCTGTTGTATTGACCCTGTCACAAATGACTTTTGACTCCTTGAGTCTAACCTGAGTTTTTAGGAGTCAAATGATAACTCAGAATTAGTACCTGCTGAGATTCAGATGAGCTATTGGAATAACCAGAGTCATCATCACTTTCTTTTTTCTTTTTTTTTTTTTTTGGTAGAGACAGAGTCTCACTTTATGGCCCTCGGTAGAGTGCCGTGGCCTCACACAGCTCTCAGCAAACTCCAACTCCTGGGCTTAAGCGATTCTCTTGCCTCAGCCTCCCAAGTAGCTGGGACTACAGGCGCCCGCCACAACGCCCGGCTATTTTTTTGGTTTCAGTTCAGCCGGGGCTGGGTTTGAACCCGCCACCCTCGGTATATGGGGCCGGCGCCTTACCGACTGAGCCACAGGCGCAGCCCGTCACTTTCTTTTTTTGATTGCCATTTTCCATTACCTAATTGTTTGTATACATTTTAATCTTTATAAGGAAAAGGAACAAAATAATGATCTTGAGAAGGAGGAGGCAAGAAACCATGCAGGAGGAGAAAGAGGGGCAGAATCTGAGTTTCTTGCTCTCTCCTCTGCTACCTGTTGGGATATGAGTTAATGCACATGGGTTTGAGAAAGGTTTCTCTAGACAAAAACTAGGATAGAAAGAAAATGTTTATTACTTTCCCTTGGGTCACTACCATTTCCACATGGGCAGGGCACAGAATTTAGCTGCTGGGACAAGTATTCACCAAACCGAGTGACTAAGTAGAATTTGAACTTGGTATTTCCAGCCTTTTGTGATCCACTGCTTTTATTGACATCCAGGAATACACACACACACACACACACATATATACGTATATATATATTTTTTGCCGTTTTTGGCCAGGGCTGGGTTTGAACCCACCACCTCCAACATATGGGGCCAGTGCCCTACTCCTTTCAGCCACAGGCACTGCCCCGTCCAGGAATATTTTTAAACTATAGATTGCCACTTGAGCCACCAGTAAAAGTCCAAGGTTGAAGAGACCCTGTGTTATCATTGATTACCTTCTTTCCAAAGTTGAATTACAGATGGTCTTAATTTGGGCATCTTCAGAAGACTCTGGCACAAGGATTCAAGTGCAAGTAGTTTGTCTATGGGTGATCCCAGGAAACACTGGTAGAAGTGAGTGGGGAAGAGAGGAAAATAAAGGAAGCCAGTAAAGGATACTGTTTAAAAAGCCTTTAGACAAATTAAATTTAAAAGAGTTTAATCCAGCAAAGAATGATTCACAAATAGGGGCTGCCCTATTTGTGAATCAGAACAGGTTGAGAGGTGCTGCCACATGGTCAAAAAGATTTAAGGACATAAAAAGGAAACTAACATATAGAAAATGGAAGTAAAGTGAAGTACAGAAACTGCTGGATTGGTTACAGCTCAGCATTTGCCTTATGTGAACATGGATTGAGTAGCTGGCCACCTGTGATTGGCTGAAACTCTGTGATTGGTACAAGAGTAAGTTACAGTCTGTTTACACATCAGGTTACACTTCACTAAGTATGAGAAACCTTTCGGCCAAGCTTAAAATATGTATGGCACCTGCTTCAGGCTAAACTTAATCAAACAATACACTATCGAGCAAGTTTCTGAGTGGGAACTCTGGAATCTAGTGCCTCAGAATTATCCCACTGAAGGGCAGAAGAGCCAGGGCACTTATCCACCACTGGTTGAGAGAAGCTGGAGGGTGGGGAGCTGGAGTGCTTTGGGCCTACTATGTGAGAGAGCGGAGAAGATCTTTAGGCAAAGAAATGCACGTTTGGGCAACTGGGGAAATGGCGATTGGTAAGAGATGTGGGCCAGGCTTCCACAGTCTGCTACACTCTTTATTTTTACTTTTAAGGAGGAAAAATAGACATAACCTCTCAGAGTACAGCCCATCGATGTCCCAGTAGAGCTGATCCATTGGCGCAGAGAAACTGAGTCACTGCCCAATAGAAAAACAAAAGAATCTTTAAAGGGCAACTTGACCTCTAGTCAAAACATCCCAAATAGTTTAGTGAGGACAGAGCCTTTAATACTAAGTGCCTCTGAATTGAAAAGGTAGGAGAGTGCATCCTAGTTTTCACACCACAGAAGAAGACATGGAATAATTTATTTTAACCACTTGTCAGAGGATGCCTGGGCTGCTCATGCATTCTGGCATTTCTGAGAGAGAATTACCAATTGCTTTCTGCTAAGGCTGAGGCATCTGGGGACCAGGAATATATATATATTTGCATATGTGCCACTATTTGTCTGTTTGCAAAACATGCCATATGTTGACAGCCTGGCATATGTTGTGTTATATGGAAGATCAGTCAGAGAGAAAGAAAAGCTAAAATAAAGAAAATGAGGCAGAAGGAACGATGGGAAAGAGAAGAAACAAACTCTTGTGGCTTTGGCTAATGGTGACTTCCCTGAATATAAGGGTGCGTCTCGGTCATCTCTACTTCCCAGTGTCTGCGGCAGTGCTGGGCACGTGGCAGGTGCTTAGTGTCTCCTGAGGATGAATAGAGTTAGCACGGGGAATCAGAATCAGAATCAGAATCATGTCGCCCACATATGTACGTAATGCAGAGTAAGCATAAAACAAATGAATGCGTGAGGGGATGTTTAGCGCTAAAAAGACTCTTGGAGTTTCTTTATATCTGTCTCTTGCTTTTATACATAAAATGAAATTTTAGGGGCCTAATATGACAGGCTGGGGATAATCCTGTTCCCATTCCGTGTCCTTTTGTCATTACACAGAAGGAAGTTAAGAGGAAAGAATTGACTATCAGTGTTAAAATGCAGCGAGACACTGATCATTTTTGCAGTCCACTTCCCGAGCTGCCTGTGGGCTCTGCGAGAAGGTCTTGCCTATCTTTGGCCTTTCACTGCTCCATGTAAATTTTTTTTTTTTTTTTTGCAGTTTTTGGCCGGGGCTGGGTTTGAACCCACCACCTCCGGCATATGGGGCCGGCGCCCTACTCCTTTGAGCCACTGGCGCCGCCCTCCATGTAAATTTTAAAATCTACTTGACAAGTTTGACAAGGTGAACAAACAGAGAATATTATGTTTTTTACTGAGATCGTGTTGGATTTGCAGACTTCAGGAGGACCAACATGTTTATATGTTTTCTGATTCCGTTTGATAGACAATCTCTCCATTTATTTATCATCTTTATTTCTCTGAACAAAGTTTTGTCAACTTTTTCAGTGGAGATTCAACAAAAGATTTTGGTAAGTTTTCATCTGATAGGCACAACGTAGGGATGTATGGAACACCTCCTGGGTGAAGGGCTCATCTATAACTTAGACTTTACCTAAGAGACACAAGCGATGTAACCTAATCCTATGTACCTTTATATTAATCTGAGGTGTTTATTTATTTTTATTGCAGATTAATATGAGGTTACAAAAAATTAGGTTACATTGTTTATATCTGTTAAGTCCACACAGGAGGTGTCCCATATACCTACATTGTGCCGGTTAGGCGAGAGCACACTAATCTCCTCCTTCCCTTCCTGAATTTAATTGTGTTTTTCTCTCCTGTGGGCATGTAGTTGTTCATCTACTAGTTTCATATTAGTATTGAGCACATTGGATGCTTGCTTTTCTATTTTTTTTTTCTTTCTGAGACTGAGTCTCACTATGTCACCTTCTCTAGGGTGCCATGGCATCACAGCTCACAGCAACCTCCAACTCTTGGGCTTAAGCCATTCTCTTGCCTCAGCCTCCCAAGTAGCTGGGACTACAGGCATATGCCACGTTGCCCAGCTATATTTTGGTTGTAGTCGTCATTGTTGTGTGGCAGACCCGGGTGGGGTTCGAACCCGCCAGCTCCAATGTATGTGGCCAGCGCCCTAACCACTGAGCTACGGGTGCGGAGCCATGCTTTTCCATTCTTGTGATACTTAACTTAGATTTTGTTAACATTATCCTTGTACACCTAGTATTTTTGATGCTATTATAAATGATATCTTTTTGAAATTTCATTTTCTTTTTTTTTTTTTTTTTGCAGTTACATTTTCTGTTTGTTGTTGGTATATAGAAATGCAATTGATTTTTTTGTTTGGATTTTATATCCAACAATTTTGTTAAACTCTCTTATTTCTAGTCAGTGACCTGCAGATTATTTTGGATTTTCTTTCCATCAAGTGTATCTTCTGCAAATCATGATTTTCTTTCTATTTTTAATTTTTTTCTTGTTTTACTTATTCACTGGCCATGGTTTTCAGAACAATGTTGAATAAAAAAGGTTCTCATAAGCACCCATGTCTTATTTCTGATATCAGAGGGAATGATTTCAAGGTGATGGATATGTGAATATTTATTGTAATAATTTCTGTACTTTGTGTATATTTGAGAAATTCTTTAATAATGAAAAGTTCTTTTTTTTTAAGGGAAAGCCTCCGATACTTCACTGTTGAGGATGATGTTTGCTGTAGACCCTCTTTATAAAATTATAATAGTTTCCTTCTCTTTTTGTGTTTTAGATTTTTCATATTTTACTGATGAGATGATTTAGACACATTAAAAAATTGAGCTAAAATATACAATTAGATTAAAAAAGGACACTAATGCTAGAGGTTGTTTGTAACAAAAATTCACTCCCTACTCCCAGTTTTGGCCTCTAGGAAATTGACCCTATAGATCAGATGAGTTTATTTTTAGAATGTTTACCTCGATTCACTAACAGAGATGATAGTCACATTTTGATTTTTTTAAATAACTTTCTGTGTCCACTTTTGAAAATCAATTGACTTCACTTGAGAAAGTGATTTGCCATCAAGGGAAACACTAGAACCAGTTAGAAGGATGTTGCAGTGACTCTGACAAGATGTGATTGTGCCCTAGAGTATATAGAAGGGGAGATAAGGAAAAGAAGGTAAGTTTGAAAAAAATTATGAAATTAGTACACTTAACCCTTCTTCATTGCTCAGAGAAGACTTCTGACTTATTCATGTTATAATTATGTATTCAAACTTGGCCAATGAAAACAAATAATCGAAAGGCTCTATGTTACCGGCATTCAATCACCATTTCTCCATAGTGTAATGTCATTTCTGGCTGCTGAGAAGTGTATGTAGCAGATGAAAATCCTCTTAACGTCATTATACGCAGCCCTCAGTGTTGCTTCATAAACAGAATGGTAATTAGAGCATTCCAATACTTTGGAAAGTTAGTATATCTTAAGACAGATGACTGTGGTATTATCTATATTTCAAGATATATTTCTTTTTATTTTATTAAATCATAGCTGTGTACACTAATGTAATTATGGGGTATAATGTGCTGGTTTTATATACAATTTGAAATACTTTCATCAAACTGGTTAATATAGCCTTCACCACATTTTCTTAGTTATTGTGTTAAGACATTTATATTCTACCCTTAGTAGATTTAACATGTACCCTTGTAAAATGCACCATAGGTGTGGTCCCACCAATTACCCTCCCACCACCCATCCTCCCCCTTCCCCTTTCCTCCCCCTCCTCTTTTCCCTTCATGTTGGGCTATAGTTGGGTTATAGCTTTCATATGGAAGTGTGGGTATTTATAAATTGGCTTCATAGTTGGGCTGAGGGCATTGGATACTTGTTCTTCCATTCTTGAGATACTTTGCTAAGAAAAATATGTTCCACCTCCATCCATGTAAACATGAAAGAGGTAAAGTCTCCATCTTTTTTAAAGGCTGCATAATATTCCATGGTGTACATATATACCACAATTGATTAATCCATTCATGGGTTGATGGGCACTTGGGCTTCTTCCATGACTTAGCAATTATGAATTGGGCTGCAATAAACATTCTGGTGCAAATATCTCTGTTATGAAGTGATTTTCGGTCGTCTGGATATATACCTAGTAGGGGAACTGAAGGATTGAATGGCAGGTCTATTTTTAGATCCCTAAGTGATCTCCAAACGTCTTTCCAAAAGGAACATATTAGTTTGCATTCCCACCAGCAGTGCAGAAGTGTTCCCTTTTCTCCACATCCACACCAACATCTATGGTTTTGGGATTTGGTGATGTGGGCTAATCTTACTGGAGTTAGATGATATCTCAAAGTAATTTTGATTTGCATTTATCTGATGATTAAGGATGATGAGCATTTTTTCATGTGTCTGTAGGCCGTGCGCCTGTCTTCTTCAGAGAAGTTTCTCTTCAAGTCCCTTGCCCACACTGAGATGGGATCACTTGTTCTTTTCTTGCTAATACATTTGAGTTCTCTGTCCATTCTGGTTATAAAACCTTCGTCAGAGCCATAACCTGCAAAATATCTTCTCCCATTCTGAGGGCTGTCTGCTTGCTTTACTTACTGTGTTCTTGGCTGTGCAGAAGCTTTTTAGTTTTATCAGATCCCAATAATGTATTTTTGGTGTTGCTTCAATTGCTCAGAGGGTCCTCCTCATAAAATATTCTCCCAGGCCGATGTCTTCAAGTGTTTTCCGTGCACTTTCTTTTAGTATTTTTATAGTTTCATGTCTAAGTTTAAATCTTTTAACTAGTGAGAGTCTATCTTTGTTAATGGTGAAAGGTGTGGGTCCAGTTTCAGTCTTCTACACGTCACCAGCCAGTTCACCCAGTACCATTTGTTAAATAGGGAATCTTTTCCCCACTGAATGTTTTTAATTGGCTTATTGAAGATCAAATAACGGTAAGTAGCTGGATTCATCTCTTGGTTCTCTATTCTGTTCCATACACCTACCTCTCTGTTTTTGTGCCAGTACCATGCTGTTTTGATTGATTTATAGTATAGTCTGAGGTCTGGTAGTGTGATTCCTCCTGATTGTTTTTTATTTCTGAGTTATGTCTTGGCTATTCGAGTTTTTTTTCTGATTCCATATAAAATGAAGTATTATTTATTTGAGGTCTTTAAGGTATGGCAGTGGTGCTTTAATAGGGATTGCATTAAAATTGTATATTGCTTTGAGTAGTATGGACATTTTAACAATGTTGATTCTTCCCAGTCATGAGCATGTTATGTTTTTCCATTTGTTAACATCTTCAGCTATTTCTTTTCTTAGAGTTTCATAGTTCTCTTTATAGAGATCTTTCACATCCTTTGTTAGGTAAACTCCCAAATATTTCATCTTCTTTGGCACTACTGTGAAGGGAATAGAGTCCTTGACTGGTTTTTCAGCTTGACTATTGTTGGTATATATAAAAGCTACCAATTTATGAGTGTTGATTTTGTAACCTGAGACGCTGCTGTATTCCTTGATCACTTCTAAGAGTTTTGTGGTAGAATCCCTGGTGTTTTCCAGATATACAATTATATCATCTGCAAAGAGTGAAAGTTTGATCTCTTCTGACCCTATATAGATACCCTTGATCGCCTTTTCTTCCCTAATTGCGGTGACTAAAACTTCCATTACAATGTTAAAGAGCAGTGGAGACAATGGGCAACCTTGCTCTCATTCAGGCTGGTCTTGAACTCCTGAGCTCAAGTGATCCTCATGCCTCTGCCTCCTAGGGTGCTAGCATTACAGGTGTGAGCCACTGCACCCAGCCTAATAAGCAGTAATTTTACAAGTTGTGTCTGACAATTCTATATCTATTACCCATCTGTGACTTTTTCTATTGTATCCTGTTTCTAATTGTCTTTTAGCTATACTATCTTGTCTTTTTTATGTCCCTGGTTTTATTTGATTGTGTGCTGGACATTATATTTGAAAAATTATGTGTCAATTATTTGTTACCTAGGATGATACCACTCTCATCTGGAAGGGATTTTCTTTTACTTCTTCTGGATCAGATAGGTGAGAGCAGACCACCTTTATTCAGGGTCAAAAGTTGGGATTTTTAGGACCCCCCAGATAATGGCAAAACCAAGATGCAGACCCTATAAGGGCTCATTTACTTCCTTTTCATTTTTCCCCAAAGATAGCAGCCTTCAAAATCTCAGCAAAAAAGAGTGATACTTTAAGCCCCTACATTAGATGAGCCTATATTTTAACTTTTAATCCCCTAGTCGCATAAAGTGCTAGAAGTGGCTCCTTTCAAACCAGAAAAAAATCCCTAGGACAAAAGTTGCTCTGAGAGTGTTTTTTAACTTTTAATATTCCTGTCTTGTTTTTAGATGTCAGTCTGGTAATTACTATCTTAGAGCTCCTTGATGATTTTTAAGAAGATGTTTTAGTCTCCTCCCCCTTCTCTTTTCTCTCTCTCCCTTTCTTTTTCCCCTCCTTCCCTTCCTTCCTTCCTCCTCTTTCCTCTATTGTATATTTTTTGGGAAACATTTGCTCTAAGGATGAGCTCTGTTTGCCTGTGTAGCTAGTGGACCCAATGGGTGAAGTCCCCAGTGTGTGAGCCTAGGGGTGTGTCATTTTATTTAAAAAAAAATTAATTGATGTCTACACAACTAGTGACAACAAATCTCACTCTGTCTTCCTGGGAAAAGTGTAGCATCATCATACCTCACAACAAGCTCAAACTCTTGAGCTCCAAAGATCCTCTTGCCTCAGCCTCTGGAGTAGCTGGAACTGGGAGTGAGATGGTCTGGCTTTTGCTTAGGCTGGCTGTCTCTAAACTCCTCAGCTCAAGGAATCCACCTGCCTTGGCCTCCCAGAATGCTAGGATTACAAGGGCGAGCCACTGCGCCTGGCCCTATAACTTATTTTTCTATGGAGCTGTTCCATGGAGGGCAAATCTGTTCTCCAATAGGATAGGGTTGAATAACTCTTGAAGCCCAGTGGGGAGATGGTGGAGGGAGGGGAGAGATCCTAGATATTCTCCCCTTCAAGGTCAGGTCAGATCAGCAGCTGGCCATTTCAGTACCTACCTCTCCTATAAAATGGAAAACATCAGGAATAAAAGTCAAAACTTAAAAAGAAAAAAGATGTTTTATATATTTTGTTAAGATTAGTAATCTATTGTCTCTTAGCTTCACATCTACCAGTTAAAAACTGAATTGTGTCCCCCCTCAAATTCCTCTGTTGAAGCCCTAACCCCCGATGTGATTGTATCTGGAGATAGGGCCTATAAAGGTGTAATTAAAGTTCAATGAGGTCACAAGTCTGGGACCCTAATCCAATATGACTAATGTCCTTATATGAAGAAGAAGGATTCACCAGGGATGTTCATAGAGAGAGAAAATCCCAAAAGAGGACACAGGAGAAGATAGCTATCTGCAAGCCAAGCAGAGAAGCTTCAGAAGAAACCAACCCTGCTGACTTCCTGATATTTGGACTTCCAGCCTTCAGGGCTGTGAGAAATGAATGTCTATTATTTAAACTACCCAGTCTGTGGTATTTTGTTATGGTAGAACTGATACATAGGTGATGTATGTTGCTAGGACTGTGCAAATGTATTTCTGCTTTTTAAGCAGGCGACCTATCAGACTTGCCAATAGGAGGCACTAGAAGAGACTAGAAAGCAGGAGAAGTAAGAAAGGACATTCTCCTTCCTGTTTACTTCCTCTTCCTGTGAGCATCACACCAGAAGCATGGCTCCTTGGCAGTGGCAGTTCTTTCCTATAGTGGTTAAATCCAGTTGGCAGTTTTTAACACTTGAGATCAACTTCATTGCTACTGTACCAGCACCAACAGCTGATGCCACCTCCTCAGAGATCTCAGTGTCAGCCCAATGGAACCTTTCTCCAAGCTTGTAAGTTTTAATAATTCCTATCTCTGGCTTGGTGCCTGTAGCTCAGTGATTAGGGCACTGGCCACATGCACAGGGCTGGTAGGTTTGAACCTGGCCAGGGCCTGCTAAACAACAATGACAACAATAACGGAAAAACAACTGGGCGTTGCGGCTGGTGCCTGTAGTCCCAGCTACTGGGAGGCTGAGGCAAGAGAATTGCTTAAGCCAAGAGTTTGAGGTTGCTGTGAGCTGTAGTGCCACAGCACTCTACCAAGGGTGACATAGTGAGACTCTGTCTCAAAAAAAAAAAAGAAAATTCTATCTTTTTCCTTTGTTTCTTAGCCCCAGGAGTTTGTAGCCACCTCCAGTAGGTGCTATCTCTGGGACAACTTAGTTTTTTTTGCCTTTTCAGTTACCTACCCGGTTTCCCCAAAAATAAGACAGTGTCTTATTTTAAGGTATGCTCCCAAAGATGCACTAGGTCTTATTTTCAGGGGATATCTTATCTTTCCTGTAAGTAGGTCTTATTTTTGGAGGATGTCTTATTTTCGGGGAAACGGGGTAGTTAAAACTTTATACTTAGTTGCAATTCTTTATGTTTAATTATCTTCACTAAAGTGGGTGATTTCTATCTTCTGACTAGATTTTAATTGTTTCATATTTCATTCAGTTTCTTTATGTGTCTTCTTTGGGAGTGTTCGTTTAAATTACTATTTTCCCATTCCCCATAAAGGAAGCCTCCTAAAGTGTTATTATATCATGAAAACAATGGATGCTTTAATCCATTGCATTGTCACTAAGGCCAACTCACGCAATCTTTGCTTTTGCCTCAAGGTAGAAGGTGGGGAGGTCCTCTTTTTTTTATGTGTTATCCTCTTTCATGGGGGGCATCATTTAGCTCTGTCAGGAGAGATGTGCACCTCTGATCTCACGAGGGTCTGTGATCCTTTCAGACTGGCCTAAAGTTTGAAGGTTAATGAAGGAAAGCTGATATGGTCACTCAACCCCAGGCATCGTCAGCTCTACTGAGGCTGTCTCTGCCACCTCATCGCTGGATTTGGACTCAGGTTGCAGATGCCTCTATAACCATCTTGGCTTCTTAGAGTCACAGTGATGTATATAGAGAGGACTTGGCTATCATTTGGTCTAATGCCCTTCATTCCTAAGTGAAGAAACTGAATCCAGAGGTCCCATGTCCCAATTAATAGAAATTGGGAGTAGGACCAGGAGTTGTTGACTATTCCAATTTTCCCTTCCTTCTTGGCTTTAGTTTCTTATGTGCCCACCCACCTACAGCCTGTCTTCTGCTTTGACCCTTCCTGTCCATCTTTCTAGCCCCTTGATCCCTCTTATCCCTAATGCATACTATGCTCCAGCCAAGCATCAACATTCACTCTTCCATGAGAACAGTGATCATTTTTTTTCTCAATCTTTGTCCCCATTGTTTCCTTTGCCTAGGATTCCCTTCCCCCAAAATTGAATACCAAAGTCCTACCAATGTTCAGGGTCAACACAAATAGCATCTCTGCCATGAATCCTTTCCTAAGATATGAATCTGGAAGTAATTTCTCCTTCCTCTGTTTTGCTATAACACTGTATCTCCATCGGATGATCCATTAGTTCTGCCTTGTATCATAGTTGTTTATGCTCATTTTTTCTATATAAATCATAATTCACTTGCATACAGAGATTTGTTCATCTTTGACCCTCCTCAGTGCCTATCACAGAAGCTTCAATATAGTAATAATAGTAATTAGTGTTAAGCCCCATGTTTAAAGTTTTACAAGGATTGGCTCATTTGCTTCTCCTGATAACTCTTTGAAGTAAATACTTTTATTAGTCTTATTTTACCCATGAAGAACCTGAGGCATAAAGAGATTAAGAAACTCACCTAAAATAACACACCTAGGGAGTCATTCTCAGGGCTGCTGATGCCGAAGTTCAAGCTCTTATCTACAGTGCAATACTTTCTTCTAAGGACCATCTGGGGATATGAATTTATTTCACTGCTAAAGATAATTTTTATTTAAAAACAAATACTTGAATCTATAAAATTAGTTGTCCACCCAGAAAGGGGGGGAGAGGAAACAGTAAATAAAGGTTAAAATCTCTCCGATTTTTCTCAGTAGAAAGTCAAATGTGCTCTTCCAATTCTTTAAGTTTTTTGGTCTCCTGTATTTCAAGAGTAAAGTATAGTCCCCTCCCAGAAAAAAAAGTGATTTTATAAAGTGTACTGTGGTTTACAAAACCTTTAAAATCCATGGAAGGAAAGAGAACAACATGAGCCATTATTATTAATTGGCTTAAATTTTATGAGAACACTTGTGGGTTAATAAGGGCTGGAAACACCTCAGGAGTCTGCTATTCCTGGATAGGTGTGGGCTTATCATGCTTTATTTTCATCACCTCTAATGGGACATGGCTCACTATAGCAGTGCCGACTCTGTGGGATCTGAAAGATTTGTACAGGTTCATTTTCCTCACTGAACCCCCGCAAACACTAGCAAGTTGACGTAATTTTAAGTGCAGAGCTACATGACCAACCACTCCTTAGAAGAGGGACTTTTGAAATATTTGGCTTGAAAAAGAAACCCAGCAAGTTAGGTCACAGTTGGCCAAGGTCAGTATTGTATTTTATTTGGACAAACTACCACAAGATGGTGAAGTGTTCGCAGCCAAGTTCAGAGAGAACTTTGCATTGACCTGACATGCTGTGTGGTATATTGTTAAAGCCTACGTAAGCTTTGGCAGCAGACAGACAGACCCTAGAGTACCCATCCCGGTCTGCCATTTAATAGCTCAGCGCCACTGACTAAGTCACCTAGACTCTAAGCTGTATTTTCTTCCTGTGCCAAATGGGGATAATGATACTCATCTTCAAAGATTGTTATGATGACTTCATAGCACAGGGTGGCTTCCTAAACTTGAGTCATTTATATTTGTAGCCACATCTGTCAGGGTAATTGTGATGAAAGTTGAGGAAAGGGATGTGTTTCAAAAGTATGGGCAGGCTTCAAGGAAACCGGCTAAGGGATAGTGCAGGGCCCAAGGCTAGCAATTCAAGGGAGCTGTTCTCATGCTAGGCCTGAAGCGGGCAAGCAGAGAAAGCATTCACAAAACCAGGGAGCCATTAGAGAAGATTGCAGGGCCATGGCCATCAATCAAGGGCCCAATCAACCTACAGCAAGCAGCCCTGCTGGAGAGGATACAGGAGACTGAGTCAGCACCCCAGCCTCACTGTCTTCCTATACTTTGTCTCCTGCTGGGGCTCCCCATTGGCTGAGCCTACGAAATAGCCAGAAGCAAGGGGGCCGATGATGTGGCCCAAGCTGACCAACCTCCTGGTAGAGGGCAAGGAGGAGGAGGGGAGAGAGGCAGACAGGGAGGAGTGGAGAATGGAACCTGTGAAGCATGCTGCCTTGATTAGTGCTTGCTCATTTTCCCCTCAAAATAAGCTTCCCTTTTATGAACTGAAATAAATTTACTTCAAATGGAAGACTACTTAAACCTCATCCTAAGCAATGTCATCCATAAAAATCACAAGTCGGATGTGCTAGTTTTTTCTCTACAGTAAAATTAATATTAAAATAGACACGTGTGTACTACCTTTTCAGGAAGCTTGGCTTCAGCTTGGGGCTCAATAATGTGGTCATTTCTATTGCTGGGAGTTGCAGATGAACACGCAGAACGCCTTCTACATATTCAAGCTAATTTTAGGAAATCTATGTTAAGATTATAAATATGATCTTTTCCTGATGTATTTTCTGTCTGGATATTGCTCATTTATATAAAAGATGACAGAAATGAGTTTTGTGTATTTGTTTTCTAACTGGCCCATCAAGATCAATTTGATTATTTGGCCCATTGATTTTTCATTAGATTCTTTTGGTTTCTCCAGGCAACCAAGCAAATCATGTGGGAAAGTTGATAAGTTTTACTTCTCATTGCTGTCTAACGTCATATCACAGTGGCTAGAACCTACAGGGAAGTGTTAAACAACAATGGAGCAGCAGTGGTGTTAGGAATTCTTTGTATCTTTCTTACTTTAACAGAAATGCTTCTAGCTTTGTGTCGTTTGGTTTTTGTGGTAACATTTCACCTGATGTTGGCTATTGGTTTATGAGAGATATTCTTTATGTTGTTACAGAATAACAGTTTTGTTCCTTTATATTCCTAGTTGACTAAGTATTCTATTCAGAATGGGTGTTATGTCTTATCATATGCCTTTGAAATCAGACCTTACATTTTTGGAATAAATTCTGCCTGATTATGATGCATAAATCTTTTAGTATATTGTTTCATTTTTTTTTCCATGAGTTAGATCTTCATTGAATAAAAGGAGAGCATATAGGCCTAAAATTCATGTTCAGGATTTTGAGGAACTAAAAAAGGTGCATAAAATTAATTTTTGTGGCTCTTAAGTGTGACGATTGGGTTTTCATGTTCATGTGTGACAGATGCCTCTCTCATAGAATGGAGAGACCCAAAGTTGGAAGATTCTGCTTTGGGCTGCCTCGCCCTTTCAGGAAAGAATTCTAGGTGGGAACTCATTTGGGCCTTGCAAATCTTTCTACTTTTCTGAAACTAGCTCCAGGGTTAGACTTTTAGTCTTTTGTCTCTACTTTGACTAGACAAGTTTATCCTAGTCTGAGTGAGGACAACTAACTAAGCAAGTAACAAACCAAAATATAATGTAAGACAGTTGTACTGGGGGGGAGTGCACACGAGTTTGTGCGGATGGGACATGTTCTACATTTGTAATCTGCATAGATCTGGGTCACCCTAGTGTGCACTGGAGCTCTAATTATCCAGAATAATAGAAAATATATGTAAATTTTTACTACAGTATCCACAAAATGTAAAGCAGATATTCCATTCATAGCACCCAGCCAGTTCCTCTTCACTCACCTTTCCCTTCAAAGTCTCATATCATTGCAGCTTAATAGTCACCCCCGCTCTCCCACTGTGTCTTCGAACATCTCCAGGCTTTCTCTCCAACCCAGCCTGACCTGGCTATTGCCTTCTGTCCCCTTCTAGAACCATTTTTCCCTCTTCCTTGAAATTACCAACTCTCTACCCTTCTCATTGCAAACCAATCAGATTCTTTTCAGTTTGAACCCTTACCCATTGCCCAGAACTGCATGTTGAGGCCCAAGAACTATCAGACAAAGGCAAAATCCTTAATAGGCAGTTTTTATTTGTTTTTCTATGACACATACAGAAACAAAATTTCCAGGCAATCTCCAAACTTCTGCTTACCTAGTACTTTACTTTTCTTCCCCTGCAAACATTTCATCGCGTTCTAATTTGATAGATTCTAAATCCTTTTGTTCCTACTAATGCAATTATAGAATAGCCAATAAATAAGAGGTGAAAAGCCAGGAGACCTTGGTAGTCCAGGACCTGGAAAAGGAATTATGCAAGTAATGAAATGTTGGATCTTTTGGCCAAAATAAGGGCACAAAAAGTGCCGTCTCTTCCATTTGGCCTGGATGTCCTGAAGTTGAAGTTTCCCAAAAAGTATTATTAAGGTCTCAGGAAAGAAGTACAGGAAGAACCAGGCACATTAAGCTGTCATTCTGCTTCCTACAGCTGGAGGGTTTTCAAGGGCTGGGATGCATCTAGGAGGGGCCCTGCCCTTGCCCTCTGTCCACCCCCTCAGTCTCCGAAGCCCAGATACCCCCTCCAGAAGAGTGTTGAGCCTATTTTTAAAGACCAGCCATACTCCGAATGAATAATGACTTTTCTTTTTCTCCACCCTGTGCCAATCAGTGACTCATCAACCATTTTCTAAATGACTATGTTTTCATTCCCCAGTTTCCTTTGCAGTGCAATATTAGAGAAGATTAAATGCAGCCCCTAGCTGCCTCCCTCTGCTTTTTTGTGTCTTGTTTTAGAGATGTTAATGCCTCCAAAATAGAAGTGTTTCATTGAATACTGATCATTTAGTGACAAGTGAAAACACACACACACACGCACACACAGACATACGCTTCAATGTTTGGGAAAGTTCTGTACAACTTCCAGGAGGAGGATGGGTGAAAAGGAAAGGAAGTGGAATCTCAGACTATGACAAATAAGGTATCTCAGCTGGATTTTATTCCCTGCTCCTCATTTCAGCCCACGATGTCCAGGCTGGGGCCTGTTATTAGGGACCCACCTACACTGTGGGTAGTTACTTTCTTTTCTTTTCTTTTGAGACAGACTCTTATTTTATCGCCCTCGGTAGAGTGTCATGGCGTCACAGCTCCCAGCACCTCCAACTCCTGGGCTTAAGTGATTCTCTTGCCTCTGGGACTACAGGTGCCTGCCAGAATGCCTGGCTATTTTTTTGTTGCAGTTTGGCCGGGGCTGGGTTTGAACCCGCCACCCTCAGTATATAGGGCCGGCGCCCTACTCACTGAGCCACAGGCGATAGTTACTTTCTACTCTGTGCTTGTCTTCCTGCCAAATCTTTGTTTTCCTTTTCCAGCACTTCTGCTCTCCCCCCATGCTCACCCTCAGCACCATCCCCTGCCCCTCACAGCAGTGTTTCTGGTTTCTGTGGTCCTGTAACATCCACAGGGAAAATGATTCCTTTTCTGGAGTTTTCTCTTTCTACTCCTACTCCTGGACATGACTGTTTCCAAAATAAGGCTGACCTTTTGTCTCAAGGGCAAAGAGAGGGTTGGGATGATGAACATAACCCCACCACCATTTCTGGGATCATGATACGTCACCAATCCTGCTGCTGATGGGCCTGGGATCTTCTTGACAGAAGAATCCCAATCTCAGTCCTTAGATGTCCCTCCTCTGCTGTGACAGGGAATTGTATTTGTTCTTCTCCACCCTGCTCCGTGGTCTAGGAGCACCATCTGCATGGATTACATCAATAGGGCTCCCTAGTTTATAGGCTTCCAGTTGGGTTTGAATGGTGGAGAATGTCAGAAGTGGATGGGCGGTGGGAGGCAAGAGGGGGGAGGGCAGTGAGATCCAGATATTTATTCTACTCATTTCCATCTTTGGGCTGATTCTGTACCTTGACCTAAGGTCACCACTTCTTGCAAAGGAGTCTGTCTACATGACTCTTTGTCCTTCTGGTAACTTCCCTCCCATTGGGTCTAGGGGTGGTAGTTACTCTGTGATGCTTGTCCTAAGTCCCTGCACTGTGTCCACTTGCTACCATCATGTCATTAGTGCCTTCATGAGAGAATGCTCTTCAAATCATCCTCGTTCAAGTGTGTCATCTGTTTCCTATTGAGACCCCACCAGCCTTACTTTCCTGTCTTTTCCATCCCCACCCCACCTTTTGGCTCAACTTTGCTCTGCCTTTTATCTCACCTCTGGCACTATCTTCTGGCCTCCTTAGGCCTCTAGCATGAAGCTCAGTGGACCTTATGAGGCACCAGCTTATCCTTTGGGAAACAGCACCAAAGGAGCTATAGTGATGGGAAAAAGCCTTTCTGGAGCAAGAAACACAGACCCCCAGAAGTCTTCAGACTCGTGGTCTAAGCAAGATGTACATGAGCTTCAGTTGGCAGATACATACTTGCTGGGAAGAAAGGATAAGGATTGATTTGAAGTTGGATTGTTGACTATGGTCCAAGCCCACCACATTCCAATGTACTTGTCCTGAGCCTGCAGTGAGCCATTCCCAGATCATCTAAGGCCACAGCAATCTCTACAGCGACTGAATCTCAATAATGATGATAATGACAATTATAATCATCATAATGGCTACCACTGACTGAGTGCCAACTCTAAACCAGGCATTCTGCCTGGTGTTTTGTCTTGGTAAACCAGATGGAAGTTTCCATTTCACTCTTAAGTGTTGTCTCCCCATGGTATTTGGGAAAGGGACAGATTGAATTCCAGTCCATTCCCAAGTTGTCTACTGTTATCTCTCAGCTTCTCTGAGTCACGTGCTACTTCTGGCTCCACCAGGGGGTGCTAAGGACTTCACCATCAGTGGAGGTTCTGGAACTCCCACAGGACCTTCCCATCTGGTAAATTGCTGCTCCCTCTGCAAAGATCTCTGGGAAGTTGGGGGGATAATTGGGAGTCCCAACTATCACTTTCCTCCCCAACACAGCCAGACCATTGTGCAGGTCTATCAGTCTGAGCTGAAGATTTGAGGAGCATCAAAGGGGAAAAACCACATGTGAAGGGAAGGGTGTAAAATCGTAGGAACGCTCGAGGAGTCCAGCTGTCTCAGGGGTATTCTTAGATGCACACCCAGGTCCACCTGGTTCCCCATCCGCCCTTTCAAGTCAGTTCTTTGTAGAAGCCCTTCCTTCTTCTGCCTCTGCCACTTCCCTTTTGAAAATGTTCATCAACTGGAGCTGTTTTCACTCAGGATGCATCTTTTGCCCCCCAGCAAGACCTTCCTCCACTGCAAGTTAGTCAACCAGAGTACCCTGCAGTCTCCTCTCAGTAGGATTATGTCTATTGTCCCTCAAGACCCACACGCTGAGGTGACAGACAGATGCATGTCTTTACTCCTCAGCTTGCCTCACAGTAGCTGTGGACATTCTCTCTCTCTCTCTCTCTCTCCCCCCCTTCTCTCACAGAGATTTCTTGAGGACAAACATTAATTCTCAGGGACAAGTCTTTCTCTAAGTGCCTCCATGCTTCACAAGGCCTCTCTCTCTTCCACAGGGGACTTGGTACCTTGCATCACTATATGATCACAATTGGTTCTTTTGTTCATTTTTTCCTTTCAAGTTGCTCAGCCTTGGGTCTTTGGGAATAGCCTCTTTTTAAGGGAGCCCTTTATCTATACAAAGACCCTGTCCAGGTATAGAAATGACTATTTATAAGAGACGTTGCATTTCTTAGCTAAGATCCCTCTTCCGCCTAATCTTGGTATAATGTGGGTTTGGTATCTTTCCTCTAGTTCTTTAGCTCTAGACCCTCATAATCTCCTGTGGTGCCTGAGATTCTTTCCCACATTCTTTGCCCTAGTGGATGGCTTATCAATCGTGGCACAAAGGAATTGGCCTTCTTCCCTTTCTCTCTCTCGCCTCTCTATCACACACATTGCCAAGTCCTGGTGACGTTATCTCCTTGACTGTTTCTGGGACCCATCTCTCTCTCTCCATTCTTCCCATCTCCACTGTCCCCACCACTGCCAGTTCATGTCATCATCCTTCCCATCCTTTATCTACCATTACTATTCACTTTCCCACTATTTATATATGGTTATGCCTTCCCCCCACTAAACTGTAAGCTCTGTGAGAGGAGGGGTTTTATCCACCTGGTTCACTTCTGTATCCCTTGTGCCTAGCACAGTATCCAGTAGGTAACAGGCATTCAATACATATTTACTGAATGAATGAATAAATTGCTGAGTCCAATTCACTTACCTCAGAGGCCAGGAGATGAGGCCCCTAGCACTGTCCTATATACAGTAAGCCATCAAGGAATATCTGTTGGATAAATGGATATTTCTTTTGCTTAAGGCCATGTAGCTAATTAGTGACAGCACTTAAACCAAGTCTTCTTACTACAGTTGATTCTTAATCTTGGATGCACATTAGAAATACCTGGTGAGTTTAAAAAAATCCTGACTCCCAGGCTTCACCCTAGAGACTAGTCCAGGGGTCCTCAAACTGTGGCCTGTGGGCCTCATGAGACGGTGTGATTGTATTTGTTCCAGTTTTGTGTTTTTTTTCACGTCAAAATAAAATATGTGCAGTGTGCATAGGAATTTGTTCATAGTTTTTTTTTTTTAACTATAGTCTGGCCCTCCAATGGTCTGAGGGACAGTGAATTGGCCCCCTGTTTAAAAAGTTTGAGGACCCCTGGTAGACCATTAAACTGTAACTTCTTGGTGGGGCCCAGGTGCCAATAGTTTTTAAAGCTTTCCGGGTGATTCTGATGTGCATTTAAGGCTGAGAACTCTATTAAATCATGAAGCAGGGCCAAGGTAACTCCATACTCCTCATATTACATGTAATAGACAAAGTTGGAGAAAAATTTTAAATGTAGTAAGTGAATTGAACATTGAATTCACGGGTCCGGAAATAGCAGTCGCTAGTAGGAGAAAAGGAGCACGTCATCATCGTGTTGGGCTGGGGCCACACCATGGTAAAGTACCAAGATGGATTATTGCCAGAAGTGAACCCTGAAGGCAGAGAAATGGTTTGGGAAGGTAGGTGTAGGCACTAGAAGAAACTAATGGGAATGTAGTTGAGACTGGTTACTGGGAAGCTATTGCCTGAAAATCCTCTTAGACCACAGAAGAGTCACTCCAGGAATTTGGAGAGGCTGCTTTATTTGCATCACTTAAAATGGTCAAACCTCCAGCTGCGTTTAGCAAGGAAACCCTTTTAGACAATGCTGGCTAGAAGACCGTCATGCTGGGTGGTAGCAGCTCTAGTTGGTGGTTCATTTCATCCCAGAATTGCCAAGTCTTTTGCCTGAAGTGTGTTTTCAGAAGTGCCATATATAAAGCTAAGAATTATGACTCGAAAGAGAAGTGAGACAAGAGAATGCTCGAAGTCACTGAATTCACTGGGAGAGAATGTTGTGCTCTGGGTTTTCAAGTTTGTGTCCCAGATTGTATCCTTGGACGCTACCCTCACCACGGAGAGCTAACTTCATACAATTGGAACTCCTTACGGTGAAAATGTCTTGGTGAGAATTATTTTTCTAAA
This sequence comes from Nycticebus coucang, assembly GCF_027406575.1. Taxonomy (NCBI): domain Eukaryota; kingdom Metazoa; phylum Chordata; class Mammalia; order Primates; family Lorisidae; genus Nycticebus; species Nycticebus coucang. The sequence continues at coordinate 15,964,807 of NC_069804.1, forward strand.
TGCATTACGTAATTTCTCAAAATATGAGGGAAGAGCAAACTAATCTACCATCAAATAGCACAGAATTGGATTGCTTTGGTCTATCTGCAATGCATGTCATAAATAGATACTGACATTAATATATAGAGTGCTTAGGTTAGGTATTATAACTCAATAGAAAGTTGAATTAAAATACTATGTTTACATGGTCAATACATCTATTACAAAGAATTGCCCAGAGGGATTTTCTAGAGCTAGGAAAATGCATGGGTGGACCTGTCAACTAGGTTTTAGCCATTCAGTTAGCATGTATAGGAGAACAAGATTAAGGAAGAAGAAAGGTCATACTGATTTCAGGGATTTACTAAGACGGAATCCTCTGTTTTTGGTGGGAAAAACCAAACAAAAGTTACTGTAAAGCTGATGGAGTTGGTCCAAATGGAGACTCGATTCATTTATTTATTTATTTGAGACTCAATTAAGATCGATTTTCTTACCTCCCAGATCTCACGGTTCTTCCCTGTTGCATTCATTTTACACATTGCTTTATACTTGGGGCATGAACATAATCTACAGTAAACATTTCATGTATTTTAACATTAAAAACAGTAGAACAGCATCCAGGAATTTAGCTTGGGTTAATGCTGAACATCAATGTTTGGAAACATGTAATTTTAGAATTGGAAGGGTCATTTAGTTCAGTTCCTTCCCTCTGTATTTCTGAATATTTAAAAACCAAGATGTTTGCCAGGTGTAGGGGCTCATGCCTATAATCCCAGCACTCTGGGAGGCTGAGGCAGGAGGGTCCCTTGAGCTCAGGAGTTTGAGACCAGCTTAAGCAAGAGTTAGACCCCATCTCTTCTAAAAATAGAAAAAGTAGCTGGGTGTTGTGGCAGGCACCTGTAGTTGTAACTACTCCTGCTGAGGCATGAGGATTGCTTGAACTCAGGAGTTTGAGGTTGCTGTGAACTAAGCTGATTCCAGGGCCCTCTAATATGGGTGCCAGATTGAGACTGTTTTACACACACAAAAAGAAAAAAACGCAAGATGTTGTATTTGGAGACAAGTCATTGTAAAAGATCTCTGGGACTAGAGAATCCATAAACTCACTTCAGGGTTTTTATGGTCCGGAGACTTGTGTCATTTGTTCATTTTCTATTTTCCACACTTTCTTCTCTTGGTTAAACCCCATTCTTATTTAGGAAAAAAAAAACAACACAGTATAACAAGACAGGTCTTAGGGCAGAGGAAGGTTCCGTAGGGTATGGAACACTCAGGAGAAGTTTTTCCCGGAAAGACCATCACCCCAGTGCTGTTCAGACAAAGAGTGAGACACTTTAAATACTTAAAGACTATTATCCAACAACCTACGACTATAAAGAAAGACAAAGTTCCTGAGGCATGCCACAGCTCCAAGCTCAGCTTATGACAGAAGAATCATAGGACTCAGATCATATGTGACTCCAAAGATCAGCTATCTCAACATTTCTATTTTATAGACATTTGACCCCCTTTAAATTAAAAAACAAAACAAAACATTTTATCCTTTTTTTACTGTAAATGATAAAAGATTCCATTTGCAGCAAATATTGTTTAATTTTAGATTAACAAGTACTTAAAATGTATACTAGGAAATATATCTTAATACAATTTTTACTACTATTCACGATCTATAAGGCAATCTATAAAGACAAATTTTGATATTTTCCTAATTAACAAGTGGCATGATTTATTGCCTTAAATTGTTTACAGAAGAAAAAGTAGACTGTGTCAATGAATTAATTTTAAATTGAAAAAACATTTTAAATTGACATTTTATATGTATATAAAATGTATATTTTGATGTACATTCAGTTCTGGGACTGAATATACATCAAAACATAGTGGAAATTTAAAATCTATGTTCAGATATCAAATAAACAAAAACTATTTTGATGACATGATGTTAATAATTTATCTTGTGCTTTTTAGAAATGATGTATTTGGGGGGTTAAAAATGATAACATGAGAGGAAAGTTTGGTGCTATTTTTCATGAGCATAGCAAATCACAGCGTGAATCTTTTTTATTATCGCTAAACTCCCATGTACAAATGGAGATCATTATCATACTCTAAACTTAACATTAGTTATTGAGGTACAAGAAACAAACTCGTGTATATAAGATTTTGATCAGTGAAATCGGATCTGGAGGAGATTATTGTAATTATTCTATTCTTGTTTATATGTTTCACATTAACTTTTATTTCACTCTTAAGAATCTTTATGCAGCTTTTCTTACCCAGTGGCCAACTGAAGGTCAAATTAAATGATTTATGATTAGTAGTTAAAACTATTAGGATGTTATGCTGGTCACAACCAACATGGTGGCTAGCTGTATTCTGTTGAATAATGATATGTGTGAGATATAAACAAGTCCCTCTAATTTCTACTAACCTTAATTCAAATGGCAAAGTTTTATGATGTTTTTTCAAACAGGGAAATGCAAAGAATTATGTTCTTTATTAATTAAAGAAAAAGAGTGACAGACACTGTCTTAGATCAAGTTCCCTTTCGCAGAGTCTGAGGTGGGGAATCTTTGGTGCAGATGATTTAGTGAGGGAATGCTGTCAGGAGGAACCTGGGAGGTGTGACGGAAGTGGGAGTGGTGATGCCACAGAGGGCTCTGCAGTGTGAACACCAGAACCCAGTTAGTTCTGCACTGTACCACTGACTCACTGGCCATGGGCTGCCCTTCTGGTTGGGGGTGAGGGTGGGGGATGTAGCCTTCCAGGTTCCTGTGAGATACAGGAAATCTTCCCAGAGCAGGGTGCAGCTGTATGCAACTAACATCTAGAGCAGCATGGAGCTGAGTGTACCAACCAGGTAAAAGGAATCTGGAGGCAGAATTGATATCCCCTGCGATGGGCATAATTTCTTTTTATTATTTTAAGTGTATAAATCCACTAGAACCATCTCCTGAATACTCAAACTGTTACTGAACAAAGATTGTTTAATATCATTCAACTGTCTCTCCCTGGTTGGAAGGTAAGCTCCATGAGGGCATATCCTTGTTCTATTTAATATACAAATGGTTCCTTGGTTCCTATAATAGTCACAGGCATGTAGAAGGTATTTATTCATCTATGGAATGAATGAATGAATAAGACAGCTCCAGAACCCTGGTCTCCTGAATTTTGTGGCATTGCAATTACAGTGGCTGACCCAAATAGAAGGTTGTTTTTTTCTCACAATACAAGAAATCTGGTGAGTCCAGGTATAGGGCAGCTACTCTGCTTTATCATTTATATCCTAGGAGCCTTTTCTCCTTTGGATGTGACTTTCATACTCATGTATGACATAAAGTCCCTTCCACCTCAGTCTAGAATCCATCCTCCAGGGCCAAAGATGAAAAGAAGCAGGAAGTGGCAGCACCTGTATCAGGAAATCGATAATGTTTCCAGAAATCTCTAGCAGATTTCCGTGTAGATATCTTTGTCCAGAACTGTATCTATCATTTGGCCAACCCTGAATATTAGGAGGTCTTGGATGGTAAACAGACTGGCTGGTGTCTTGCCACACAGGTCAAAATTGGGATTCTGTTAGGAAAGAAGGAGCTAGTGAGAAACTGCCACGGGAGCAAAACAACACAAGGCCTATGGGTGTTTACAAACAAATATCCCTCCTCCCAACAGCAAATAAGGCGGAATTAAAATAAAAATGGAAACTAATTTTAAAAACTCAAATATCTTCTTTTCTCTTTTTCTGCTTCCCCATCCTTTTTATGACTTTCCTAGCAACCAGAGGTAGAGTTCTCCCCAAAAGTCAGTAGGAAGGAAATACTTTAAATGTGTTTTAAAACAGATCGAAATGAGGCTGTGACTGAGGCACTTGCTTTTTTTTCTACAACAAAATTCTTAGACAACTGTTTATTTTCATCCTCCTGGTCTGATATTCCATCTGTACACTGGTTAGTGTGTACGACGTTCCCCTATTAAATTCTCTCTCTCTTAAGTAGGAAACTCCAACTTTCTGCTAGTGTTGTTGTTACTATAGGAACTCCTAGGTGCTACTGTGCCTTCTGGTGAGTCTTGTGTTTCTCCATGGAGAAGCTTTCATTATTTCCAGACTCTTATTGAACCCATTATGAGACCATCGAGACAGGATGAGAAATAAAAATGACTACTTTGTGCACTGGGTTGTTATTCCTGGATCTTTACAATTGAGGTGGAGAAAGAAAACACCTCTGAAAAAAATAATTTAAGAGGCCTGGCTGGTTGGTTGTGTCACATTTGATCTCTGGAGTTCCATAATTCATGTGCAAATATGAAAAGAGCCACAGAAGTCAATTTTAGTGGCGTTTTTTAGTTAAAAATCTCCCACTGACAAAATCACCTTTCCCATCAAGAGTCATTTGGGCTTGCAATTTAAAGCTTGGCCCTTCCAGTAAAGTGCCTTTATGTCAAGAGTTCTGAATTTCCATTTCCAGAGTTCTTTCTCTGGCTGGTCATGCTGGGTTTGAACTGGCGTGTTGATCTTTTTGTGCCTTTGTGTTCCCCATTCATAAAATTGGCTGTACTTTGTGCTTGTATTGATGAGGGGGCACCAAGTCAAATATCTTGGCCCCCAAATATCTACCTAACACCAGCAGGGTAATTTTCAAGGGCAAGACACCATTTCTGCAAGTAGATTTGATAGTTAAGTTCATCAGAAGGGTGTAACAGTTCCTTCCAAAGAAGAAACCCCTTATTGCTAATTGGCCAGATAATGGGGTGTGTGTGTGTGTGTGTGTGTGTATCATTATAGCTCATCTAATGTAATACCATATATCATTATCCTAGTGAGCTTCCTATGGTGATGTTGCTATACATCCACAGAAAATACTTCGTTCTTTGGTTTTCTTATTAGGTTTGCTATCATACCATTCTTGTACCATTAGCATTTAACAGCCTGGGAAGAAGAAAGAACACACTACCCTGTTTCCCCGAAAATAAGACAGTGTCTTATTTTAAGGTGTGCTCCCAAAGATGCGCTAGGTCTTATTTTCAGGGGACGTCTTATCTTTCCTGTAAGTAGGTCTTATTTTCGGAGGATGTCTTATTTTCGGGGAAACAGGGTACTTACTACACAGCTCTTGGTAAGGCCAACACTGATGGAGAGAAGGTATTAAACTTCAGGAAGTTTTAACTTTCTTGCACCCAATTTCTCATCACTAATATCAAATTTGTATTCTTTCTGGGCCTCCTGATTTTGTAAAGGAAATAGAGAAAAGGGAGGAGGGGGACCAGGAAGAAACACAAATCAGGCTGAGCCATTTCCCGTGCCTGCGCTTACATCAGTGATTAATCAGACTAATGGGGAGTTCTAATTCAATGCTTTGCTACCCTTAAGTCCTGTAATTGCGGTGTCTCTGAACCCAAAGGAAACACGTTGTGCTCTGCGTGCCCAGGCGCATAGCTTTTAAGTCTTCATAACTCTGTAATTACTACAGTGCTTTCCTTCAAATCTGGCTCAATTTCACTTCCTTAATGAGCACCACAATCTTGATAAAGTTTGAAGTTTGCTGCCTCTGCTGTTCACAAGGACTCAATCGCAGACTGATAATGTGAGTTGTAGATTTTACTCCCTCAAGTTCCTCTTGAAAAGAGCTGATTTATTTCAGGACCACCACAGTCAAAAGCACTTCCTCTGGGTCAAGGCCAGCACTGGGTGTTTTCATCACTGAAGGGTGCCTGGAGAGCAAATTCTGAGCAGTTAAAATGGGGGGAGGGGAGCTTATGAACACCCCCCTCCACTCCCCAGCTGTTTAGCTTTATTAGTGCCATGTGCCCTAGAGACTGTGGTTCATCTTACCCAATTGAAGACTTTTCTTTATAGGAAATACATTAAAAATCTTCCACTTCCTCTTTATAAACTGAGCCCTGCCAAAGAGTGAAAATTACAAGTCAGCTTTTTCTTTTTCTTTTTTTTTTTTAAAAGCAACAGAATTTTCACATTCTTTTTCTTACCGCCTGTTTTTCAGGGTTTTTAAAAGACTTGTTGGCAATGCCATTTAATGATTCTAGTCAAAAACACATCTTCTCTTGCAGCTGGGTGGAGGGGCTCTTAATTTTAGCCATGCTGTTTTGTTTTTAACCACGCTTGGTCTCAGCTTTTGTCTCTCAGTTTCTAAGCTGTAAGAACCAGCACTGAAGCCGGTGTTGCTTTAGAATCCTTGCTCCAGCCTGTATTCCCCCTAGACAATGTTAATCGCTCTGGGATTCTGAATAGCACTTAATTCTTATCTATATTATAGCTTGCCTGGCGTTGCACTACAATTATTTGTTTACATGTCTGTCTACCCCACTAGACTGCACCCTTTGAGAGTGATGTTTATGTCTTCTTTCCTTTTATATCCCTGGCATCTCATAGAGGCCGAGCACCCAATAAATGTTTGCACGCAGTAAATGGAAGCATCCGGTAAATGTTTGTTGCGTAACCAACGGAACGAATAAGTGAATGAAACTCCATTGTTGTTTGCTATCACCATCTGCTTTTAACTCTGTCAGTTATTTTGAATTATGTATTTGCAGTTCTGACTAGATCCAGATTTGGCATGTTTAAAATTATATTCAGTTGTAAAACGTGAGGCTAGGATTTTTAAAGATTAGCAAAAAGAATTTCTCCCACTGGAAACAATGTGAGTAATCAACAGTTCTTTGCATAGGAAGATAAAAAGGCTGGTTGGAATAGTCTTTGGATTCACAGTCTTTGGAATTTTGGGAAAACCATTTAATAGCATTTTTTTTCTACCCATGTTTTTCCTGTCAGTATAATGCAGAGAGAAACTCCTGTCCTTCACACTTGGTAGATTAGATGAAGATTATTGAGGAAGAAAGCATGAGCTAAAGCAAAGGAAAACCTTCAGTATTGGTATATAGTCTTTTGTTCCCTGGAAACTGTACACATGTAGTTATCAACATACATGTAAATATACTTAGGAGTACAATGGCTTCATATTTTGATATGTTAATAAATGTGTCCCCCCCCCCAGTGTTTCCTGGGAACACCAGTACACAAAACCAATTTCAAGGTTCTTGAACTGGAATGCCTTGGACTTAAAGAGTTTCAAAAACTAAGCTAGGATGGCACTGGACACCATGTTTATGCCATAAATCAGTCATATGGAAGAGTGTGTGCTCCCTCTCTGAAGATGCCACGCAATCATGGGTGGCTGGCTTCTTCCTGTGAATTAGCAAAGCTGAAGGAAAGAGGGAGTTGGTGATGCTTGGAGCTCAACCATTGACATTAAATTTGGGAGACACTTTTAGAGAGCTTGAAGGTGGTCACCTCCTGATGTGGGGGTGACAGGGGTGAGTAACATCTTCTGTGACCTCTCAGTCTGCTATGTATAAGGCTCTCTCATCTTAAGCCTTTATTTTTCCCTTAAGGTGTTTTGTGTAACTTTATTTGTAAGTGCAGTTAACGTATAGGATGACTATGAGCTCTAAAAAGTTTTCGCCTTCAGTGTGAACCACATGACTTCCCAACAATTTCCAAAGAATGACAACCCCTCCCTCTGCCTCCACCCCTCACCACCCACTCTCAAATGTGATCTTTCTCCTTCACATGATATGGCAACTTACATTTTATGCACAAACCATATTCATTTATTTTCAAATTGTTGGATTTTACTTATGTAAATGGTTTTAGGTAACAGGTTGGGATAGAATGCTCATAATTTTCCCAATAAAATTAATGGAAATTGAAAAAAAAAGCTTTTTAAGTAGTGGCAGGGCCTTTAAGAGTGAATTAAAGTGATTAAAAAAGGAATAGGTTCAATCGGCTGGAGGGAGACTTCAGTCACTATAATTTAATGATTATGCCAACCTGCATATATCCTAGCATTTCTTGACATATTTTTCAAGTATAAATAATGTGGAAATGTTTGAATCAGGACATTTTTGGCGAGGGGTCTTATAGGAATCTGCTGTGCGGCTTATGAGATTCTAGAGGAAACTTGACTTTGGTTCTGTGGAGGCCTGAGGACAGCCAAGCTGAGGACAGAGGTGTCTTATGGTACTCTGAGTGCCAATCTTAGAGTTCAGCAAAGCAGAAGGGCTGGAGCAGGCAGGAGGTAACTGTGGGGCGTGGTGACACAGACAGGATATTTCATTCATTTTACAATGCCATGAGGTTTATACTGACCTGACATTTGAGTTTATGAGGAAATTGTGCTGGCCTAGCCTTTGAACCGCACAAAAAACTACTGGGAATTAAGCAACAGGGTCATTTTAAAATGCTACCTTTCCCTTCCATTTTGGCTACAAGTACAGGGTAAGTGAATAAGTGTACATGGGTGGTGGGGGACTGTGATTAGGAGAGATCAACAGACAGACCTGGTATAACAGTCTGGCTTCAGATAGCAACTTTGACTTCAGAACTTTCTGTGAGAAAACTCAGGGTAAAATGGTGCAATCCAGAATTTGAATAAGAGAGACACAGAGCTCCTGGGTGTGTTGAAAACTCATCAGCATTAAGACTACTCATATAGCCAATCAGGATTATATGTGCTTGATGCTCTTTTTTTGATTTCAGGATTTTAGTTCTATAAAGTAGAAACCAAAAGAAAAAATGTACGTGTGCGCGCGCACGCGTGTGTGTGTGTGTGTGTGTGTCTGTCTGTCTGTCTGTCCCATGGGGGTGGGCAGGGAAGGGTTAGGGTAGGGCCAACAGGCTGTGCTGAAGCTGCCCTCTCAAAGCTATTAGCGTTTTTACTTAGATGGTGTTACTAATGTTTAACAATCAGTTTTCTAAAGATGCAGAGGACTGAGAAGACATCAACCTACCATATCAATGAAGATGATCATTTGTATTAGTTTTATTTGGGGAAACTTTGAAGAAATCTGTCTTTCAAAGACCCCTGGATAAAAAACTAAAAGTGCCCTTGGAAAAGTCACTGGGGACCAAAGGAAGGGGAAGGGACAGTGAGAAAGGAGGAGATCAAAGACAAAATCAAAGCTCTTTATTTTTAAGCTGATGGCTTTATTAGCACACAAAAAGAAGTTCAAGAGATTACAAAGAGAGCACGCCCTTTTGCATCCTTGAACTGTGCTTTGAATCATTTTGAAATTGTGACTTGAGTCTGTGCTGACCACTTTGGGGCAGATACCAAGGTAGCCAGACTGTTCTTGAACTTAATTACTCCCTGGGCGCCTCCCTCTGCTGGCCCTTTGCCCTCCCCTTCAGATCACCTCTCTCAGGAAGGAACTCACCACTAAGTCTGAAACTCCCTGTAGGAGTGAGAGCCACATACCACTCATTGATGGCCCAAGTCAACTTTTCCCCTGGGCCTGCTCCCCTGGTGCCCTTCAATAGTATATTGATAGGACAGCGCTGGGTGAGAGGGAATGCAGCAGACTGTGGCCACAGGGCTTACTAACTGGACACCTTTAATAGCCCCCATTGTTCTGCTTCCTTGTGTTCTGGGAGGAGTTTTTGGCATGCCTGCCTAGCAGAACTCATGTTCAGAATTTTGAACATATTCAAAAATCAAGCTAAATTTTAAAATAGCCAACTTCAAGCTTTTCAGACTTGTGAGCTAAAGAACTCTTAAAAGACCCTGTTCAAAATATTTTTTTCATTTTTATTTGGAAACAAAACTAAAGTGGAAGTTGCAAGAAATGGGCTATGAACCACAATATGGCCTTTACTGAGACTCTATTTTAAACATTTTGCCTTATTTTCTTTGTTCTCTCTTTATACATACATACATACATGTTATTATTATTATTGTCATAATAATAATTCTTCTTGTTACTGAATCATTTATGTGCACCTTGCAGACATCATGATCTTTTATCCCCCCCCCACAAAGCTACAATCTGGATCTTTATGAACAAGGACATTTCCATGCCAAAATGTTATTTTTTTAGGTAGGCTATGACAAAAGTCTGTTGAAAACTTTATAACCAAAGTGTGGGCCAGTCCAAAGTGCTGACGGTTGGGCCTGGCTGGGTCTAGCACTAAAGGCAGTGAGAGAGGCGAGGAGACACCACTGCAGGTCTGGAAGACTTTATTGTTGCCATAAAACATATTTTTTCCATGTTCTCTTCAGAAACATGAAATGAAGGCTGCATTCCCAAGATCTGGCTTGTGGCTTTAAAATAAAAAATATTTTTACAGTATACTTTCTGGAGGGACGAAAGCATGTGTTTTATTAACATTTCTCAAACTCTTTTTGGGTCTTAGGCTGACAGCATCCAGTTTGTAGACTGCTGCAATAGAAAATGCATGCCTTTTAAGAAATTATACCTTTCAGTCAACTGAAGGGGAAAACTTTCCATTCTCTTGTGAATCATCATCTCTCCGATGGAGAACTTTCAAAACTCCGCTTAAGGTCAGCACAGTGGAGTGACAAGGAAGTAATCTGATGTTATCTTACCTAACCTGCAATGAATTTTGTAAGCAGTTTTCTGGGAGTTTTGCTCATTGGTGGTTTGGGTCTCATTCATGATATCCTAGAAAGACTGTGCCAGCGCAGGCGGCCACGTGATGCCTGGGAAGGAGGGTGAATAGCATTCTGGCCACTCTGGCCCTGAGGGGATCCACCCACACCCAGTGACCCTTCCCGGCGGTCTCACGGCACTGTCAAGAGCCCGGGGCCCTCCAAAGAGCAGCCCGGTTTTCTCCCTCTAAGAACCCAAAGGACTTGCACAAAACTGGAATTCGGCGAAAAACTTGCTCTAACACGCCAAACCTGCTGCATCCCTAATACCCCACCCTCGTCTCTTCGCGCTCGCTACCCACACCCCTACTCCCAACTTGAGGACTCCTCCCCCCACCACCACCACCACCATGCTGACAGTCTCAATGCTAAGTCCTTGGACGTGAGGAAGTATCTTAGCGCCAGAACGCGCCCGGCGCCGCGAGGCCACCACTGACTCCCAGTGGCCGCACAGGGCGCTGCGGCCCCCTCGCCCTGGTCTCCCCCGCCCTGCGTCCGCCCCGCCGCCCCCGCGCGGCCTCCTGCGCGGTGGCTGGAGGCGGATTCCTCTCTCCGGGTTTTCAGAGCGCCTCTCCGAAACCTCCTCCCCGCCCAGAGAGGGAGAGAGATCCCAGGCGCAATCGCTCCCCGGAGCGGCCGAGGGGCGCGCGGGGAGAGGCCTGCGCCGGGGCACTTTCAAACTGAGGCGCGCGCACACACTCACACCCACCCACCCATACACACACACACACACACACACACACGCCCATTTATATAGGCGGCGGCAACGGCAGTGGCCGGGGTGGCGGCGGCAAGCGCAGGAACGATGGAGCTGAGCCAGTCGACCCCTGTTGGAAGCAAGTGAGGACAGTCCAGGCGCACCCCAGGATTTCTGTGCCCAGTGCTTGTCATCCTCTCCAGGGAACGATGCACCCAGAGGAGGCCCGGCAGGACTGATTTGCTAGGGAGAGGGCGGGGAAGAGGAGGAGGCCAGGTGAACAGAGGAACCCCCTGCGTATTCTGACTGCCCGATCGCGCCTTTGCCCCATTCCTGCCTCCTCCCTGCTCAGGTGGGCGCGCCGGGTCTCGGGTTCACCAGGGGCGCTCGGAGGAGACCAGAAAGTCGCGGCCCGGCTGCGCGGGATGCCTTTCGCCAAGCGGATCGTGGAGCCGCAGTGGCTGTGCCGACAGCGGCGCCCGGCGCCCGGCCCAGCTGTGGACCCGAGCGGAGGCAGCATTGAGCCGCCGCCGCCGCCCCTACAGCCACCCGGCCGGCCCGACGAGGCCGAGGTACCGGGGCCAGAAGAGCCAGCCCGCGCGCCCCCCGCACCTCTCGGGCTGCCACTGCCGCCGCCGTTGCCCGCGCCGGCCGACCTGGCTCAGCTGCCGCACGGAGAGGCACCAGCGGCAGGCGAGGAGAGCGCGGCAGGGGTCCCGGAGGCGGCGCCTGGCACTGGCGAGACATCCTCGGCAGCGGCCGCGGCCGTGCTGCTCATGCTGGACCTGTGTGCGGTCAGCAACGCCGCGCTGGCCCGCGTCCTCCGGCAGCTCTCGGACGTGGCCCGGCACGCGTGCAGCCTTTTCCAGGAGCTCGAGAGCGACATCCAGCTCACCCACCGCCGCGTCTGGGCGCTGCAGGGCAAGCTCGGCGGCGTGCAGCGCGTCCTCGGCACGCTGGACCCCAAGCAAGAGGCAGTGCGTGAGTACCCGCGCCGTCTGTCCGCCCGGCTCCAGCGCCGCACCCTCGCGCCCTCCCCGGCCGCTGCAATTCCAGCCCCGCGGCACCGCGCCGGTTGCGGCTTGCACCTTACTCTCGCCTTTCCACCCCTCCCTTGCCCTGGGGCCCATCCCATTCCTCCTGGGACCGAGTGGCTAGGCAAGACCCCATTCAGTAATGCAGACGTGGAGGGTGGAAAGTTAAAAGGGCGGCCTCTGAACTCGCAGACAGCGTGAGCTGAGAGGGAGCAGAAAGGGAGCGCAGGAGGCGGAGAGGGTCTGTCCTTCACCTCCTGGGCTCACCTTTCAGGTCCTTTGGGTGGGAGGTGTTGCAACTCCTATGGTTTCCAGCAGCCCTGCACTGAGCCCTATAGCTCACCCTAAGTGTGCTCAAGTGTGGAGTTAGAGGGGTAGGGGGTCCTTTCAGGGCTGCTGCAGCACCACGGAGGTTTTGTCACTCTCTCTGTGACCTTAGGGCTGCTCTGAGCCCCGAACTTGTGCCTTGAGCTGGTGTGCGATGTAGCGTGGCGCCGCTCGACTCCTGGAGAGAACACCGCTGCGCTCCGCTGAAAACCCCTGTGGTCTGGAGGGGCCTCAGGGAATAAGCAGTATAGGTGGGGAGGGGCCCATGTCTGGGACACTTGGGAGATGGACTAGACTCCTGGGCATCTTTTCTGCCCTGAGCAGCCCAGGGTTCCTACTAAATGGCTCTGTGCCATCTCCCCTCCGGGGGTCTCACAGGCTGCCCCCGCTCGGTGCATTGTCGCCCAAATCTACAGGCGTGTGGACTTAGGTATGAACTAGTCCAGCCAGGCAGGCTGTGGGGAGAGGCGAAGAAGGAGGTCTGGGAGATCCCTGGGCATCTTTACTATCCACTGACTTTACTCTTGCGACACCCCAGGGCTCCCACTAGTCTTTCGGTGTCATCTTCCTTTCCAGGGGCACGCAGGGCCGTCCCCTTGCGCAAGGTCGCCGGAATCTAGCAACTGTGGAATCATTTAGGAACGACCCGGGGGGTAGACAGGGGCGCTGGGCTGGCGCGCCAGTCCTTTGGTGCCTAGTCCGCTGCAACGCTCGCGGCGATGGTGATGTCAGCGGCTCTGACTTACGTAAGAAGCTTCCTCGGTTGCTGCAGCAGCTGCGCCGGTGCGCAGTGGCCAGGGAGCGAGCGGGGCGGAGGCGCTTTCACGGCATCCTTCCCTGGGGATTTCCGGGCACCTCTGCCGCACAACCCAGCCCAGCCTCCTAGCGGTCCCTGCCAGCCGGCGCGTCCCCACCCTCAAAGAAAAACACCTTTGAACTCCGCCCCGGGAATTCGCTGCTTTTCTGCAATAACAATAATAATAAGCGTAATGAATAAATGATGTGCGCGATCGGTTTTCGCAGCTCTAAAAGACCCGGAGTTGGGTTAATGACTGGTTGTTTAAAAGGGCAATTCTGAGAATGAGTTCTGGAAAGAATTAGGATTGCCTTAGGCCAAGTCGTATTTTACTTCTGGGACTTGAAATGAGCGCTTTAATCCTTCCTCCTTTTTACCCTAAACCACACAGCGGGGACAGGCCCTTCACTTTCAACAGCGCTGATATCTGGGGAGCGAAGCTGGGGGGAGTGGTGATTTCACTTCAAACGAACTGGAGGGAAGTTTTTCAGACTGTTGAGCGGTGCATGCGGTGTGGTGCATACGTTTCCCGTGTGTGTGTGTGTGTGTGTGTGTGTGTGTGTGTGTGTGTGTGTGTGAGAGAGAGAGAGAGAGAGAGAGAGAGAGATGACACACACCCACGCCTCTCCTTAACTTAGATTTCACACAAGTGAAACTTGGTGCAAAACCAGAAAGTATCCTTCTCTCTTTTCTTTAGAGGCAGAAGTAGACGGTTACGTATTTAGAATTTATCACAGACCTTTCAAGTCCTTTTCCTAATAACTGTTTGGAGTACACACTAACAGTAAATGGAGGTCAGAGAGGATCTTGAGTGTATGCATGTAGTTGATGAACATATACTGTGTTTATACATAGTTATAGTGAATAAAGATGGGGCTAACACATATCATACCAAGGGATAGACTTAAATCTAGTATTTTTCTAAAATGCTATTTCCACGCTGTGTCCAGATCTCACTTTTCTCTTGCCCATTTAAATTTAGGATGGCATTGTTCTTGTTTGTCATGAAAGGTATCACCTTTGAGAGAAAAAACACAATGCTATGTGTCTTGGTGTGGGTTTCCTAGAATGAAGACGCTGAGATCAGGATTTTTGATGCAAGAACATTATTTGGGAGGGGATCCCTGGAAGCACAGGAGGGAGTGGGGAAGTGAGTCCGGGAAGGGAGGAAAGCTGATACACGTGTGAGCTGGTTACCACTGTGGGAAACTGGAGTTCAACCCAGCTGGCCACCCTCTGAGTACACACCTCCAATGTATTCCACGGAGGAGTAAGGAAGGTGGAGTATTTGCACACCAGCTTCTACCCCCTTCGTGGTGGAAGGTAGCACCTGGAGCATGAACTCTAGCTTCTGGGGCCTGCCCCATGTGTGGCCCCAGCATGTTCCCAGGGCCAGGTAGAAGGATGCAAATGCCCGTGGTGTGCAGAGGAAGGAATGTCTTCAGGAATTCTCTGGGGGAGGGGAGCAGAGGGGCCTGGGGTGGGGCACCAGTGACACCACCTACATTATGTATCTCCCTTTAGTATTGCTGAGACCTAGGGGAGTTTCAAAGGTTAGAAGAAGCCTACAAGTCAACCTTGTTCTTTTTTCTCCCACTTTGATGGTGTCTGGGTACCTCAACACCTCCTGTATTCCCCCTCACGCAGATCACCATTTCCTATGCTGTCTGCTTGCTGTTTTATCCTCCGGCAGCTGCTTCCTGTTACCCTGAGACATGTTGGGGGGCTTTTGCAGGGCAACATAATCTGACATACATTTTCACAAGGTGCTCTCTGGAGGCAAGTCTGGGGGGCTGGTAGACCAGTTAGACTGGTGTGACTGGTGATGGTGGCTAGGACTAGGGAGATAGTGAGAAGTAGTCAGATTCTGAATTCATTTTGAAAATAGAATTGACAGGACTTACAGATTGGGTATAGGGCAAGAGAAAAAATAATTAAGGATGATTCCTAGTTTGGGGGCTTAAATAACTTTCAGAAGGCAATACCATTTATAGAAATGGAGGAAGCTTGTGGAGAGTGGATATTTTATTGTGGAGGGACTGGAATCAATCATTTTCTATTTGAGCCATGTTAAGTTTGAGATGCCTGATGTGTCTTCTTCTTCTTTTTTTATTTTTAAAGAGACAGAGTCTCACTTTGGCGAGGGCCATGGCGTCACACACAGCTCACAGCAACCTCCAGCTCTTGGGCTTAGGTGATTCTCTTGCCTCAGCCTCCCAAGTAGCCGGGACTACAGGCACCTGCCACAATACCTGGCTATTTTTTTTGTTGCAGTTTGGCCAGGGCCAGGTTCCCATCACCCTTAGTATATGGGGCCGGTGCCACAGGCGCTGCCCCTGATGTGTCTTCTTACACACTTTGATGTGTGAATTGAGAGCTCAGAAGTCCAGGCTGGAGATGTACATGTGAGACCTAAGGGTGGAGGTGATATATGAAGCCTTGGAAATAGGAACAGTGATGAGAGTACAGAGAAGGGGGAAGGACCTAGCTTAGGGCAGTCCAACTTGGAAAGTTTCAGAGGGGGAGGAAGAAGACTGAGAAATGATAACTGAAAAGCTGGGAGGAAAATCAGGACAGCGTGGTATGATGGAAAACAGGACAAGATGTTTCGAGAATGGGGGAGAAGTCAACTTGGTCAAATGCTCCTGAGAGTAAGATGAGCATTGAGAAGAGAACATTGAATTTGGTCACCTGTAATTAATGAGTGGACTTGAGAGGTGCAGATGAATTCCAAATCAGAGGGGTTGGAGAAAGAACAGGAGGGGCGGAAGAGGAAATAGCAGCTACAGACAAGTCATCAGGAGTTTTGCTCTGCAGGAGAGTAGAGAGATGGAACAGTGGCTGAAGGGTAGTACAGTATCAGGGAAAATGTTCTTAAAAGGTATTGATAGTTTAGGCATGTTTGGATTCCAGGGGTAGGAGGCAATTGATGATTCTGGGGGAGAGAACAGGGTCATTGTGGAAGTCCTTGAGAAGCTGAGAGGGGATGAGATGAGAGCATCATTTCTTCCCTGGGACCTGGAGAAAAGTCAGAGGATGTAGGCAGAGGGGCAGGTGGGCAGACAGAGGTAAGATGGGGTGTTCTTCTATAGTTACATTGATTTTTCTCTGGGAAGTATGTGGTGAGGTTAATCAAGTGAGAGAGTGTTGGCAATGTGAGGAGAAAAGGGAAGGTATTAATACGTTGTCTCAGGGAGGGAACGTGGCTGCAGCAAGGAAGTAGAATGGGATTATCTGGCTGTGTTGAGAGCCTTATGAGATTTATGGTCATAAACTTGAAGTAAGTCCAGTTTTTCAGTTACTAAAACCTGAGACTTTAGAATTACTTCATGGGTCTCAATGCCAAGGTATTCATTCTTAGACATTTTAATGTTGTTAGCATTTTGAATGTTGTCAATTATATGTAGTTACTGAGTTTTTAAGTACATTTTATATTAAAGTTTAACATTCCCACAGAAAAGCACACACATCAGAAGTGTTCAGCTTGGCTAATTTTCACAAAGGGAACAACTCATATAAGTACCACCCAGATGAAGAAATAAAATTACTGTACCTGAAACACCGGCTCTTCAAGTCCTCTACTAGTCACTATTCCTGTCCCCAAAGGTCACCATAACCCTGAATTTTACCGCTATCAATTAGGTTTTCCTGGTTTTGAACTTTATATAAGTGGAATCATATGTATACTTTTAAGTGTCTAGCATTATTCATTCAACATTATATTTATAAGATACTTCAGTGTTTCATATACAGTAGATTGTTCATTCTCTTTGCTAAATAAAATTCCATCATGTGTGTATACCACAATTTCTTGATCCCTTCTCCTGATGATGGACATTTAGGTTGTTTCCATTCTAAGGCTATTGCCATGAATATTTTTTTTTTCACATGTCTTTTGATGAGCTTATGTATACTCAGCTGTTTGGTATGTATCTAAAAGTCAAGTTGCTGGATCAAAGAGGATGAATGTTTGGCTTTAGCAGATTCCACTTAACAGTTTTCTAAACTGGTTGTACTAATTTATACTCTCAGAAGTATATGAAATAGTTGCTCCATATCCCCACCAACACTAATACTGTTTTTAATTGTAGCTACTTTGGTGCATGTGTAATGAAATCTCCTGGTGATTTTCTTTTCCAATTATCTGATGACTTATGAGATTGAACACCTTTTTATACATTTTTAACCATTTGGGTGTTCTCTTTTATGGATTATCTGTTCAGAACCTCTGCTAATTTTTAATAAGGTGCTCTGTACCTTTTCTTATTGTTGTGTAGGAATTTATATATTGTGGGTATGAGTCATTCATTAGCTATAGGTATTATGAATACCCTCTCACTGTGTGGCTTGCCTTTTCATGCTCTTAGTATTATCTTTGGATAATATTATCTTTTTTTTAATGTTTTTTTTTTATTGTTGAGGATTCATTGAGGGTACAGAGAACCATGTTATACTGATTGCCTTTGTTAGGTAAAGTCCCACTTATAGAAATTCTTATTTTTATGTAGTCCAGTTTATTAAAAGCCTTTATTAAATTAAATCATAGCTGTGTCATAGCTGTGTACATTAATTCAATCATGGGGTAAAATGTGCTGGTTTTATATACAATTTGAAATATTTTCATCAAACTGGTTAACATAGCCTTCATGTCATTTTCTTAGTTATTGTGTTAAGATATTTATATTCTACATTTAGTAAATTTCACATGTACCCTCATAAGATGCAACGTAAGTGTGGTCCCACCAATTACCCTCGACTAAACCTTCTTTTTTTTTGCAGTTTTTGGCCAGGGCTGGGTTTGAACCCACCACCTCCGGCATATGGGGCCAGCGCCCTACCCCTTTGAGCCACAGGCGCCACCTGACTAATCCTTTTTTTATAGCTAGTATTTGTGTGTGTGTGTTTTCTCTTCTATTTGTTCTTAAATTCTTTATCAACCTAAAAGTCATGAAGATATCTCTAATGTTCTAGAAATATTTTGTTTTGATATTGTCTTTTAGATGTTTTTAGATCTGTGATTCATATGGAATTGATACTTGAAATGGTGTAAGGTAGGGGTCAATATTAAATTTTTCCATATGGATACACAGTTGCTCCATTTCTACTTATTGAACAGACCATAATTTCCCTGTTGTACTGTAGCAACACTTGTTTCATTTATCAAGTGGATTGATTTTATATTTTAGCCAACATTTATTGAGTTCTGCTATTTGCCAGGCCCTGTGCTCAGAGCTTTATATGCATTACCTTATTTAATCTTCATCATAACTCTATAAGAGAGGTACTATAGTTTCCCATTTTACCGAGGATTATCAATTTATTCCAGGTAGCAATAGCTAGACAGTGGTGGGGTCCAGAATTAGGATCCAGGTCTGAGTCCAGAAGCTATATTTCCAATCATTGCCATTTTCTGCCATGTGTTGTCACATAATTCCAGGGGATTACTACAGTAGACCCTCCATAGTTGGCTACCTCCCTACATTGAACACCTCCTTAAGTTGACCTAATTCTCATAGACCAGGCATGCACCACATGTATGCATCAGTATAGTAGGCGTAGTTCCTTATGTTGACCACCTATATATAGTGACCAGTTTGTTATAGTCCATTAGATGGTCAACTTATAGAGGTTCTACTGTATATTGAAATCAAGGCCCTTCATGATATGCTCCTGTCCACTTGGTAAGCTTCATCTCTTGCAATACCACCCATTGCCCCTCTCAGCCTTCTCCACCTTCCACTTTAGACTGGTTCCATGCACCAGTCATACCTAACTCCTTGATATTCTGTGACTTTCTAGGCTTTTGCATTCTTTATGCCTATGCACATACATACTACTCTTTCTGGAATGTTTTCACTGGATAATTTCTCTTCATTCTTTGGTACTCAGCTGACACATCATCTTCTCTGTGAACTGAAACCTGATTTATTATCCACAATCTCCCCCATCTACAACTTTTCTATAACTTTGTGCTCACCTTTATGTTAGCTTTTGTCCTTCTGTACAGCAGACGTCCTTGATGCACTGACTTTATTTCTTTAGCTCTTACCTCTAATGTTGAAGGCTACTTACTGCAAACTCCTATGACTCTGCTTGGTGCTTTTGTTTTTCACTGGCTAATGGACCATGATTGGCCTTGCACATAGAAAAAGCCAAGAAGTGTCAGCAAGTTAATGGCCCTGAAGTAGCAGTCAGCCAGTAATGGACAAGGAGTTAGTGGGTGACTACTCCAGTTTCATTACTCCTTATATGGGCGAACTCTGCTGCATGCTCGACACCACTTCTCAGCATTCTCTTGTAGGATTGAGCTCTAGTTGCCTGCAATGTTGGCTTATTTGATAATGCACCCTGTCTTTGCTGCCTTCCTTTCTCCGTTTCACTTCCTCACTCACCCATGGCATTTCCTAGAGTTGCCGCCCACATAAGCTACTTGCACTCAAATTTCTACTTGCATTCATAGGGTCTATTTCTGAAGGAGCCCAAACCAAGACAATCTGTTTAATCTTTAAAATGAGGGCAAATACTCCCAAATAGGGTTGGGAGTAGGGTAGAAGTGACATTTCTCAATCTTTTTACTTAAACTATTTGCCCCAGGATTATTATATTAGCCACATCCCTGGCCTCTGTGGTAGGTCTGGAAATAACTGTTACAACAGTTTAGTGGAGTCACAGTTTGAATCTCTCTCTTGGCGTGGGAGGAGCTCTTCATTGCTTCAAGAGTGAGAAGGGGCACAGAAGGAAGTGAAATCTACAATGATGGAGACACACTCCCTTAATTTCTCAGTGTTCTGTTGGCCAGCCTTTGAGAGTGCTGTTTATTTCCCTGTGGAATGGGTCAGTGACGGCCCCTGGAGATCCAGACTCCCCATCTGAGAATCATAATTTCAGCCAGACCAGATACAGAAACTGCTAAGCCCCAAAGGAAGCTAGAAAATAACACACTGGGTAAATTGATCATTTCAGGTTGGTGTGGCGACACTAATCATGGGCTCATTCTGGTTTGGGAAGGATGATTGCGCTTTTTGTTCCCACTCAGTTCATTCTGCCACTTGTAAAACCTTTTTGCAATCTTGTTAATGTGTTTTCTTGGATGTTCTAGTAACTGTTGTTAAGTTCCTTTTCTTCCTAACCCTGCTCGGCGAGTTTCTGTGAGGCATTATGAGATCCTAACAGCTCCATTGAAAGCTGCTTTAAACCCATCGCAGAACAAACTGAGAAGAAAGCAATCTTTCAAAGGTTAATAATTCATGGTTGTAATTTCCTTATAACCAGTAACAGCAACACATTTCTTTCTAGACTTTTCTTGTTGTACTAGATTGAGCTTTTAAATCAAAACTACTACACTACTTTACCTAGGAAAAATCCTTGAGATTCTGTTGGACTGATATTGCTAAGATGGTAACAATAAAGATTTCTTTCTTCTTGTGTGTGGAGGCCTTTTCTACAGGATTCCATCAGGACAGTGGTGCACAGTCCACAGAAGCTCTCAGAAACATCTTCTGTTTCAGAGCTTCTGGTCTACCTTTAATGAGCATTACTTTTGAAAGGCAATAACATATAAAATCTCTCCTATTGTCCTTTGTTAGCCTGAGAGCCTTGAGGATTCACTGACTTCATATGATACTTTGAAATTTTAGGGTCAGGGACAATTGTAAACATAGTTGGAATTTTATTTTGACAGTTCAGTTTAATTTCTTTTTACTCTATTAAAAATTGTGGAACACAAGATTTTGTGAGTCATTCTATTTTAAAAAAGTCATATGATAATAGTATGCCTGGAACAAACTACTGATCACAAAAATTCCTGAAAGTTCTTTTTGCATCAGGAATTCTTCATGAATTGCATTGTGGATTCAATGGAAATAAAAATGAGGCAAGAATGGTTTATGAACGTAAAAATCTCATTCTAGGGTTGAAAATTGTTGAAATAAGGTTTTGGAGAGCTTTCCCACTGGAGAGTAAGCCCAGAGGGCAGGGATGATGTCTGGTTCATCTTTGTGAATAACTAAGACAGGTATGGTAGATGTTTGGTTCTGACATGAATGCCCATCTCTTAATCCACTGATGGACATGAGAAGGTATGGCTGTACTGAAATAGTGATCTGAGGACGTGGGAGTCCACATGTTAAAAAATTACTTCATTATTAAGTGCTTAAGCCTTTCAAAGTGAAATCAGTGAGAACAACGTTAATTTAACAAGAGTCATAGACACTTGGGGGTCTTATAGTTGGGAAAGACTTTCGTACCCATCCAATCCAACTTCTCACCCGAGTGAGCAGCTTTTTAAAGATGTCCCGAATCACAGCTTATCCGGTTTCCATGCCCTCTGAGATCTCTGGGAGTGGGAATGGGCTACCCTTGCTCTAATTTTATTGTTGAATAGAGCCCATTCTTGAAAAGTCCTTATCTACCTTAAGAGTAAATCTGTCTTTTTGTAATGCTAGCCTTTTATAGTCCTTGTTCTGGTGTCTGTGCCCACATGGAATTTGTGTACAACCTCTTTTACAGAATACCTTTTGAGTGTCTGAAGGTTACTGTTATGGTCCCTTGTAAGCTTTCTTCATCTCAGGTAAAACAATTTCATTTCATTCAATGCCAAGTTTCCAGTCCCCTCCCACTCTGGTTGCCCTCTGCCACAGGTACAGAACATGAATGGACCCATTCCTTTCTTTATATGAATGTCCCCCTGGGACTAAGGTAGTCTTTGTTGTTTTAACCATTGCATGACACTGTTGGTGCCTTTTTGCTCTTGTGGCCCAACAAACTCCCTTCCTTCATAGTGGCAGTTTTTAACATGAGGTTTTCTCTATTCTGTGTGTGCAGTTGGTATTTGGAACTTAAATTTCACAAGACTCTCCCATTGTCTCTGTTAAATTGAATCTTGCTTGCTTTGCTCTTTCATTTCCAATCAGTGGTGATGGTTTAAAATCTTGATTCAATGTGTCAGCTACTGCCCACAGCATTTTGCTCTCTGCAGGCACCATAAACATGATTCTATGCCATTACTCACATCTTTGATACAATTATTGTTCAGATGGATTCAAGGCCAGAGCCCATTGGCAGGCAGTGCTAGCAACATCCCTTCAAGTTGATGTCTATTAATCAACATTCTTTGGGTACCATTGTTGCAGCAGCCATGAAATGCACCCCCCCATCTTCCCATTCAAACCACATTTCTCCACCTTGCCCACAAGATCTATCATCATGAGAGACTGTCAAATGGTTTGCTGAAATCAAGATACCATATGCCCGTAGCATTCCTTTGCTTAGTCTAATAACCCTACTCAAAAGGAAAATGAGGTTAAGCTGGCTCAAACTGGATCCACTTCTAGCAATCACAGGGACCATTTTAATTTTCTTATATATAACGGATTAAGAGTTTATTTTGGACAATCTACTTTGGTGTGTTAGCCATAGAATGGCCACAATCTTGAACTGCAAAGGGGACTTTCTGGATCCTAGAGTCCATTTCTCTGACTCTAGAATGTCTGGTTTATAAAAGACAGAGAATCAGAGTGCTTGTTCCTTTCTTTGGGGATAACTGGCAAAAAATCATCGTATGCCCTTGTTCTTTGTTCCTTAAGGAAAGGTTTGAAATTTATGTCCTTTGGAATTTTCTTAGGCTTAGTTTGAGTAAGGTTGGCAAGTGTCTGGGTTACTCAGTTGTTGAGAAGTAAGAGTGGGTGTGGTTAAGAGTGTGGACTCTGAAGCTCGACAGTGTGAGTTCAAATCTCAGCTCCTCCCCTTCAAAGCTGAATTACTTTGGACAATTTATGGATTTTTTACTTCATTTATTATGGAGTGGAGATAAAAGAAGTACCTGTTACATTAAGTCTTTTACGAAACTAAAAGAGTCAGGATGTATGGGCACTGAGAACTGTGTGTGGCACCTGATGGGCCCTGGATGATTATCGGCCATTTTATTGCTACTATAATTGGATTAGACAGAATAGGAGGTATGTGTATGTGTTAATTTTTTTCCAAGTAGGTGAAAACCTCTGCCTGAATCTGTGATATGCTGGGTTGGGGGAAGGAGATGGTTGACCAAGCAATGCTGTGGCTCTCTGCATGGTCAAGGATGCCTGTTAAGCTTCTTTTTTCTTTGTGGCCTCTGTTTGTTAAGCAGAAAAGTATAGAAAGAAAAAAATGACCAATAATCTTATCCAGATTCATTCATTTATCATATGCCAGGCACTATTCTAGGCACTGGAATTTTATCATTGAACAAAAAGTTACAAAAAGCTTACATGCTGATGGAGAGAGATCAACTGTAAACAGCAAACATAATACATTTGAGGACATGACAAAGCATGTTAGGAGGTGGTAAGTGCTGTGGGCAAAAATAAACTAGAGCAAGGTGAGGGTGATCCAAAGGGTTGGGATGGGGGGTTGCCATTTTAAATGGGTGATCAGGTGGGCCTCACTGAAGAAGCAGCAGTTGAGGAAAGATTGAAGAGAGGTTAGATAGATTGCTGGAAGAAGAGTGTTCCAATAGAACCAGAGCTAGTGCAAAGGCCCTGTGGTGAGATCATGCCTGGAATTATCCAGGGTGGCAAGCAGGCCTGTGTGCTAAATGAGGGTTAGCAAGGAGGAGAGTGGGAGGATAGGAGGCAGCCATGGGGGATAAAAGGGGGCACGGATCACATAGGGTCTAGTAGGCCATTGTGAGGACTTTGCCTTTGCTCTGAGTGGGGTGGGCAGTTGTTGGAGGCTTTTAAGCCTAGATTAGCATGATTGGCTTATAATTAAAAGGATCAATTTGGCTGTTGTATCAAGAGACTATGGGAGAGGCAGGAGGGGTAGAAACAGGGAGACCAAGTAGGGGGCTGTTGTAGTAATCCTGATGCGAGATGGTGGTAGTTTGGTGGAAGTATTGAGAAGTGGTTGGTTTCAATTTAGAGCTATTGACAGTTTTTGGTTTTCACTTAGGTTTAGGCTATTCAACCCATACAGAAGGGCACAAAATTGAAAAGGGAAGGAAAACCTTCCTCCTCTCTCATCCTACCAGACTTGCTTCAAAAGAGCCCACATTATAGTATCTTGTGCTACTTCACAAGGAGGAGTAAAGCAAACGCTTCTGTATATGTTCAGTACATTTTGTAAAGCCATTGAATGTTGAAGAAGTAGAAACTTTTTCCAGAGTCTTGTTGATTAATCTTATTTTCAGTCTTGGACAAATTTTAAAAGTGTTCTAATACTCTTTTTAAAAATCAGGGTATAGTTTACAAACAGTGAAATGTACACATTTGGAGTCCATAGTTTGAGAAATTTGAAGAGTTGTATCCACCTGTGTAACCCATACCCCTATAAGACAGAGAACACTACCTTGACTCCAGATAGGTAATATTCTTTTCAGATAACAAAGACGTATTTGAACTGTGATGGCACAGCACCAGCCCCTACTGAGGCTGTGATAAGAATATGAGCCCAGAAGAAAATGATTCCATGGGGAGGTGGCTTCTTGAGTAGGATTAGACCAAAAACTAGTCATTCCAAGTATAGTATTTCTAAGACAGATTGGAACAGTGGAGTTTTCTCACTTTTGGTCTGATGGTGTTGGGCGGTTTATGACATCTTCGTGCTGAATTTTAGGGAGAATCAGGTTTTAGACAAGGATAAGAATCTGGCCTCAGAGGCCCCCAAGAGTAACTTTGAAGTAGGAGCTTTTCTAAGATAAAGCTAAAAAAAAATTTAAAAGACAGGGGAAAAAAAAGATCTTGGTATTCTCAGGCAAATTTCTAAGTAGTAGAGAATAGTGATTTGCAACTGTGTTTTTAGCCCCTGCTGATGCATGAAGCCTGGATGGAGGATGCAGAACGTTGTTTAGAATTTGATTTCTGATTGTCCTAAGTATTATACATTTAGATTTGGAAATACGAATCCCTATTCTCGAGTTCAGTTATTCTTGATTTTTAATCCTAGACATCTAAGGGAAGGAAGAGCTAGTAGCTGGGAGGACAGATGACAGCCCATGAGACATAATGTTCATTAGAATATAATATCAATATTTATGTCTCTCTCCAGCCTGCATCTGGACTTGTTCCTGGAGTCTGTATTTATATTTTAATAACATGAGGAATGCTGTGTTTTCCTTTAAAATTTCACATCAGAATTCTGCCACCTCAGCTGACCCCCTCCCCAACTCTGAAGTGATTCATTTGCAAGATGGTGCATGTTTATCTAGAATCAGTTTGATTCAAGAGATTGACTGCCAGAAGGGAGAAGTGCCTCAGGAATAAATACCACAGAAATACAGAGATGCTTCTCCACGTGAGAGGTCATAGGACCTTCTGCTTCACAAACAGGAGAGTCTAGGCTCAAAGTTGGGGCAACGTTGGGGAAAAGAGTAAACCAAGGGGAGACATTGGGAAGGGCACCGGGGAAGATTTTCAGAGAGTATCACTTGAGTTAAATGCCTTTGGTATGAGAGAAGAGATGTTGGAACCCTGCTTAGGTATCAGATGTCACCTAGTACTCATGTGCCAGAGTTTTAGCCTTTGCTAATTAAAACTAATCCAATTGCATGAAGAAAAATATGTTGCGTAAGGTTGCCTCTTGTGTGGTTTTATTTTAACTCTTTGTCCCATATCCTAAGACAGTGAATCTCAGGCTGGTTGTAGGGTGGAAGGTGATAATAAGAATGGGGTTCACTTTAGAAACAGATTGGAGCAGAGACAATGAGTGGGGCAGGCTAGTGAGAGCATTGGGTTGTAAATGTAAATTTGAAGCCTTCTTGGGTTTTCTTGATTGATTTGTCAATTCAATGATTTTCATGGCTGTTGAGTGGGAAGGAAAATTAAAACAACTAACCAAACAAAAAGAGTGACTCCCCACTTTACTTCTCAACTGGTGCTTTGTTTTCTTTCCAAGTTGCGTTGTGTGCTTTTCTCTGGCCGGGTCCGCCTGGTTGGACCAAACCTTCTTAGTAAATGTGGAGTATAAATGTCTTAACACAATGACTAAGAAAATGCCAGGAAGGCTATGTTAACCAGTGTGATGAAAATGTGTCAAACGGTCTATAAAACCAGTGTATGGTGCCCCATGATCACATTAATGTACACAGCTATGATTTAATAATGATAAAAAAAAAAAACTTAGGTTCAAGGTTTGTTCCCTGAGTGACTGGGATTTTTTCATGATCACACACTTACATTTCTAACCTGCATAACCTTTCCGGTAAAGAGTGTATGCCAGCCTTTGCATCGCACAGTTCCACTACTTAGCAGCTATGTGACCTTGGATAAATTCTTACTCTATGTGCCTCAGTTTCCTTATCTGTGAAATGGGGACATTGTTGTGAAGACTGAGTGAATTAATCTATGAACAGCAGCAGCACTGTATGGTATATACACAGTATACGCAGTGTGGCTGATACATATACGCCGTCGATGGTACCAATTTTGTTGTTATTCCATCAGTATTATTATCAGGGGGCTTGGATGAAGGAAGTAGGCATAAAAATGCATAAAATGCATAAAACCCAGAACCTGTGGCTCTTCTGCCAGTATAAATATTCTGGTCAGCTGGATGCATGATAAAAATTGGGACAGGAGATTGTCATCCAGTTTGCTGGCTTGGCTGGTCTAACTCATGTCGTGGAGCACTGCAAAAGCAATTTAGCGTCTGGATGCCATTATGCCCTCCTTTTCAGGGAGTGTGGACTTCTGCTGATGGACAGGGGAGGCTTAAGTGTGGATGTGCACCATCCTGGAAGGGGTGAAGAGAGCAAACACTCTTGCCCTCACTTTCTGGGACTATATCTTTTCTCCTAATGACATGCCTTCTGCTCTTTGTAGTCAGTGTATCAGGCATGGGATAGCTGGCAGAGAGGGGAGATTATAGGTCTGGGATAGCAGAGAATACCTAGGTGTTCACCAACTCCTCTTTTTCTGCATGCACATGGCTAGGTTACATTTCGCAGCCTCCCTTGCAGTTAGGTGCAACCATGTGGCAGAGTTTTGTCCAATGGAATGTGGAAGGAATAATGGCTCCAGCTCTACGAAATCTGTATAAAAGCAGCCAAACACCTTCCTGCCATTCACTTCTGGTACATTTTGCCTCTGCATGCAGAGGGTTCAGCAGACAACGCTGAGGTCCTATCAGATGGAAGGAGCACAGATCCCTGAGTCACCACATGAAAGGCGGCCTACCAACACCTGATTGGATTTCATGTGAGAGAGAAGCAAACTTTTATTGTGAGATTAAGGGGATGCTTGTTATAGTGGTGAGCTGACCCTGACTATCATAGAGGTACAGTCAAGGAAGCAAAAAGGACTGGTTTGCCTAAAAAGGCACAGATGACCAAGTTACTCCAAAGTATTTGGTATTCTTTCCCTGAATAAAAGAAGTATCAAACTATAGGGTTTTCTTTTTCTGAGAGACAAAAAATGTTCCTATGATGGGTGGCGCCTGTGGCTCAAAGGAGTAGGGTGCCGGCCCCATATGCCGGAGGTGGTGGGTTCAAACCTAGCCCCTGCCAAAAACTGTAAAAAAAAAAAAAGTTCCTATGTGTGACCAGAAGCTGTGTGATAGTTTCCCTTGAGTAAACAGATGGAAATAAAAGCTTTTTTTTTTTTTGTGACAGACTCTCAAGCTGTCACCCTGGTAGAGTGCTGTAGTATCACAGCTCACAGCAACCTCCAACTCTTGGGCTTAAGTGATTCTCTTGCCTCTCTTGCCTCAAGCTACTTGGGAGGCACCCAGCATAACTCCTGGCTCTTTTTTGGTTGTAGCTGTCATTGTGGTTTGGCAGGCCCAGGCTGGGTTCAAACCCGGCCAGCTCCAGTATACGTGGCTGGCGCCCTAGCCACTGAGCTACAGGCACCGAGCCGGAAGTAGAAGCTTTGTAACAGAGTTTCAGTTTCTACAGAAACTGTGCTACTAATAGAATCCATTCTGTCTCTCTGTATATGAATGATATACATACACTTGTGACACTTTAAGTAGCTAATTATAACACAAATACAGAAATGTGCACAAATAAGTATACAGTTTCCATGAATTTTCACAAACTGAACACACCTCAGAAACTTATACCTGGAATAAGAAATGGAACCCTTGAAGTCCTCCGGAAACCCCACTGGCATTCCCTTCTAGTCAGACTTCCCCAAGGAGAGACATTATCCGGACCTAACAACATGGATTACTTTTGCTCTTTTGGAATTATATAGTATCTTCTTTTTTATATCTGGAGTTTTTGCTCAAAATTATATTCCATGATCCATTCATGCTGCAGTATGTCCTTGTAGGTCATTTCACGGCTGTATAGTATTCCTCTGTGTGAGTTCCCATGGTTTATTTGTTCATTCTAAGGCATTTGCATAATTTCCACTTGGGGCTATTTTGAGTAATACTGCTATGAACATTCTTGTTCCTATCTATTGGTGAACGTATCTGCACATTTCGCGTTTCTATTGAGTTAAAAGCTTACTGACTTGTAGTTTTATAAAACTTTTTCTGTTGGGTGGCACCTGTGGCTCAAAGGAGTAGGGTGCCAGCCCCATATACCGGAGGTGGCAGGTTCAAACCCAGCCCCGCCAAAAACTGCAAAAAAAAAAAAAAATAAATAAAAACTTTTTCTGTCAATAAGACACTTTAAGGCTGTGACAGTGACTATTCTTATTTCTTGCTATCCCTTGATTTCCTGATGTAGGCCAAGCAAAAGCTATGACTTACTTTTCTGTAACATAAAAGACTATCGCTGATATTTAACATGGCAAAGTTTTGCTGTGTAAAATGGAGAAAACCTGATCCACATTTAAATCCAAGCGTAGTTATTAGGCCTTTTGATTCATAGGCAGGGGCTCTTCACCAGGCCGTGTTTCAAATCACTTGCAAACTCCCTGTAATTGGAGTTTGACGTTGGAATCTTTATTGGCACTGCTCCAGCTCTTCCTTCGTGAGAAGGAGAATCCTGAATCTTCTTGGATTTTCTAGTTACTTCCTTTCTGCGGGGAGGCAGCGGAGAAGGAAGTGTGGCAAGTTCTCGAAACACTTGGCCAGATTAGCTTTAGAGTTATCAGGAGTTGCCTTCTCTAATTGCCCCTACTATCAAGGTTTCATACACAATCTAGGCTAGGCAGGACATTCCTCAGGAGGGCAAGAGACAAAGAAGAGGGGGGAGGTCTTTCTATCCATCAACCAAGAGGGTTTATTCTTGTGGTTCTGCTGCCAGGGCCTTGGATATCTGATCCAAAATGTGGCAATCTCAGCTAGTGGAACTTTGTGGATTGGGGGTTTATAAGGCCTCAAGCAAATTCTAAAACTTCCCACAGGACTTTCTTTCAACCCCCTGGGCATAAGCTCAGCTTCCCTGACTCCTTTGCTGAGGTTTGAAATCCTGGACTCAATGAATGAAGAGACCTTCCCATCCCCTACCCCCAGCCCTGCAGGCTCCCGCTCTGTTTAGTTTGAAATGGCCGTGATTGGAGAATTGACGGGTGAATGTTTTAGTCTGAGCCTTCCCCTTCAAGCATATCAGGAATATCTGAAACATCTTTGAGGCCAAAGCAGACTGAAGGCTGCCTTGTGTTTTGATTGAGCGTTTGGTTCCCTTCGGGTGTGAGGTGTGTGAAGCCTTTATGGGTAGGTCTGAAAATGTTTGTGAGAAGCTTCCAGGGGACCGTGCTGCTGAGTGACACGCAGCTGGGCCTTTGAAAGTGGGCTTTTATGACACATTTGAACATGGTTTTAGACTTTACTATAAGTGCTTCATTCCTTTTCCTAACTAGCGGATGGGTGAGCTGACTTTTCCATGAGGGAACTGCTTTGGACCATTAACCGAAATTTTTTTCAAATATAGAGGTGACTATGTCATTTGCTTTTGGATTTCAAAAACGGATGGAGACCTAGTGAGGCAGCTCTATGAAATCACAAGCTAGACAGGGGATGCTTTTCTTCACGTGCCAGATGTGGAACGCAAACGAGCTTCCTGCAGAATCAGAGACCTTTTAAACATCCAGATTTACTCGGAGGACCGGGGGCTTCTCACAGGTTCCTTTTCTTTTATGTAGGCCACAGTCTTACCTGCTTCAACCCTCTGGCTTTTTCCTGTAGCCAGCCCTGCCCCCAGTTTTTGGAAGATTGCTGTCTTAGATGATTGAGTGTTATCAAGGGGATTCTTCTAAACATGTTCAGGCAGACATCAAACAAATTCTCTCTCTCTCTCTCTCTCTCTCGCTCTTTCTCTCTCTCTCACACACACACCCTACCATTTACCGTGTGACTGCTTTCTGCGAGTACTACTTCATGTTATTTCACAAGTCCCTTAAAATTCTGTGAGGAGAATATTATGATATTATTTTGGTACATGAAGAAACAAAAGCTCTGCTAGTAGCTTTAAGAATGCACTGTTCAACAGTGCCTGGTCCAGGATTTAAATGTGGTTCTTGGGTTTGGGCACTCCCTCTACTCTCCGCAGCTCCTCTCTGTAGGCGTACTCTTCCTCCCATCATCATTACCTTGTTGACACTGAGATAGCCATCTGCCTCCCGATTTATGATGGGAAAACCCGGGGGGGGGGGAAAGACGTGAGGAGAATGTCCAGGTGTGACCTTAGATGCTCAGAGGGCTGGGGTTCAAACATCTAAACCAGTGTTTCCAACTTTTATCTCACACATACTTGAACCTATAGTTAAACTTCCATTGCACACTTAAATTATGTTGATCCCCCCAAAAAGTAACAAAAAGAATGTACTTAACATGCTTTGAACTCCCTTCAAAAATAATTTAATGAATGAGCTTTAAAAATGTTTATGGCATACCTAAGATCCTCTCACAGCAAACAGTGATAAAAGAACTGTGGATGACCTCAACTCAGAAACAAATCAACCAGAATTACAATAAGTTGCTATTTTTTCAGATAGGCCAAGATGATGGTCAGTTTGGGGGTAGGAATGAGCGTGGGATAGGCATAAAGGTAATTTTAGATGCTGCCGATGGAAGTATAAATTGGTATAATTTTCTTGGTATAACTGTGTGTCAAGGATGTCACTTCAGAATTTAACCTAAGCAAATCATTGGAGAAATAAATTACATTAAAAAAGTACCCCGATGTTGCTTGTAAGTAAGAAATATTGGAAGTATCCTAAATGATTAACAATAGAAAATTGGTTGAACAAACATTGGTATTGTAAAATACTCTGCTGGCATTAAAATGATGATGCAAATGGGTATGTATTAACCCAGAAATATGTTTGTTATGCATTCTAAAGTTAAAAAGACTTGCTACCAAATAGTGTGCATATTACTGCCTGTTTATTAAGAAGGTATATGAATGCCAGAAAGGGAAATGTCTGGAAGGACATATGCCAAATCAGTATTTTTAAAACACGTTTAGATTGTGATCCATTGTGAAAAATACATTTTATATCTGTGAACCAGTAAACACATATAGCTGAAACAATAGTTTATTAATAATATTTGTATTTTCTCTGCATAGTGAGTGCATTCCGATATATTTACTTATTTCCCCCCTTTTTACTGTATTATCTTATCATATCCTTTTCTACCTTATTCTACTTCATTTCATTTCCATTCTTCTTCTTTCTCCTTTCTTCTTTTTCGTTTTTCTTAATGCTGGTCATGACTCACTAAGTTGATTTTATAACCTCCTAATAGGCCCCAAACCACAGCTTGAAAAACAGTGCTCTAAAATGTTAACAATGGTTATCTCTAGAAGGTAGGATAGAGATAACTTTTCTTAGAGGGATGGGGGAGTACTTTTTGCCTCTCTGTGTTACTGATATAATATAAAAACTAACGAAAATTTGAAAATGATATAATAAATTCATTCATAAACAAATTGATGCTCTTCAGATTTTTAGGAGCGTACTCATTGTATAAAATAAGATCCCTACCCTACTCCATAATTATTGGGCATTCAGAATGTTCTGGAAAATTTAATGAACACTGTGGCAGGAAAAATACATCCATTCAGATACATTGTTTAAAGAATAGAACAACAAGAAAAGAAGATATCTTTTCTTGGAAGACCTTATATCTTCCAACTCAAAAGATTATGAAGCATTCATACTTACTGCTTTAACCCAGTGATGTTGCATCAATTTTCTGGGATTCATGTCTATTTCTGTTCCAGATTGCATTTTTTTCCATGCTCATTCCTTACCTTAAAAAAAAAAAAAAAAAAAAAAAAAACACTAATTCATCAGACTTTTTTCTGACTAGATTATCTTGGCTTACAGTACTGTTGAAGTTAGCATCCTTTAAAGCTAAAGAGAATTTTAGATGGAAGGTAGTCATTAAGAACTTAGATCAGGAAGCAGAAGCTTTAAAGGAGGATGGGAAGAATTCCTGGCTTGAGCCAGTATACTTCCCTGTGGGCTTCATGCTTTCAGCACACGGCTGGAAATCTGCAGAACAGCCGAGGAGCCCTGCTCCCAGCATTGTCACACAACCAAGGAGGTGGCATGTGATGTAAGTTTTCCCTGAGTCTTCTCTGGGAAAACCACTGGTGAATAATCAGGACAGAGATTTTGGCAGAAAGTTTCATTTATGTAGAGCCCAAGTAAATCTCTGGGCACATGAGCCAACTGCCAAGGGGGGTGGGTAGTCCACTGGGTTGGGGTTGGGGAGAGGCTGGCTGGCATATTCAGGGAAGGGACATGGCGAGCGATGCTTCCTGCCTTTGAAAGGAATTAATGATAGGAAATAACTGGGGTTGCTTTTCAAGATATAGTAATTTAGTTACTGTTGTTTCAGACCTTATGCTGAGAGTAATTTGGCAAGGCTGAAAATGTAATTTGGAGCCCTGGCCTTCTGCTCATGGAGAAAGCTAAATTCATTCTATCTTTGAAACATTGTGAATAACATGTCAAAGTTATTCATGTGCTCATTGATTTATTCATTTATTATCCAGTAATTATCCATTCATGTGGCTATTTGTTCATCCATCCATCTATCCATAATAGATGCTTTCTCTAAGCATTCATTTGCATGGTATTTCTTGTCTAGATGCTGTGTGTTGAAGGACATGTGGCAATCACTGGGGTGGGAGAAGAAAGTCCATAAGGAAGAAGAGCATTCTGTATAGTTGAGTTGCTTGCAATCTGGCAGAACAGATAGAGAAGTAAACAAGCAACTACCACATAGTGTAGGCAGTGCTCTGAAGGGGATGAACCTGGCTTGATTCATGCAAAACTACCTATCACCATCAGGCCTACAATCATGGAATGTTAATGTAAGAGAGGCCTTAGAAAAATGAAATGGCATAATGGTTTCCAGACTTTATCCGAAGATCCCTGAGGTTCCATTCCAGGGAGTAAAGGTGGGAGGAGTGAGAGGAAAGCTGAGCAGATGGGGTTTAGCTTCTTTCAGAACCAGAGAAGACTCCTTTTCATTTATTTCATATATCAGGATTCTTTGTAAGCTATCATTTGAGGAAAGGGGTTGCCTGCTTAATGATATTAATATTTGCGAAGCACTGCACCAGTCGACCATCTTTCCTTGTTTCTCTTATTTAAAAACTGAGACCTAAAAGATTAAGTGATTGGCTCAAAGTTGTAACTTTAGTTAGCAAACAATCCAGGAATAAGACCTGGTCTTCTAAATCATGTGGACATTGCTTCTGTATCAGTTAGTTTTTGCTATGTAACAAATAACCCCAAAACTCAGTGTCCTAAAACAACCATCATTTATTTAAGCTATTCTTCCATTAGTTGGCAACTTGGGCTGGATTTAGCTGGGTGGTTCTTCTATTCTCAGCTGGGCTTTTCAACATCTGTGATGAGTTGCTGATCAGCTGGCAAGTCATTTGGGAACTGCCTGGTCTATGGTGGCCTTATTCTAGGGATGGCTAGGTGTTGGGCAAGGTAATTGTGTTATTGAGTCTGGAGTCTGTCTTCATCGACAGAATTCCAACAGAGCAGAGAAGCAAGCAAAGCTTCTTGAGGTCCAAGCTTAGGACTGGCCAAAGCAAATCACAAGATCACTTCAGAATCAGAGGGTGAAGAAATCAACTCTGTTTCTTGGCTGGAGAATTGAAAGGTGTGTCGATACAGGGAGAGGAGAATCATTGCCTCTTTTGGTATCTCCCATAAGAATACTGAGTTATTCCTGTATGTTTTCTTCTTAATTTGGGTATTGGAAAAATGCCTATTTGAAGCTGCTATCTAATTCCAAAGCCATTTTTACAAGGTGTCTGTAGTCATAACTCTTTGTATACACCATAATTCCTCCCACCTTTTTGAGTTTTTGCATTACTTATATTTGAGACCAATGGTAGTGATGGTACTTACTGCTTGTGGTAAGGAACCTTAAGAATATTCCTGCTTTATTCTCAGTGACAGTCTTTCCATCAACTGCTCTTTCTATGGAAAGGACCCTTCACCTCTTGGTCACCTTGATTCTATTAGATGTCTCTGAGGGATGAACTTATCTTCATCATTTCTACAAACATTTATTGATTGATTTCTGTATCAGGTTCTTCTCTGGATATTGAAGATACAAATAAGTCTAAAGTAGGCCCCTAACTTGACAATCTTTCAGAGAAGGAAGAAAGATATAGATATTATTACAGTGAAATATGATGTGGAAGAGGGATCTAAACTGAATTTTTCAGTGGACACTATTTTCTTCGTAATAAGAAAGTGTGGCTGTGTGATCACCCAAATAGATGGCAAAAAATCATTAGAAAAAATTCACCTCTTTTCATGACAAAAATACTTAACAAACTGGGAATAGAAGGGAACTTCCTCAGCTTAATAAAAAAGACATATATGAAAAACCCACAGCCGACATCATTCTTAATAGTGAAAGCTTCTTCCCCACAAGATGAAAAACAAGACAGGCTGTCCATTCTTGCCATGCCTATTTAACATTGTACTGGAGATCTTAGCCAGAGCAATTAGGCAAGAAAAAGAAATAAAGACATCCATATTGGAAAATGAGAAAAGTATCTCAATTTACAGATGACTTGATCTTGTATATAAAAAACGCTAAGGAATCTACAGAAAATTATTAGCACTAATAAATGAGTTTATCAAACTTTTAGGGTGTAAGATCAATACAGAAAAATCAGTTGTATTCTATATAGTAGCAATGAATAATCAGAAAAAGAAATTAAGAAGACAATTCCATGTATAATAGCATTCAAAAGGATAAGATACTTAGGAAAAAATTAACAAAAGAAGTGCAAAACTCATACACCAGAAAACACCAAACGTCATTAAAAGAGAATAAAGAAGACTAAATACATGGAAACACATTCTATGTTCATGGATTGGAAGACTTAATATTAGCAACATGAAAATACTCCCCAAATTGATATACAGATTCAATGCAATCCATATCAAAATGCCAGGTGACCTTTTTTGTAGAAATTAGCAAGCTGATCCTAAAATTAATATAGAAATATAAAGGACCCCAAATAGTCAAAACAGTCTTGAAAAAGAAGAAAGCTAGAGAACCCACACTTTACAGTTTCAAAACATATTATAAAACTATAGTAATTAAGACAGTGTGGAACTGGTATAAAGATAGACATAAATAGATCAATGTGACTGAATTGAGAGCCCAGAAATAAATATTTACATTTATGGTCAATTGGTTTTCAACAAGGACGTCAAGACAATTTGATGGGGGAAATAATAGTCTTTTCAACAAATGGTGCTGGGACAATTGAATATCCACATACAAAAGAATGAATTTGAGCCCCTTTCTCATGTCATCACAACAAAAATGAACTCAAAATCAGTTATAGGTTTAAATTTTAGAGTTAAAACTATAAAACTCCTATAAAAATAGTGACTTTGGATTTAAGAGTTAAAACTATAAAACTCTTACAAGAAAAAAGGAGTAAATCTTTGTGGCCTTGGATATGGTCACTCTATGTTTAACGTCTTGAGGAACTGCCAAATTGTTTTCCAACGTGGCTATAACATTTTTCTTACATATGACACTAAAAGCACAAGTAACAAAAGAAAAAATAAATAGGACTTCATCAAAATTAAAACTTTGTCCTTTATTTTTATTTTTTATTATTTTTACATATACATATGCTAATTAGGTTTCCATTTTTTTTTGCCTTCACAAAATTAAAAAGACTTGAAATTTAAGATAAGGACTAGAAACAAAAACCTCATAAAGAATGAACGAACATAAATACATTCAGAAAAGGAATCAGACAATTGCTACATTGAAGTATTAAGCGATAATAATAATAATAATGCAAAGAAAGTAACATTCACATTGTTGAATAAGAGTATGTCTATTATAGAATGCTTTGACTCTGAGATTCAGTATAGAGTCATCAGTTAACTTATTATTTTTTTAAGTAACAAAAAACAGACAACTAACATTTATAAAAAAGTAAAAGATAATTTCAGAAACAGATCATGCTAAATCTTATAGACAATAGAAAAAGAAGAAATACATCAAAATTATTCTACTTGATCTGGGTACACCTGATATTAAAATTGGAGAAAATATATTATTATAAGGGAGAAATTACAAACATATATCACTTATAAATGAGGATACAATATCCTAAACAACATATTAAGAAGTTCAGTTAAAAATTAATGTTTAAGTAATATTCTTTGGTCAAAATTAAAACCAATTTATGTGAAAATTAGTCACTATTTTCTTGTGTTTTTTTTGTTTTTTTTGTCCTTTAAAGGACACTGTCAAGAAAGTGAACAGTCAGCCTACAAAGTAGGAGAAAAAAATCCTGAGAAGGGACATTATATTAGTTTCCTAGTAACTAATTGCTACAAACTGGGTAGGCTTAAGATAACACAGGTGTATTTTTTCACAGTTTAGGAGACTGGAAGTCCAAAATCATGGCATTAATAGGGCCATGGTCTCTCTGAAGGTTTTAGGAAGAATTTTTCCTTGTCTGTCTCTTGGCTTCTGGTGGTTGCCAGTAACCCTTGATGTCCCTTGCTCATAGACACATGCCTCTGTTCTCTCTCCTTCTTTATGTGGCACTCTCCTTTCTATGTGTCTCTGAGCCCCCATGTCTTCATATGGCCTTGTGATAAGGATATCAGTCATTGAAACACCCTAATCCAGTATTACCTTGACTTGTTTACATCTGCAAAGACCCTATTTCCAAATAAATTCACATTCACAGGTACTGGGGATTAGAACTTCAACACATCTCTTTGGAGTGCAAAATTCAGCTCACAACAGACTTGTATCCAGAATACATAAACCAACTCTTACACGCAACAAAAAAAGACAAATAACCTGATTTTTTAAATGGGCAAAAGATTTGAATAGATGTTACTCCAAAGAAGATATTAAAGTGGCCATAAGCACATGAAAGGATGCTTACCGTGATCAATCATCAAGGCAACGCAAATCTGAACCACAATAAGATACCGCTTTGTACCCATTAGGAGGGCGAAAATAAAAAAAAAAATTTGAGAAAATTTTTTTTGAGAAAACTTGAGAAAAATTTTTAAAGTTTGGAATTCTCATTTAAGAGAATGGGAGAGAGAATCATGTTAGATCAGCTTCTGTAACACAGTGGCTGAACATCACGAGAGTCTGTTTCTTTTACACAGTTACCTGATTCTGATCCGGTGACTATCCTCAGTCGTTCTCCTCCAAATGGTGACTCAGAGACCCAGGTTCTTTCTAACTTTTGTCTCTTCCATGTTTTAGGTCTGTGGTGTCCCCTCCATTCAGCCACCACATGGGGGAAGAGAGTGGAGGAGTGAGTATGAGGCCTTGGAGGTGACTTGCTTTACTTTTACTCACACTCTATTGGCCAGAACTCAGTCACATGAGCACACTTAACTGCAGGGAAGATGGGCACATACAGTCTACCTCTGTGTCCAGGAGGAAAGGAAAAACAGGTTTTCTGAACTGCTAGGCAGCCTGTGCTACAAGGGCTGACCAAGGACAAGGAGAAGGTTTGCAGGCTCTGAGCCCAGCTTGAGGTGGCGTGTATTTGTGGTCACCACTGAGAGCAGGGCTGGGTCGTTTTCTCCCACTGTTCTTGGTGGAACGTTCATAGGCTGAAAGTACTGCTAGGAGGCGCGTTCCTGCTGGTGAACGTGGCCCAGTCTCCATTAGTAATGTCTGGGGATGGAAATGAAGACCAGGGCAACCTGGAACACTTTGGCATCTCAACTGCAGAATGACAAATGTAGCCATGCTGTCCACATTGTCATTCAGAGAAGCACAAGAGACAAATGTAGGCAATAAACTGCTATTTCTTTGCGTTTGGACGTGGATTGAATAAAAATAAGACTGTGTCCCTTTTTAAGGTTGTGTTTTAAATAGAAATCTGCCCCAGGCCCTTCTTGATCTTTTTCTTCTTTGCTCCTCTCCCAGTGTCCTTCACTCCTGTCCACATCTGCTCCTTCGCGGCAGAAGGGCTCGAGTCCTGCTGGGGAACCAGATCTCCTGGTAAATCGAAACCCCCTCCCCTGCTTACCTTTTTCATAAGTTTCTGGGCTGCTTTGGCAGGTTTGGCTATTTGAGTGATATTTCTCTAGTGAGCGTGCTTGCCCTTCCCCACAACTGCTGCCTGTCTTTCTGACAAACTATGTGTGTCTGGCTACTAATGCTGTAGTAAAAATCACCTCTCTGTCCTGTCCTTGTTTTCAGAGGCATTTGTCTCTTAGTATAATGCTGGATGTTTAATGAGCATTGTTTATGGCGTGTGTAAGACAGAATAGGACAGCCTCTTCCTTTGTGTCATAATTCCCTATGGGCTTGCTGAAAGACATGCTGGGACCAGGAGGACAGGCTGGCAGGAAGAGGGATATAAATCAGGAAGTGGGAGGGGAGCACCAGGGCCAGGGAGAAGTGACTCTGTTGAGAGAGGGCCATCAAAAAAATCAGCACCTTGAATCCCACAAAAGCATGAATGTATTCATGATCTATGTATAGATGATTTAATAAAAGGGAAAAAAAAAGAAAAAGAAAAGGTGGCCAGTGGTCCAGATAACAATGGTCAAGGCGTGGGATCATGGTGGGTGGGATCTGGGCCTATGTTAACACCCCAGAGTCTGAGGCATGGTGCTGGTGCCCTGAAAGAGGTTTTCAATCACTAATCATGTTTGCCTCATCTTGTTCTTCCATAATCCATTCTCTACACTCCTAGAGAGTGAAATCTTGCAAAGCCCAATTCCTAGTTCATATTCTTCTATGGCTTCTTATTGCTCTTATGATAGCATCTAAATGAACTGCTTTGAGACCAGCTGAGCCTAGCCTTCATCTCTCCTTCTGCCTCCCTGCACTTATTATCATGGCCCCAGTCCTAAGAGTCTTCCAATTTCTCTTGTACGCCAAGCTCTCCAGTGCCTCCTACAGCTCCCTGTGCTCCCGACCTGGATACCCTCTCTCCTGGTAGCCTTCCCGGACTAGCCCTTCCCTTTGAACTAGTCACCCACAACTCGTTCTCTTCCTCATTCTCTCTCTCTCTCTCTCACTGCCCCATCCCATGACAGTCATCTCACTCTATTGTAATTACCCATAAAATGCTCACTCCCTAAACTGAAAACTTCATCAGGTCAGGGATCATGTCTTATTCCCCATTTTACTCCCAATTGTAGGGTTAAGGTAGGCTAATTTCTGTCATAGAGAACCATAAACATCTCAGTAGCTGAGTACAACAGAAGTTTTATTTCTTGCCTATATGAGAATTCAGTGTGGGTGTTCAGTGCTAACCTTCTATCTGGTTACTTAGAAATCTAGGCCCCTTTCATTTTGTAGTTCTCTCATCCTCTAGGGCTGTCCTCTCTTTCCAAGTCTGCATCTGATGAGCAGATGGCAGAAGAGCGAATGGAGAATCACATGGGAGTGGTTTTGATGGGCCATGCCTGGAAGTTGGGTGCTTAACCTCAACCCATATGCCATTGTCCAGAAGTAAGTCATATGACAATATATACTTGCCAGGAATGCTGGGAAATAGCATCCAGTTATCAGCAAGCTTGATGAGCAAGTAGATGGTGTCTGTATACCAGTGAGTGTTTGCCTAGCACGTGGTAGGAGCGGAGTAAATATTTGTTGAATGAGTGAACTTTGTCTTCTAGGCTCCATCATGATTCCTAGGCAGTTCAATTTAATCATCAGAAGGGCCATGTGATGACTGATGGATGCCAAGGCCCTGGGTACCTTGGAAGGGTCATAGACAGTGGGAGAGGGAAAAGTGGTACTATCTGAAAGTCTGACACCCAAACAGCAAGTCCAACAGAGAAAGAGATTTTGATTAATCCTGAAACTTCTTCTCTTGGAGGGGGGGAAAAAGGGGAGGTAACAGAGAGGTGGAGTGAGGACTCCTTTGTTTTTTGATTTTGTAGAATGTGGTGGTGTCAGCTCCTGGGCCGAGGGAAATAGCGTGTGGCATGCCTGTGCGTGCTCCTGGCTGCTTGTCACTCTCCTGCCCGGGAGGGAGCAGGTGTGTGTAGCTCATGTGACGTGTCCACTTTCTGTTCCACAGTCAGAGCATCCCTGAGGCCATGCTTCTGAGGCATCCACCCAGGCTTCTCCCACAACCCAGGCTTCTATGGGTGGCAGAGAACTAATTCCTCCCGTGGATAGGCAGAAGCAAGAGAACCACATGGTGAGCGCTACCACTGCCCAAAGATTGAGTTTGAAAATTTGCCTCCATAGATTTAGCTTCTGGAGGAGCTTGGATATAATAGCTCCTTACCTGTGGGTGGCTCTTTAGAATTTTCAAAAGCACTTTCCCACACCTTATCTCATTTCATCCTCATAACAACACGGTGAGGTAAGAAAGCCAAGAGTTATTATGTCAGCTTTACAGATGAGAAAACCGAGACGCAGAGTAGCTCGGATGACTTTCCCAAGCCCACGTGCTTGCTTGTCCTCTCCTGCCATTTCCAGCCCAAGCTTCCCTGCTCAAATCAGCAAACTATTTTTCTGGAATATTTCCTCTTAGCTTACAATCAGTAAGACTGGAAAATATGTCTCATAACTGACCTTATCTCTCAACGCTGGCCATTTATTTTCCTGTCTAAACAAGTAGGTCTGCAAGAAGCTGCCACAAAAATCCTCCCCTGTGTACTTGTGAATCGACGTCTTCCCAGTGTCCCCTCTGAGTGGGGGTGGACAAAACCAAAGGCAGCTAAAATGTTTCCCAAGTCCCAGTGCCCCAGATCCCAGTTAATTACAGCAGCGTCTAGGCGGGGTTGTGCCAGGGGACTCGTTTTCATTAAAACAAAACAAAACAAAAAACCACAGGGCTAGGACATTTGAATAAATGTCTGCGTATTCACTCACTGTGGAGCTGCATTCGTTCCCAGAAATCCTGAACACTCTCCCAGAATGAGACAGAAAGCTGACGTTACCTTGCCGTCCTGCCTAATTAAAGACAAAGGCTATCGTTTCCCCAGTCTGTCATGATCTGGTTTCTAGATTTTTCTATTGCAGAGGAAGAAGGAGAAGCTAAAAGTTGATTGTAATCTGGGAGGATGAAACAAGGGGAGAAGAGGGTCAGGATGAGTTGCTTACCCTACAGAACCTGAAACAAGACTTGCAGCATCGAAATCCTAACAGTCAAGGAAAATGCCCCCGTGGAGGAAAGCTGGGGTAATGCCAGTTCCTACATCTTCCTTCCTCTCCAACGCCCATCGGCCCAGGTGCATCTGGGAAACCCGCGTCTCCTGGCATTCTCTCCCAGGCATTGTTTTTGTAGAAGCAGAGCATGACCGACATCTAATAGTATCTACGTTGGTATCTGTCTCAGGAAATCCTTTTCTGTATTAAAAGATTAATGTAGTAAATCCAGAGTTATGGGGAGAGAGTGGTGTTTCCTCTTCTGGTATCCAAGTGTTGTTTTCTTACACTATTTTCTGTTTTCCTTCATTTTCCTCCTCTTTCATCCCTATAAAACACATTCTGAAGCCCTTCTCTAATTTCCCACTTTTCCTAATAGTAACAAAAAGTCTAGACAATTTGGATGGCACCTGTGCAACCTCTTTCAGGGACAATAACCCAGTTTTTCTCCAACAGAGAAGTTATGGGTCTTTTATGATCTGGCCTAAGGTCGCTCAATGGGATTTAACATGAGCAAATGAGACTCAGTCCATAAGATTTTCTCAAAGGCTCTGAAAAGCAAGCTCTTTCTAAGGAGTGTTGATGTTTCTTTTGGGGGAGATTATTTTGCCAGAGTTCAGGTAAGAATTCAAACCCGCTTCTGTTACTACTCACGACAGCCAAATGGTGTGCCTGATTGAGATACTGTGCTATGATCACTTGCTTTGAATTGTATATTAATACATGTAATCATATAACCTTTTATTCAAGCCAAGCATTTGTGTGCCGAAGGTGAAGGTATGGCTATTAGTAGTTCATCTTTAGTGAGCACCTGCTGTTTACGAGACTCTGTACTGGTCAGATTCCTCTCTAGGTCTTCCAGGGTAAGTCAGCCAGATTGAGACTGGCCCAAGGAAAAGATGGGGCAACATTCTGAGGAAAGTAGTGCTGCCATGTGGTGAAGAGCCTGTGGGGCACATGTCTCCCCAGCTCTTCTCGCCTCCATTATGGCTTCTGCCCATCACTGAACAGTGTATGCATTTCTGTGAAGAATGACCAGATGATCAATAATGAGGGATTGCTTGGTTTGACT
Source organism: Nycticebus coucang (assembly GCF_027406575.1). NCBI lineage: Eukaryota > Metazoa > Chordata > Mammalia > Primates > Lorisidae > Nycticebus > Nycticebus coucang. Next base: position 16,007,669 of record NC_069804.1, read on the forward strand.
CGCAGCATGATGCTGAAGAGCACATGGTAGTTGCTCAGCAAATGCTTGTGTTCCAAATTCACTCAGTGTGTTTTCCATTCAAGTCAGGGCCCATGTGTCATTTGCCTTTATGTCCCAAGTCCTATACACAGTGCCTGGCACATAATGCCTGGTCATTGAACTCCCACAAAATATCCATTTGTGAAGGATCGTTCAAATCCCTCCTTCCAATTTGTTCCCTCTCTTTCCTTAGGATGAACTCTTTTTTTTTTTTTTTTTAAATCTTGGTGCCTTAGCCCTAAGAGAGAATTCTTTGTAATAATCACCAAGTCATATCATTGTATGTCCATTGACTCATCTCAATGCCTATTGGTCTATTAAGGCTGTCAAATATCATAGACTTGGTGGCTTAAACAAAAAACATCTATTTCTCATAGTTCTGGAGGCTGAGAAGTCCACGACCAAGGTTCTGGTTCATTTGGTTTCTGGTGAGGGTCCTTTCATTTTCTTGCAGACAACTGGGGAGAGAGAGAGAGAGAAAGAGAAAGAGAGAGAGAGAGAGAGAGAAAATATAAATGCAAGGGAACATGCAAACTCTCTGGTGTCTCTTACAAGGGCAATAAACCAATTGGATCAGGGTTCCACCTTCATAACCTGCTTTAACCTTAATTACTTTTTTTTTTTTTGAGACAGAGTCTCATTTTTGCCCTCGGTAGAGTGCCATGGCGTCATAGCTCACAGCAATCTCAAACCCTTGGGGTCAAGTGATTCTCTTGCCTCAGCCTCCTGAGTATCTGGGACTACAGACACCCACCACAATGCCCAGCTTAATCTTAATTACTTCTTTAAAGGTCCCATTTTACAATACAGCCACCCTGGGGACAGGGGTGGGTTAGGGCTTCAACATATGAATTTTGGAGGGACATAGACATTCCGTTCCTAACACAATGTAATTGTTGCTGACATTCACTGTTTCCTGATCGAGAAAAAGGTGATGAAAAATAAACATAGTATTAGACTATTGATGTAAATAGTAATAGTAATGAATAGTCTTACAGGACTCAAGTGTCAGCCCTTAATGAAAATCTATGGTTGACCAAACGTAAGTTTACCATTCCCTCATCTTTGTCTTCCATCACGTTTCCCACTCCGTGGGAATTCTCCTGATTATGTCTATTACAGGCAGGTGCTTTGGTTTGAGAGCCAGGGCATCAGTAATACAAAGTCAGGAAAGAATAATCAGAAAGTCAGGATAAGTTGCAGTACGCTATGGGAATAAACACCCCCAGATCCTAGCAGTTCAATATAACACGTTTGTGTCTTCCCTACGCTACATGTTTCACTGGTGCCAAGAGGGGTGCTCTGCCAGTTGTAACTGTGCCGGAATTCAGGCTGATGCAGGATCCATTTTGACATGAGTCAGAAAAAGAAAGGTAGTAAATTTCACGCTGGCATTTAAAGTTTTCACCTAGAACTGGTACCCATCTCTTTCTGCTCATCCTTCACCAGCTAAAGCAAGTTACATGGCCGTGCCCAACCTCAAAGAGGTAGGTAAAACAATCTCACTAAGAAAGGGGAAGAGTAAAGCTTTCTTTTGGCAAATAGCACTGATCATTACTAGATTGGGGGTAATAATGAGGCCTAGGTAAACGTGAATAGGACTTGAGTAAAACTGTGGTGCAAAATGCTTTTTAAAAAATGCTGCTTGCAAAACAGCACGAACCTTCAGGATTTCTTGCCTAGCTGAGTATTTCTGGGCCTAGAATGAGATTCATGGAGACCTTGAGAGTTACCTTTCAAGTGTCCACGTAGTATAAATAACAATAGCCTCAAAGAAACAATTAAAAGCTCTCAGGATGGCTTATCTTAGATCCACTGAGAAATGAAAACCCCCAAACATGCCAAAACATTAAAAAAATGGCTGTGTCTGAGGGTGGTCTCCTTGTCATGATAAAGCTTTCTCCCCATCCTTCCTGAAAGTGATACCAGCCTCATGTCAGCAAGAGTATGGTTGGAAAGGGGGTGGGTAAATCTGATGGGATTATGTTTGAGCTGCATAAACACAGATCGAATTAAGCATGGCAAGTTGATGATGGGGAGCATAGAGAGAGTCAGGACCTTCCGTGGAGATAATAACTAGTTCATTATCTGCCCAGATAAAGGTTGTCCTGGCTTTTAGCAACGGCATGGCATGGAAAGGAGACCAGACCGACCTTTCTGACAGCAACTCCTTCTCCATGTTTTTTTTTTTTTTTTTTTCTTTAAACCTACCTTAGAACACCAGTGAGTAAGGAAATTCATGTTTCTCCTAACACCTTTCCTTCCCTTTTTCTGGCCTTCCCAATACACAGACCTTTTGCTTTAATTGGTTTTGAAATGACTGCCTTTGTTTAAATTACTTATAATAGAACTTCCCTGGAAAACTCTCAAATAAGCCCATGAGCAGATGTTAGTATTTTATATCTCCCCAATTTTATACACTATATCACACCTCTTTCTTGCTCCAAAAAAAAATTTATTTTTATCAAAAGGCAAAAATCCTATCATTTAGTCAAAGAAAACGTATGCTTCTTGGGCTATAGCTTCCAATTTTCTGTAAAAGAGCCCATTATGAATCATTTGGAAGGAACCAGCACACCATATTGTCTTTGTGTGAAACTTAGAAAACAGTGTAGTGTGGGTGGGGTACTTCCATCTGTAAACAGAAATGATAGTTACAAGTGGTTTTCAAGATATGAAGGGTATTTTGGAATACTAAATTAAGCAATGGCAGGTTAAACTTTTCCCAGGAGGTGGCGATTTGGGCTAAGTATCATAAAAGGTTATCCCAAAGCCAAAGTTTCCATTGAGATTTCAAGTGAATGATTTTCCCTTATTCATTTTTCGTAATCATTTTAATATGCCAAGTATGTTCTGTAATGGGTTGGCAACATTTTTTTTCTACTACTTTAGAAATCTTGTCAATAAAACGAAGACTAGTAATAAGGATTTCTTCCATAGCTATCATTTTTCTCCGTAAGGGGAGTTAAGATGTGGACTTTGGTAAGAGGAATGGGCTATGTTGGATGCCAGATCATAATGAGGCCTCCTGGCTCCAATAAATTACATTTGCTCTAGGTTGACTAGCCATGGAATGAGGTCATGTATCCTTGATCCAAATCATGAAAGTGACAGCCCGCATCTATGTGCGGTATAACCCAATCCTTGCTACTCTACCATATCCATCACCACAGTCTGTTTTACCTTCAGGGTATGGGTTTGGCAGAAGATGACAGGAAGAATGCAACAAATGCCCTTACATTTAGATTTTTTTTTAAGAAAACAATTTTATATCACCTACAGAAATAAACAGGTTCTGTGTGAAAAATGAAATCAGAATTATTGAACTTAGAAATATAGGAAAAAATGAAATATTTCTTGAAATATATTCAGGTAGTGTGTAATAACCCATGGTCATATTCTGTAACATTTTCCTTTCTGTGGCTCCCTACCTGATATTTATATCCACCCCAAATGCACTTTTAAATACAGTGTTCTTTTTCTACATAAGAAATAAGAATGAGTAATTTTTTGAAATAGGACCATCTATTTTGTTAGGGGTGAGTGGTTGTTATACCCAGAAAAGATGTATTTCACAATGGTAATAGAATTGGGTGTAGCTTTATACCTTTGGTAACAGGAGATTTCAGAGAAATGTTCAGCTGTCTCTGATGGTTATATATCTTCCTGAAGTTTGTGATGACATAGAATGAAATGATAATGAATGATGGGAAAATGTAGTTATCGTGTTAAGTGTATCTGTTCAGATGAAATTGTGAGAAAAATCTTGTGCATAAATGAAGCTCTTGAAATATGGGCAAGTAACATTTGTGTGGCTCCATTTCAATGATGTTTATATACTTAAATAATGTATTTATACTCATACATTAAAATATATATAGGTTATTAATAATCTATGAAGGGCTTATATCATATCAAGAACATAGCTCAGAAATGTTTCCAAAGCAATTAAGGTTCAAAACAAAGGTAACAATTATACTAAGTCTCAAAAGTTCCTTTTATCTGAATTCTTAGTGTACCCTGATATTTAACAATACTGCCTAATAATTTGAAAAAAGTAGTCTAGAGCTTGTTGAATCGAACCTGAACAATGGTTGGACGCTGTGAGTTAGAAGGTATTTACTGTCTTAATAAGAAATTGACAAACTTTCTCTGCAGTCTTTGTCACAGCTATTAACCTTTGTAATGGAATGCAAAAGCAGCCACACACAGTATATAAATGAATGAGCAATCTTGGCTGTGTTCCAACAAACTTTTATTTACAAAAACAGATGATGGGTCAGTTTGGCTTGTGGGGTGAAGTTTGTCAACTTCTGATCTTAATGATGAAGATTTTTAACTATCGCTTCATTGCAAAACAATTTCTATGTGACACCTAGTAGAATATGTGAATACCCATGTCTTTCCCATGTAAGTGTTTATATGCCTTTTTCGGATGAGTCAGGAAGAATTTGTGTGTATGTAATTTTGACTTACAGTAAATAAATATGCTCCATTTTTTTCTAAATAAATACTCTGATTCTCCCTGGGATTGTGACCACCTTATTCAAGTAAAGTTTATACGGTGTTGTCATGATTGTCTTTTCTTCTCTCAAGTTCATTGCATCATGATCATATGGGTTGCTTAATTAATACTCTTTAGTGGTGATAATGCTATTCACATGGACTTTTTTTTAATGTGGGCTCTGCAAGTTGCTTTTGTTATGAGTCATACTCTCTTGATGTCATTAGACGGTTTTAAACTAGGCATTAATTGAAATGAAACCACAAGCTTGGTCAGATTGATCATTTTTTTCAGGGTCTGGTCCATATACTTTTCTTTCTTCCCAGCAAAAAAAAAAAACAAAAAAAAAAACAAAAAACTGTAGTTATTTGCCCAGAAATGGGAGAGAATTATGCTTTCCCAAAGGTGAAGACCATTTGTTTTGCAAAGTGGATTTATTGGGATGATAAATCTGGCTTGTACTAGCTGCTCACCTGTTTGTCCTCAGGGGCACAATCACTCTATTAATCCTTTTACACTGGAAAGGTTAAAATGATAGACAGTTTCGAAAGTTGGACCATAAACAACATATAAGCATAGAAAAAAAATTCCTCATTCTTCTACTTTGGATATGCTTTGAATCTGTATCCGGGGTGCTTCCTTGTACGAGCAATGCAATCAGACAAGAGCTTTGGCCTTTTGGAGCCAGGTCCTGCCCTGTATTTGGGAAGCGCTGTCTTATAGAGATTTAGGCTGCAGGTCTTACCTTTGAACTCTCAGGTTTAACATCTTTATCCTTTCTATTTTTTCAAAGAAGTATGGGTAACTGATCTTTCCGCATCTCAGCTGCAGGCATAGAAAGGCACACCAAAGGACACTGTCTCGTCACCTGGGCTACTTCTTCTGGGCACTTAACATGCTAGGTTTTATTGGGAGGACTGGCCCAGACGGTGTTGAGATGAGAATTTTTTCCCTATGGCCTTCAGTACAAGTGGTTGCAGCATTTCTGCAAAACCACCAACAATCTCTTAACCTTAGTGGGCTTCTTTGTGAAATGAGCAAACCCTTAGGACAAGGCAGAAAGAAACAGATGTGTAAAAGTCACCCGCAGGGGAAGGACAGAAATGAATCCTGGTGGCTCGAGGAGCAGCCGCGCATTCATAAATTCCATCGGCACGTGCATCCATGAATGCTGGCACGATGTTTCAGTCATTTTAATCATTGACAGCCGTGTAACTTTCATGTGCAATTTGCTTTTAAAAATATGTGGGCTTTCCAGGTTTTTATTTCATAATGTTTTTACCCCTCAGTGAAATAATTGGGTAATACATTTTAAAGAATGCCTCTTCTTAGCATGGGCCTGTTTTCTCAAAGAGGTTACTAGCAGTTAGCTCATTGGCAGCGGCAAGGAAATGGAGCCCCAGCGGCTTTCCTGAAAGGTCTCCTGCCCCTGAGACCTGGGAGCTGGGCCACTGGGAGGCTGAGGCCTCGGCAGTTTTAGCAGGAGGGAAAAGGGAAACGAGAACTGTTTTAGCCTATGATGGTTTCAAGCATCCATTCTGGAAATGTTGAGGGTGATGCGTTCCGCTTTGGGATAGGCAATGCTGAGAGAAAGACAGACAGACAGACACCCTTCCCCCGAGCACCAGCGCACAGACACACACCCAGAGGCAGAGGGGGAGAGATTAGGGGCAGAGCAGCAAGGGGCTTTGGAGTACACTTTTAGAGCTTCAGGAATGGAGGACAGAAAGGAAGAAGAGAAAATGGTGAAGCAGCAATTCTTTGCCACCCTTGGCAAAAGTGTGTGTGTGTGTGTGTGTGTGTGTGTGTTGTGGGGGGAGCGTCTTGGGCTGGGCCTGCCCTGGGGTTGTCGTGGGACATCACTTAGGGCTGGGGACCTTGCTGGAGCTGGCTGAGCAGCGTGGTTTTCACAAGTCTGCACTGAGACAGCAAATGTTCTCTGCAGGGGACACTGTGACTCTCCTTATAGCACCTCTAGAACACGTTCCCTGGGACTTGGTATATTTGGCATTTGGCCCCTGTTGGTTTTTTTCTTTCTAAATGTGTGGATTTATCAGAGTAAAAACTAGCCAAAAATAAGAACGGGGAATTAATCAATGCCCTGGACTCTTTCCTCCACCTTCCCGAGTCTCCATGGTGTCACATGGCAGGTTGCGACCATTTATTTCTGGTTGAGTGCCCTGATTTCTTTGGTTTCTTATCATCTCCTCCCCTTCCCTCTCCCAGTTCCTTACCCCCTCTCCCCGCTTTCCCCACAGCTTTGGTAAGAAAGAGCCAGCCTTGAATTCAAGCATAATTGCTCAGCAGGGGAGACTTCCTTGAAAAAACCTCAAATTTTTGGGCTTTAACAGTGGAAATCTGTTTGAACCCTTGAACTTCCTTTATTGTTGAAATGACCACCTACAGAAACATGCTGGGGGAAAGTAGCAGAAGCACAGTGGTCCCTTTTATGGGAAAAACAGTAGCTGGAATTATTTCACTTTTGCAAGAATTCTATAATAAGGAGGCATTTCTGAAAGGCGAATGTGCAGCAAACATTCCACAAGTTGGAGATGTCTGGGCTGCGATTGGAATATGGTAATAATCGATGTTTCTGGATTTAGAAACAGAGTCTTCATTCTTTTTTGACCACAAGCACAAAAGCTGGTAACTGTAGCGTTTCTGTGTACTTTCGTTGCCATTTGCACGGGCTCCCTCTGGGTCCTGGAGATTTTCAGGCACACAAGCAGCAATAGAAAGGGGAAGGGTTTTGCCTGTTATGAAGTAAAATTGGCATGCGGTGGCTGTTTTGTTTTCCAACTAGCGGATTGCATGAACTCCTTCTTCCGTTCACTCAGGCACCAGGAGATCTTCCATTTATGGATGCCCATTCCCTCAGCGTGCTAGCGAGGACTTCAGTGTGGCTGCACACACTGATAAGTGCTGGAAGTTGTCGCTTTCTCTCTCTCTTCCCCTTATCCTCCCTCTCTCCCCCCACCAACGTTATCACCTTAAACCAGAAACCTGAGCTTGCCATTTCTGTGCTTAAGAAACGCCTATGGCCCTACCTTTAAAAGGTAAAGCCCAAACTCCTTTTAGCCAGGTGTAGGTCTGAACCCAGCCTACTTTTCCCAGCTCCTCCCTTTACACCTCCCCACTTCCCTGGGCTTGTGCCGCTGTGACATGTACGTCCCCAGATCTGTGATGGTTGTTTCACTTCATTGCATGTGGTTGTCCCTGCTTCTTAAAATACTTTGTTTTGTTCACTGCAGTCGACTCCTGCTCAGGCTGCAAAGCCGTCTGTGAAGTCTCCCACAATTTCTTCTTCTGCTCACTTCATCCACTTTGCTGACCACGTGTTTTCGTATTTTATAGCTGTTTCTCTTGACAGTACTGACCACATGGGACCACAATCATGTGTTACATGCCTATTGGAGTCTGCTGCAAGCCCAGCCAGGGCAGGGGCTGTGTCATAGTCTGCTTTGGATTCTCAGGACACAGCCCAGTGCCTGGCATCTAGGGGACATTTAATAAACATTGTCTGGATGAATGGATGGGATCCATCAGGAAAATGTGGAATAGTGTGTGTGTGTGAGAGAGAGAGAGAACTAGGGGGTGCATTTTAGTTGCAAGGCAGTTACTGTGATTAGTGCAAATTGTTATCCAGTTACAAGGGAAAGGGGATTTTCTCTTCCAAAAATAGCAAGATAATTACATCCATGCTCTTTGTCAGCCTCTGGACAAACACTATGATATTGTTATGTGATGACACGATGTTTCTGTATTTGTGGGTCAGTGTGACTTTAAGACGATAGAGTATGTAAACCCACAGATGCAAAATCTGAGTTTCAAAAACACTCAAATTAAGATTTTTTTAATTGAGGTATTACATACCAGATGTCAGCAACTTTTTTCCTGTAAAGGGCCAGATAATACATATTTCAGGCATTTCAGGCCACTTAGTCTTTGTCACAACTACTTATGTTTGCTGTTGTAGAGAGGAAGCAGGCATGGACAATAGATAATTTACACAAACATATCTTTTTAAAAATAGATTTTGAAATTAACATACAAAATCTCTACTTTTAAAAAGTGAACATTCAGGCTCGGCGCCTGTAGCACAGTGGTTAGGGCACTGGCCACATGCACTAGGGCTGGTGGATTCAAACCTGGCCCAGGCCTGCTAAACAACAACAACAACAACAACAAAAAGCCAGGCATTGTGGCGGGTGCCTATAGTCCCAGCTACTTGGGAGGCTGAGACAAGAGAATCGCTTAAGCCCAAGAGTTTGAAGTTGCTGTGAGCTGTGATGTCACAGCACTCTACTGAGGGCAACATAGTGAGACTGTCTCAAAAAAAAAAAAAAAAAGTGAACATTCAGCAATGGTTTTATCTTAAAAATTGCTTTTTTTCCTGCAACCATTTGGGATTATATAAACCATGTCAAGGGAGGTGGGCAGTATAGTATGATAGGAGTGAATGCTCTGATGTTGGGTGACTGGATTGAAATGAGTTTGTTTTCATGTCAGCTACAAATACTTATGATGAAACTCCTCAAGTTGCCAAAAGTAAAACAAAATGCAATTTTAACTTGGTAAACGGTCTGTAAAGCTAGTGAATGATGCCCCATGATCATATCAATGTACACAACTATGATTTAATAAAAATAAATAAATAAAAAAAATAAAGTCTGGCCAAAAGCCAAGCCATGATGGTTCCCTATGGAAAAAAAAAAAGCAATTTTAAATCCAAGTTTTTAGCAATGATTTTACTAACTATGGCCCTCAGGGTACATTTTGTCATTTACAGTGATTGAACATTGGCTTATCTGAGAGACAAATGCTTCCAGGATTATTTTTCCTTTTTGGTATTGTGTCGATCAGACCAATCATAATCAGATGTAAAAAAGATATTTGTAGAAATTATAGCATTGTCAAGATATTCGCACGCTCTGTAATAGGGTTGTAGAATGTTCTGGGAGCCATTCTAATGATTTGTATTTGGATGAGGAATAAGAGACCGTGGATTCTGTGTGTCACTGTTGTGTCTTTGGCTCATTTTGCAATTTTCCATTTTGTCACTGATGGCCTCCATGTGCAGCCACATGGCAAGTGCCTTGTTTTAAGCAATTCAGGTCAGGATTAAGCTTGACACCTGAGAGAATGGGCATGAAAGAACTTCAAAAATTGCAAAATCCTAGAAAAGTGTAGGCTTCATTTTTATTACTTGTCATAAGGCTGCTCAAATCTCCTATAAGCATACAGCCTGTCATCTTCACTGCAGAACGTTTGGAAGACTGCAGCCTGTCCTTGCCCTTCAAGGAGTCTTTCTAACAAAACTAAGCAGCAAGAAATTGATACAAAAAGAAAAGATAAATGGAGAGCTGAATTGCAAATATATGTAATGTATTTGTGAACGCTTTGATATGAGAGAGAAAGATGGTACATTCAGAGAATTTATTCATTCTCAGAATGCTGGAGTCTTTTTATCATTGCTCATGAAAAAAAAAAAAGGTGAGGAGTGTAGAGATGACCTTTTCATTACTGTGGGAGGGGGCTGGCCTCCGGGCAGCTTCCTTCTTCATTCTTGGGAGAAACTTCACACAGAATCCAAGCTGGGCCTGCCTGCAACCTGTCCTCTGAGCTCTCAAATCCAATCTGTCAAAACACCAGAGTTTCATTCTCCTCAACCTTTTGGCTGCCCTGCGTCCAGTGCCAAAAGGGCTGGAAATTCCCTCAACTTCTTCCAGGTCCAGGCTGACTTTGTAGAAAAGAAAAATCTCTGTCCTCCGAGGGCTTGTGAGTTCTCAAATTTCTGTGTGGCATTGGAGCCTCTGAGAAATTTCACAAAGGCTGGGCCAAGAGCCCTTCCCAGTATGTTTTCCCAAGGCTTAACATTTGCCATGATGTTCATTCAGCTCATCTGATTTTGGAATGAAGCAGAGGAGGAATAAGAAGAAACTAAGGCAGAGAAAGAGGGTCAGAGGAAGAATAAGGAGAACTAAGAGAAGGAGGAGGAAGGGGAGGAGGAAAAGAATGAATGGCAAAGAGCGAGTAAGGAATACTGACGTTAGCCTGGAGAACGATGAACATGAATTCCACAGCTAAGGCTCTCGGAGCAGAGACTCTCCTTCCTGTTCTTATATACGCATTTGTGGATAGGACCACAAAGAAATGATATTATTCTGCTGTAAATATTTTTGTTGTAGTTTTGTCTTGGTGTCTTTATGGTTTAACATATATCCTTTCCTTTGTTTAGATGCATCTTAAAACCAGCAAGCTTTGCTATAGACTTTTGTAAACAGAATTTTCCCTTTTTAGTGTGAAGCCTGGAAGCCTAATCACGGTCCTTCTTACAGGTAGATCTTTTGCTTAAATCAGGCATCCTCAAAGTTTTTTTTTTTTTTTTTTTTTTTGTAGAGACAGAGTCTCACTGTACCGCCCTTGGTAGAGTGCGGTGGCCTCACACAGCTCACAGCAACCTCTAACTCTTGGGCTTACGTGATTCTCTTGCCTCAGCCTCCCGAGTAGCTGGGACTACAGGCGCCCGCCACAGCGCCCGGCTATTTTTTTGTTGCAGTTTGGCTGGGGCTGGGTTTGAACCCGCCACCCTCGGCATATGGGGCCGGCGCCCTACTCACTGAGCCACAGGCGCCGCCCATCCTCAAACTTTTTAAACAGGGGGCCAGTTCACTGTCCCTCAGACCGTTGGAGGGCCGGACTATAGTTTTTTAAAAAAAACAACTATGAACAAATTCCGATGCACACCGCACACATCTTATTTTGAAGTAAAAAAACAAAATGGGAACAAATACAATCACACCACCTCATGTGGCCCGCGGGCCGCAGTTTGAGGACCCCTGGCTTAAATTCTTCAATGGCCTCCTATCAGCACCAGGAACATTTTAAAATTGGATCCTGAACTCTTTGGTTTGCACTAACATTCTCTGTTGAAACTTTTTTCTTTTTCAAGCACATCTTCTGAACCTGGACAGAAATTTCCCCAATCTTGTGTGTGTCACAGAATAGTAACGTGTAAAGAACGCTTTTGGGTGACTGTTATTTCTGGATTGAAGTGCGGGCAAAAATGTAGAAAATTGCACATGTAGAAAACATGTAAAGAAAACAACTGTTGTCCTTAATGCTGTGGGAAGTCTGGGTGGTATTTCCTCTGAAATGCCTAAATTCAGTCATGTTCCTTAGACTTGGTCTGCTGCTTTAAGAACCATATCTGTGTCTATGTATAATATCACATACACGATAGGGGGATATTTCTAGATTTAGTGTGCAAAGAATAATGGACTAGAAGTTCTAGTAGGTGAGAATACATTAGTCATGGCCATGAACCATCCACCCCAAGGTTCTGCTGCCAACTAACTGTAAGTTATATACCGTGAAGTGCTAAAACTGTTCCCCGATGCCACTTTAACAGGTGAGGCATATGATAGCTTCTTTCCTGGAAAGTTATAGCTTTGAATTATTAAAGTGTCTTGCTTATAAACACATTTGGAATAGGTAATTCTGTAAGTCTTTCCTAAAATTTTTGGATGTTGGGAGCAAATCTAGGTTTACTTTGTATCCTCATGGATTTATAGATTTCCATGTATTAACCTTGGCTTTCTTCAACAAATCTGGTGGCTGAGTGGTGACAGTAGGCTATTTCTTTTATGTCTGTATACCACAGTATTCTGCTTCAGTATGCAATCTGCTGATTCCTTCTCCATTCTAATATGAGGTTATAGTTTAGTTTTTTAAATTGATATTAACTAAATAATAAGTATTAACTGAGAATCTACTATGAACTTGACTCTGAGAGATATTATAATGAGATACCTAAGGAAAACAATTTCAGAAGTTAAAAAATAATTTGCCACAGTATATAATCCACTTTCCAGTGCTTTCTTCATTCATCCATTCGCCCATTAATCTGTCATCATCTTATTCTCCTGCCTGTTTATCCATCCACACACACACACACCCATCCATGCATTCATCAATCTGTTTATCCATTAATTCACCCATGCATCCATCTACCTATCCATCTACCCATTAATTCACCCACCTATGCACTTATCCACTGATCCATCCATCCATTAATACACTCATCCACCCATTTTCATTCTCCCATCCACCCATTTAGTCATCTATTTATGCCCCCATCTAACCTATCTACTCATCCATTTATCTGTCCATGCACCTATTTACCCATCTATTTATGCACTCATCTTCCCTCCTTCTCTCCCTCCTCCCTCCCTCCCTCCCTTCCTTCCTCATATCTACTGATTCACCCAATCCACCTATCTCTTCATCTACCCATCCACTCATCCACCCAGTCATTTATCTACACATCTACTCATCTCCTCATTCTCCCATCCACTCATTTATTCATCCTCTTTTCATCTATCCATGTACCTGTCCATCCATATTTCCATCCATCTGTTCATCCATCCATCCAACCATAAACTCATCCACCCATTCACTCATCCACCCATCCACCTATCTACCCATCTATTTATCCACTCAGCCATCAGTCTACCCACGCACCCATCTATTTACTCTCTCATCTACCTATTTATCCATCTATCCTTGTCCCCATATGCCCTTCTACCCATGTATACATTTATCCATTCATCTACCCATCCACTCATATATTCATCAATTCATGCACCTATCTACCTATCCACTAATCCGCCTATCTACCAGTCCATCCATTCATCTGTTCATCCACCTATCTATTCATTTGCCCTTCCACTGATTTATTTACCCATGTACCTATCCAGTCATGCATGTATCTGTTTATCCATCTATCATTCACCAGACAGATGTGGAAGGCCTATGATGGTCTTGCACTTACCTTGGTATTTATAATATAGAGTTGACAAAATAGTTCCTACCTTTTGGAAGCTCAAAATCCAAGTGAGGAGATAGATTAAATAAAAAAAATCTTTATGAAGATTTTGAACTTCCTGATAGCAACCTCATGATGGTTTAATCACAGTAAGTGTGTACTGGCATTCTTTAATAGTAGTCATTTTTAAGACAATGATAATTTCTCCTCTGGCAGCTACATATTATTTTCTTATATTTTTCTGACTTCTTAGTTATGGTTTTAGCATTTTTATAATGATCTATAATGCTGTGTTTTAAAAATGAAAATAAGAAATATAGAGGCAGGTGTTACATGCAGTTAAGGGGCTACTAGAATATAGGAATTCGTTTGGGGGACAGATGAGAATGTACTTGTTTTAAAAAGTACTTGTCTTTTTTTCTGTAGCAGTAAACTTATGTGTTTTTGTTTGTTTGTTTTTGTTTTTTTGGTTCTTGGGAAGGTGAGGGCAGGGGTGGTTTCTTAACTATAAAGTGCAATTGTTTAGGTTTTTAAGTAGTAGTATTCTTTTTATGAGCTGCCCCAGGCAGCCACATCAAAGGCATCAGTGTGCGTGTGTGGTGTGTGTGTGTGTGTGTGTGTGCACGCGCACGCATGCATGTGCTGGCCTGGATTGTGGAGACAGACATGGTCTCTCAGACTGGATTTAATTTCCCTGTTTGAATGAGAAATAAGTTAGTGTGTTTTTTTTTCTGTCTGAGAGAGTAATTTTTTTTCCCTGCCTTGTTTTCTAGCTATCAAGTCTGTATTTGTATTTTAATTAAGAAAGAAGACAACTGTTGGAGATGAAATTTGGATGAAAGCTGTGAATATTTACCATTGGAAGAGTAGTGTTAACATAAGCCTACCTGTTGAAAGCTGTGGTTTTAAACTTTTATACTGTGGCTGTTTTTTTTTTCTTTTTTGTACTTTGTCTTTTTAATTAATGTTTTACTTTTTGAAAAATAAGATATAACTGATACACAGTAATGTGAAAAAATCTAAGTGTATGGCTGGATACATTTTTAGGTGTGTACACACCCATGTGACCACTGATCAGATCCACATATAGAACATTTCTAGTATTCCAGAAAATTCTCTCATGCTCCCTTTCAGTCAATACTCTCATACCCCACCTCCTACCATAGCAACTTCTATTCTGACCTGTAACATCATAGATCCTTTTTGCTTGTTTTTGAACTTCATATAAATGGAGTCATACAGTATGTATCTTTTGTGTTGGCTTCTTTTGATCAATGTTATGCCTATGAGATTCATCTATGTTGTTGAGCTGTTGTTTTTTTCTTTTGATTGTTGCATTGTATTTTCTATAATGACTGCTTTTTACCACTTTCCCAGTGTCTTATCTTAAAACCACAATAAGATTTTAGTCAAGTGTTCTATTTTTTCCATTCATATTTGGTGGTTTTCCGCTCCCCTCATGATGTAATTAAGCTCCATGTTCATCAATCAATGAACAATTTTTTTACATCTACAATATATCTACCCATCTTCACTGGGGAAAAATAAGTATAAGACATAGCTTCTGCCACCAAATGTCTCACAATTTATTTAAAATAAATAAACCTATAATTCCATTCATAGTTTTGGGTGACAAAATTATCAGGGTTCTAAGAAAGTGAAATTGCTACCTGAATTGTTCTTAGTTGGGTTTGTCTGATGTCTTCGTTGTGTTTTGGCAATAGGGGTTGGTCTCAGTGATAGAGGCAGCTGATGGTTGAGTCTGTGAATCTGTAATTCTTTATTGAAAATCTACTTACTCTATGCTTAGCATATGCCTCATCTTGATGGTGTTTTTCTAATCCAGCATTTCTCACCCTCAGCACTATTGACATTTGAGGCTGGATAGTTCTTTGCTTTGGGAGCTGTCCTATGCGCTGTAGGATGGTTAGCATCATTCCTGGCCTCTGCTCACTAGTAGCACCCATGCTCCTTTTGTCCAGTTATGACAGCAAAAATGTCTTCGGACGTTGCCACTGTTCCCAGGGGGCAGAATTACCCCCACCGAGAATCACTTTCCTAACATACTGCTGCTTCCTACATGTTAGTTCACAAGGCTTTTTGGATGTTTTCTAATAGGCAGAACCTATGAGACACTTCAGAGGAGTGGGAAAGGGGGCTTCAAGTTCTCTATTTCATATGTACCTGAATGTGTGAAGTATGCAGATTTCACTTTTGGGGAGGGATAATAAATAGTATGACAACAAGCACAAGCACAAAGGTCAACTTTGATGGTAGCTATTGACAGGGGGAATGGGTCGAACTTCAAAGTAGCAGTTCTGAAGAATGTGCTAGCACTTTCAAAATCCAAGTGATTTTTAGATCTTTTGAAAATTCAAAAAATTCTAAGACCACCACAGTTTGGAATTATGCCTTGAGTAATAGGCCTGGGATAGACATAAAATTCCTGCCCTGTATTTAATTATGAGATTTTGATCAGGGCTCCAACTGGCATTTATAGCTAGGGTTTGATCCGAGACAGTTCTATCTCAATATAAGAGAAAACTTGGATAACAAAAGCACTGTGCCAATGGCTTTTCGTTTATTTATTTAGAGCCTGCAGTGACTCCAGGGAGGATTTAATGTGGATGCTCATCATCGTATGTGCTGTCTTCAGCACTGGTTTAAAATATCAACCAGAATGGAGATACGGAGAGAGGAACATTAGCGTCATCATTCAGAAAGAAGGCTTGAGAAGGCATCTCCTCCTTCTCCATCTAAGCTTCAAAACCACCTCCTCTCACCAGATAGTCTGGTGAAATCATAAATTAATTAGAGACTTGGAAAGATTAGCATGAAAGCCTTGTCTGTCTTGCCTTTGGCCCTCTGTCTGCTCTGCTTTCTCCTGGTTAGGGGCTTTTGGCAGTCCTCGGGTTGGGGATGAGATGTCTTGGCAGGCTTGAGTGGGCATCAAAGACACCAGGAAGGATCCCAGCCCAGTTTCTGGCCATTCTATCTGTCACCAGGTTTTATGCCTGTGTTCAAAATATTCCATTTCTTCATCTGTGAAATGGAGATAATCCTTCCTCACCTTGCAGAGCTGTTGGGAGGATTAATTAGCTGGTGTTCGTCAAGTGCTTTGAAGATGAAAAGGCTTGTGGAAGTGCTAAGCAGTATTAAGGAGAGGCAGTGAGTGCTGCTGGAAGTGCTCTCCTTTTCCTCATTCTCTCGTCTGCGGTTGTGTTTCTTTTGACTTTTCTGTGTGCCTTGGGGAGCAAAGCGCTGGCGCGGTAGGCAGGATGAAACACTGGTCAGTACAGAACAAAGACTCTGCTGCCTTATTTTATGCCTTGCTACTCATTTGGCTTATCAGTTGGCATGACTTCTGAAGCTCTTTAGCTCAGGATGTTTTAATTAGCAAGTTTCTGGTGGTTGTCCAAAATGAGCTTAATCTATTTGGGGGTGGAGGGAAAAAGTGGGATCAGGAGAGCTTGAGCCAGATGACCTTGAGTTTCAAGTGCTGAAGGAGAACAATTCCTTGAAATGGAGGTAATCTGTGTGTGTGTGTGTGTGTGTGTGTGTGTGTGTGTGTGTGTGTGTGTGTGTGACAGAATCTTACTCGGTTGCTCAGGCTAGAATGCTGTGGTCTCATCCTGGCTCACAGTAACCTCAAATTTAAGCAATCCTCCTGCCTCAGCCTCCTGAGTAGCTGGGAGTATAGGTGCCTGCCATAACACCTGGCTAATTTTCTATTTTTAGTGGAGATTGGGTCTGTCTCTTGCTCAGGCTGGTCTTGAACTCTGGAGCTGAAGTGATTCTCCTGTCTCAGCCTCCCAGAGTGCTAGAATCACAGGCATGAGTCACTGCGCCTAGCCTGGAGGTGGTTTTTGAATTGTGAAAAGTAAGAAGATCATGAGGGAGGGAGAAGCTGAGAGGCAAACGTTCTGTGTTGGTCTCTCCACGTTCACAAACAGTAGAGCTCCCCTGCCTCAGCAGTTGCTTGCCCCTCCAGGTGGTCATGCCTTCTAGCTATGTCTTTCATGAGGCGCCTTTCTCCTTCCAGGCTCAGAATTGGAAGAGGGTTTCCATGCAGGTCCCTACACCATGAGGATGGGTTGATTGAACTTGCTGAGCGCAGCTCACTAATTCATCCTTCGCTGCCTAAGCTGTGTGTGTTAGGGTGGAGCTTGCAGTGAGCAGGCTTCATTCAATGCTGCGTTGAGAGGGATGTTGTACCACTCTTGCCCTGGTGGCTTCTTTAGATAATCTTGCAATCTTCCCAGGTTCTTTTCTAGGGATGTCATTGTTGAGTGACCACCTTGAGACTAAAAAGAAGAAAAACAATAGTTCCCGGTCTACTCAATCACTTATT
Organism: Nycticebus coucang; assembly: GCF_027406575.1. Classification (NCBI taxonomy): domain Eukaryota; kingdom Metazoa; phylum Chordata; class Mammalia; order Primates; family Lorisidae; genus Nycticebus; species Nycticebus coucang. The sequence continues at coordinate 16,025,390 of NC_069804.1, forward strand.
GATCCACTTGTAATCTTAAACATTCTATCTAATTTTTTTGAGAAGTGTCTCTGGTCATTGATTTTGAAATTTTTCTTGTTTTAGAGAACAAATGTGCTCCTAAAAGGCTAAGGACAAACCAGATTTTGGCATATTAGGTTATCTTATGGGCCTCATTTTCATGACTAAAATGTCAGCACTGGCCTGGGATCCAAAAGATAACCTGATTTACCAAAATCCTTGAATAAGGTAAAGTATCTTCTCTGTATCTTTTAGGAACTTACATATGTTGATTTTATAAAGTGTTGGAGGAGGGGCTAAAGACCAATAGGTGACATATGGCAGTCTGTGGAAAGGGTTGTGCTCAGGCCATTTTGGTGGAGCTGATCATAGGGTCAGGAAACCAGGGAGAAAGCCAAGCAATGGGTATTTATAGGTCTTTCTCTTTAAATCAGGTCTGAGTGTGATCTTCCTGATCTTTATTCTTCTCCACTTTTGAAACTGAGTTCCCTGGATTCCCATCCCTTCAAAGGCCTCTTGGCAACCTTCTGAGGAAAGGCAGAGTTCATCCTGATGCGTGTCCAGTGAGTATAATTCAACCATGATGAAGCTTGGCCTGTCAAACTCACAGAAAAATGTTCGTTACATATTCCAGCTGTTCCTAAATGCGCTCTCTAAGACCTAAGTCCATTTGTTAGCTGTCAGAACGATGTGGAGCAATTGCTCCAGACCCTCAGGTGTCATCAGCTATCTTTGTTTATACCCCATTTTTTTCTCCATTAGCTAATTAATGTTTGGCAAAGAGGAAGCACAGCCTAAGATCTCTCTCCGATGAGTTGCTGGCCCTAGCCTTGGAGCTCTTCTCAGAAACAAATATTGAGGAGGAATTCGTTTCTATGTGTTTTTCTTCTTGCTTTCATGAACTGAGGAGGTCTGCCTGCAGCTGAATCTAAGCACTGCCCTTGATGTTGGTAAAGATGGGAGTCTGAGCTCATACGTCGTCTTGGAAACTGGACCCTGCTACTCTGGGAAAGGAATGCATGGTTGCCCAAAGCATTAGGATAGGGAAGTGGATTCCACCTCTCAGTGCTCCTGCCTGGGATCAATTAGGTAGGACATTACCCAGAGATACAGACAGGTTGGACCAAATGACTTCTCCAAACTCTGATTCTAGATCTCATAGATGTGGGAACTGGAGACACTGGGGTTAAGTGAGTGAAGGCATGCGTTGCCAGAATTTTCCTCACAAACCTGGATGTGTTCTCCTTGTGAGGCACAAAGTCATTTTACTCTTCAACTTACGGGACTTACACTTCTCCGAAATTCCAGTGGTGTGCTAGAGCCAGCTTGTACCAGCTGATGAGAGCTGATTATGTACACATCTCCCTAACTCATGTTCAGTGACATCAAGTTGATAGCTTGAAATCTGCCCTGATGAGAGTATTTATACTGCAGAAATTTGCAAATGCTGCAAATCAGCCTGCCCACTCCCAAGCTGGTTGTTACACAGCTACCATCACATGTAGGAAGGTATCCTCACTCCTGACATCCCCTCAGCTCACTTATGGGGGCTGTAAGAGACCCCCCCTTTGCTGAGGTTTCATGTGTGTACCTGTTGAGCAAAACTGCCCCCTTGTTCCCTCATCTAATAGACTCAGCCTGAAAGAGCATCATGGGGTGGGCGGAAGATCGCCACAGTGATAATTCTGTTCCTTTCACTGCTAAGCTATATGACAGGTTATTTTATCTCTCTAGTCCTCAGCTGCTACTTCTCTATAATAAAAGTAATTTGGATCATTAGATAACTGCTAAGTTTCCTTTTAGCCCCGATATTCTGCCATTTGATGAGTGCTTGGCTACAGGGAGATGTCATGTGTTTCAAAGGCTTGGGACTCTTCGAAGTTTGCATGCACATCATTCACAGAGACCAGCTCAGCTCCCTTAAGAGACCAGCTCAGCTCCCTCATTTTCTTTCTAGATCTTGGGCTCCCAGTAATTCTTCCTTTTTCTAGACTTCCATCTCCAGCATCAATGACCAGGGGCAGCTCCCAGTGAGAAGCATAATGAATTAGTTTCTTTCATCTGGGAGTGTCAAAGCACCTCCAAGGCAGCAGTCTATCCCCATCATGGTTGCTCTCCAAGGAAGCTGCATGAGTGTGCCTGTTTTGCATAGTACAAGGGCTCTATCATGGTGATAGACCCAAGATCCAGAATTATCGACTTGTCTTTTGATCAGAAAACAGGCTACATCCTCGTCTTAAAAGAAGTTACAGCTTTGAGATTATCTGCCATATATAACCCTAAATTACTTGGTGTGCTCACCCTGGCCAACTTGCTGATGGAGCTTTGTAGATTTCCCATTTCTCCAAAGTGGAAATAAACTTGAATAGGTTTTTGCTATTTCAGGAGATTTGGGGATACATGTTTAAATAAAGTTTTCCCTTTAAAATTCTTTTTAAAAAATGTGTCATTGGTTTGCATTGGGAATTGAGAGCAGACTTGATGCAATGTACAAAGAACCAAATCCACCTTCATGAGGTACTTGGAAGGAATAAGGGTACAAGGTTAGGGAGTTGGAACTGTCCAGAGACTTAGGGAACTTTGTGATTTTGCTTAGGGTCTTACCAGGATTCATAGTCCTGTATTTTAGCACCATTTAGAAATATGGGTCTGTGGGCCCTCTCCATCCAAATGTACATACTGACATGTGCCAGCTCATGCCAGCTGTTATGATGAATGTGTTTATGAACACTTTTACTCTGGAATCAGGAATGCAAGTACTTTCCTGAGTGTTTGCAGGATTGGTTACCTACTCTGCTAGCCAACTGGGCTGTGGGCATTCAGTGGCTGCAGCCATGATTCCCACAGTTGAAGTTTGGGCTGTCAAGTCTACCACCAAAGGCACAAGCTATATGAAGGGGTGGAGAAGAAGTAGATCCCTCTGGGATCTAACTTCAGAACAAAAGTTCTACTCTGTCCTGCACAGACAACAGAGGCTGGGTGCAAATCTCCTGGCTTCCAACTGCCAGTTATGGCCCAGATCAGAGGCCTCCCAACTTTTCTTGTTGGAATACTTCCTAAAAATATATTTTTAAATTAAGCACACCCTTGTACGTTTTAGATTTTATGTCTGCACTTTCTAATCACAAGTTTAATTAATTGCAAAAGTATATTTTCCAGCACATTGTATGATGTAGGCCACTATGATGCCCTACATTGGCCCAGCATTGTCAGCGTCCCCCGGGAGCTTGTTTGAAATGCAGAATCTTGGGTCCCTCCCCAGCCCCACTAAATCAGAATAAGCATTTTAATAAGATCCCGAGGTGATTCATGTGCACATTAAAGTCTGAGAATTGCTGGTATATATCACATACATGCTTTAAATATATCTTCACTAAAACTTTTCAATTCATGAAAAAATTATTAGGTTAGGTTATATGACCTACCTGGAGAAGCCATTTCTTATTGTCAAACCATCAGAGGAACCAGACCTGCTTTTAGTCAGTATAAAGAACAGACTTTCTTTATTGATTCAGGTGAATGTGTTAACATGTGTCTTTGGCCAATCTCCCTTCCAAGTTCTGATTCTAGGATGGGTAGGTATCTGGCTGGCCATAGAGATACATGAGATACAAAGCTGTGCTAGGAATGTGTTACCTGAATAAAGCATGACACCATGGCCTTCAATATTTTTTATTGAAGAGTCCATTGCTTTATCCTTGGGATTCTGCCTTTAAACTGATGCTGTTTCACACGATCTCTTTGTTTGGTGCCCAGGAGATTTTTACTCCTTGGGAAAATGCACCCTGGTAAGATTAGTGAGCAAAATCCACCCCCCTTTTGTTTTTGAGAGAGAGAGGAAGATGGCATCTGCTCACAGTCCCTTTCTTTACTTAAAGGGGAAGGGGAGCTGTGACAAGGGAATACAGAGCTGCCACAGAGCTGGAAAGTCAGCTCTGAGAGACAAGCATATGGAAACAGAATTATCTGGAAATTCAATCTCTTAAAGTTATCTATATGCCCACACACCACCAGAACCCAGTGGTAGGTGAACCCCAGTTTAAGAGCGTTTAATTAGCGGGTGAGTTAATACCCTTTTTGAACTTCTTGGATTCTAGACTTTTTGTCTTCTTGAATTTGTGTGCACATGTGTGTGTTTAAGCAAAGGACATTGAGCCCCAATTAACCACAACTAAAACTTCCGCCTGTCCCTCATCTGCTCTTGAATTCCAACTTCAACTGAATTTACCAAATATTTATTTAATACCTACTGTGCATCAGGCACTGCACCAGGCACTGGAGATAGAGAGATGACCAGTGGAGACACAGGGAAATCGCCACCATTAGTAACCGAGATACACATACTGGTGAAATTCTATAGAGATAGTCACAGTACTTCAAAAGAAGGGATGGCGAGCAACGCCCAATGTTGTCCTAAGAGAACTACCTCCTTATTAGGGGAGAAGTTTCTAAAGAAGAGATAATGAAGTCTATTAAAGAAAAGACATTTGCCTGTGTGTGTATGTGCGCATGTGTGTGTATGTGCCTGAGCGCATGCGCCTTACAGATCATACCATTGCAGACCTGCAATATTATCCAAGTGCTTTAATGTTTAATTCTCTTTGATTTGGTCCACGGTAACATCAAGTGTTTCTGCAGGCAATTCCAAGGCATCTGAGATTCCCAGCTGGGAATCAAAATCCAGTAAGACCTTCAGAGAAATTGGAGAAAGGGAACTTTATTGGTTTTTAGGCCAGTCTTATAATTCCATTCTGTTTTTTGTCTGAGAATACATACACAGTCTTTTATCGCTCATTAGGCCTGTGCCCTGGCAATCACAATATTTAAGATGAGAAAAATAAGCAAATTCTTGATGGTGGAGAAAGTAAAGCCATTAGAACCCTGTAGCTGTTCCTGCACTGGGGGATCAGGCAAACCCAGGACCCGTGCATTCAAAAACAATGGTGCAGAGAGGTCTATTGTCCTCTTTGAGCTGTGACCCATGGTGAACTGTTGACTCTAATCTTGGAATCAGATTATTGCTTAGTTGCTGTTAGCATGAATAATTGTATAATAGCCCTCTCATTTTTGTACCTGAGGTGGAGTCACTTTGGGTGTTCATGATGAGAATGTTCTCCAGGTGGCATCTTAGAACTCCCCATGGCTATTAGGAGGACCCTTGGCCCAATCCTTTCCCTCTGTGCCTGCTACTGCAGCTCACCCAGTTGCACTTTGCTGGTTTCTCCCCTCTCTACCCCTTCCTCCTTTGGCTAATTTGGCTGAAACCTGGAGAACTCACGAAAGAGGCTCAGGGCTATGAAAGAGGGTGGGAGTTTGGACATCATTAAATACCCAGAGGCCTTTGCCGCCACTACCACTACTCTCTCTCGTTCTATTTCTTTTTCTTTAATTTGATACTTTAAAATATTTTTTTGTTTTTTATTTATTTATTTATTTTATTAAATCATAGCTGTGTACATTAATGTGAGATACTTTTAAATTTTGATATCATTTAAAACTTCCAGAAAAGTCACAAGAATACAAAGAGCCCTTTCATGACACTAACATTGCCCTTTGTGAAATTGACATTTTTGAGGAGTACAGGCCTGTAACTTTGTAGAAGTTTCCTTATTTTGAATTTGTCTGATGACTCATGATTAGATTCATGGTGCTATGCTACATTTTTTCCTTCCTTCCTTCCTTCCTTCCTTCCTTCCTTCCTTCCTTCCTTCCTTCCTTCCTTCCTTCCTTCCTTCCTTCCTTCCTTCCTTCCTTCCTTCCTTGTACTGGGTGTTAAGTATGTATTGAATACAGATCTTATTTTTTAAAATATTTAAAAATAAAATTAAAAAAATAACAGTTTTGCTGATATACATTGCATCCATTTAAAGTGTACAGTTCTGTGATTTTTAGTGTACTCACAGAGTTGTGCAGCTGTCCTTACAATCGATTTTGGAACATTTTCATCATACCCCAAAGAAACCCTATACCCATTAGCAGTTGCTCCCCATCTCCTCCTTCCCCCACCCCCTGGGAACTGCTCATCTACTTTCTTCTTCATAGATTTGCCTATTCTGGACATTTCAAATAAATGGAATCACGCACTATATGACCTTTTGTGTCTAGCTTGTTTCCCTTAGCACGGTGTTTTCAAGCTTTATCCATGTTGTAGCATTGTCAGTACGTCATTCCGTCTCGTGGACGCAGTGGATTGCATTATATCAGTAGGCCAGTTTATTTATACACTCATCCATTGATGGCCATTTGGGCAATCCCCACATTTCGGCTATTATATTGCTGCTCTGAACATTGATGTGAAAGATTTTGTGTGGACATATGCTTTCATTTCTTTTTGGCATATACCTAGCACTGGAATTTCTGGGTCATAAAGAAATGTATAACCTTTGGAGGAACCGGTTATATATTTTTGACCCATGTTATTGTCCCATGAGGCCTGAAGGTAGGAAAGGTGGGAGAAGAAGTTCTTATGGCGGATCTCAGGAGGGCCCAGCCCAGCAGTGCCACTTTTATGGGTGCAACAAGTTCATCTTCTTTAGTTTTTCGTGCAACCCTCCCGGGTCTGTGGCCTGGCCAGAAGTAGGGCTTTTGATTTTTAACCTCACTCGAGGGATTCCTATGAAATGTTCCCCCCTAGAGCGCCTGGTGACCTGTCAGCCCCACATCTGTGGGGGACACAGTCCAGCTGTTCAGTCTGGTTAGCTGCTGTCTCATCTGGAACTGCCTTTCATAGGCTTCTTTCTCCAAAAAATGGCCCAAGTTATAGCCTTGTGGTTGTCAGCCCCCTTTAATTGGGTCTTTCATTTCGTAGTCTGTTATTTGCGCAGTGTCTGGCTGTGATTGGAGAGCCATACTTTTTCCTCAGCTCAACAGTTCAGTAACATGTTTGGTGGAATCCAGTGATTCCTCTATCCTAGGGAGAATGGGAGAAGTGTGGGAGTGTGTGTGTGTGTGTGTGCACACACAGTGGTGGTGGTGAGTGGCATGGCATGTTGAATGGAAATTACTTATAAAATAGAATCCTGAATTTAATTTAAGATCACAATGGAAAAACCTCTACTTTCCTTATGGGCACCCCTTCCCGGGGGCTTTAATTTCAAAAATGACAAAGAGCTCTTGTAGTAAAATATCGGTGATAAATGGCCCCCTGGCATGGATTTCCATGACCCCAGCAGTGCCATCTGAGACCCTGACACCTTAATTACTTGTGCTCTGGGGCACATAGAACAGTTTTCTCCTGACTTGTTGAACTGGCCTGAACTTGGGGTAGAATGTCTCCCCTGAGTTACGCCACCAGTAGGTTTAGGCTCCCAGTTTCATTTATGTGACCCATGGGTAGCAGTGGCTCACCCCATGGCAAAGACTAGACTTGAAATTCCCTGCCTGGAATTCAAGCCCATCCATGATTTAGGGCGTAGTGGGTAAAGAGAGCCATGGAGCTAGACTACCCCCGAGATAGTCACAGCTCTGTGTAGGACAAATGTCGTACACTGTGGAGGTGCTTAGGCAGTGCTTAGCTGTATGCGTTGTTGTTACTACTGCCCTAGATCCTGCCCACTCTGAAGCTGTGCCTGAGTGTCTGTCTTGCTCAGTACTGTGTGCATAGGATCAAGCATAGTGCCTGGCATATAATAGATGCTCAATAAATGTTTGTTGAATGAATAAATGAGTGAATGCGTTACTCCATTTGGGAGCAATCCATTGTTCCTCTATGCTTTGTCTCTCTCACCTTGTATGGCCTTTTCCACATTTAACCTTAGCTGGAGCTAATTGTGCTTTAAATGTAACTCCCTCACCCAGATGGTCAGCCCTCGGAGAGTAGCACCTGGGTCAATTGTTTAGGTATTTCTTGGGAGGCCTTGCAAGGGGGACAATAAATATTTGATGAATAATTCATCCCTTTTGGAAGTGATGGTCTTAACCCATTAAATTGCTGGAGAAGGATTTGCTTTTCTGTTTTGCTAAAGGCAAACACGGAGACATATGTAGGCAGAGAGAGTATCTCTCCACCAATTTTGTGACATGTTGCTTTCTTTCTTTTTTTCCTAAAGGAAGTGACAAGAGTAAAAGTGGAAGAGTGGGCAACAGTGGGAGCCAGAGACTCACAGTAGATACAAATGTGCATTCAGTTCAAAGAATAGGCTGATGTAAAAGTTTTATTGGAGTTTACCAATATCAGGAAATATATAGGTTTCATTCTGCTTTGCACTCATTTAAATGTTGTTTTGCTTCTCCTTCCTTCTAATAAAAGCACAAAAAATCCCTTTGGTTCTGCATGAAAAGGAATAGATTGTTTGAACTGGCTTCCGTGTTTGGACAGTAGTCACTGTTGCTGCTGCTTCGGTTCCTAGTTGAGGGTGCTGTGGTTATCCAGTGGGGAGCGGGGCCTAGCTCTTGTCTGGTTAGAGAGAATGAGGAGTCACTGGGTCTGTGGGCCAACAGCTCAGAGCAGGGCTGGTGCAAACACAGGCCAGGTTCCTTCCTGGATGCCCAGAGGAAAGGTAGCAGGTCAAAGGGAGATGGCTGCCACCTGGCACCTGAAGAGATTCCCCCACCCCACTTTGTTTAGGATCAAGTAACAGGTGGCCAAGCTGGAAACTAGAGAAATGAACCCATTCACATGTATTCTGGGAGAAGAAGCTATGTACCTCCCAATAGAAGTATGGAATGGGTGAAGGTGATTTTTCCTCACTTTGATCTTTGGGTTTATGGCTTACATATCCCCTGAAGTTTTGGTAAATTGGTGAAATTTTTTCCAGATTTTATTTTATTTTATTTCATTTTATTTCAGGTTAATGTGAGAGTACGACTAGGTTACAATGTTTGCATTTGTTAGGTAGAGTCCCTCTTGTAGTTGTGTCCCACACACAAAACGTGTGCCATACATTCTTACGTTGTGCCCATTAAGTGGGAGCCTAACAACCCCCCTCCCTCCTTCCCTCTCTCCTCGTCCTGTTCCTCCTTCTCCCCATCTTGAATTGAATTGAGTTTTTTTCTTATGTGGGTGTGTATTAGATCGTTTACTGGCTTCATATTAATATTGAATACATTGCACACTTTCTTTCCATTCTTGTGATACTTTACTAAGAAGAATGTGCTTCAACTCCATCCAGGGTAATACAAAAGATGTAAAAAATATATCTATTATCCATGGTAAGCTAACTGCTGTAACACCCCCAATTTCAGTGACTTAACCCAACAAATATTATTTCCCACTCACATCGCAGTCCAATATAGGCTGGCAGAGGCAGAGGACAGCTATGCCACACGTGGTCATCTGAGGACCCAGATTCCCTCTGACTGTGGCTCCACCCTTTCTTGGGCCTGAGAGTCCTTCACTGGATCCTCAAATCCAGCCCACAGTCCAAGGACAACAGAGAATGAGTTTGGGGAATGTGAAAGTGGTTTTTATAAGCTCAGCCTGGAAATGGCATTATGGCTTCTACCCACATCCCAGGGGCCAGCCTCAGTTCATGGCCACACCTAGCCACAGGGAGGCTGGGAACTGTGCCTAGCAATGTGCCCAGAGGAAAGGCAAAGGGTTTGGTGAAACACTAGGCAACCTCTGCCACAAAAACCCATGTGGAAACTTCCCCTTTTGGTTGCCATCAGGAGGAAAAGGGTATTTTACCATGGTTTGGAAAGTGCTTGATTTAAAAATTGCTACCAGCATGCCCTGGAGAAGGGCTCAGTGCTGAAGATGCCAGGGGCAATCATTCACGTAAACAGTTTTTAGTAAGCGTCTACCCTGGGTCAGACGTTAGATTGGGCACGGGTGCCATGATGCCCTCTGGGACCTGGCATCTTTTGGGAGACAGGCAACTGAATGGACAAATCTCATAAACTATGAGGACAATGTGAGCCAAAGTAGGGGTGTTATGAGAGCTCCTAGACAGAGACCTGGGCCAGCATGAGAGAGTCAAAGAAGCTTCTAGAAAGAAGTGACATTTATACTGAGACCTGAAAGGAGGCATATGAAGAGTTGGTCAGCTGAAGGAAGGTCAGGCAGTGGGTAAGTGTATGCCAGGCAGCAGGAATAGCTCAGTGGCCCTCAGCCTTGACTGCACTTTGGGGCTGCCTGGAGTAGATTTTGCCGATTAACTTAGAATCTTGGTGGAGTGGTGGGGGACAGAGCACCTCCAGGTTCAGGAGGAGTGGTGTGTCCAGCCCGTGTGTGTGAAGGACTAAAAGCCTTCCAGAAGGACAGTTGCCGAGGAGGTCCCAAAGTGAGATGTGTCGTGGGATCCTGGGGTTGGCTGGAGCAGGGACATAGACAGCAGGGCAGAGGGGAAAAGGATTAGTTGAGGTTAAGGAGAAGCCACTTCCCAGGCATTGTTTCTCACTGTGCCCTGAGCCCCCAACCCAGTGAGGCCTTCCCCAGCAATGCGTCTCCTTCCTCCCATGGGCCTCAGTTGTCTCCTCCCCTGCCCTTGGTGGTTCAGGGGAGCCTGGAAGAAGGGCAAGGATGGGGTCTGTAAAAACCTGCCTCTTCCTCTGATTTCCTGAAAAGGGCCAATGTGCAAGCCCTGCTGGAGACTGTCTGTGGCCAGTGTCTCCCCGGGGCCAGGCAAGTCGCAGCGTGGCAGTTGTCAGTTTGCACTTCAGTGAGCTAGTGAGTGGACTTACAAAGAATCCAGTGGGATTTACGCGGTCAGCAGGGGACCGTGCACATAATGGAGGGTCCACTAGCTGTTGTTTCCGGCTCCTCTTGGGCCCATCAGTCTTTGCATTCATCAAGAGAACCGTGGTGACCCTCAGGTCCCAAGGCTGCATACTAAATAGCTGCTGTCCCCGGACCTCACTGTTGTGCTCATGTGTTTGGAAGCGCCTGGAATCTTTGCTCTCAAACACGCATGAGCCCCCACATGAGGCGTTACCTTCAAATGAAAAGACTTTGCTCTTACTTGGAAAGCATAAAGCCGGTGCCTTAACCCCATGGTTGTATCATTCAAAGTACAGAATTTAGAAAAGTTTCTAAAAAACTTTGAACCATTGGTTCTGGGCATTGAATGGAAGTCAGGGTTGCATCTCTTAGAAGGCTGTGAGGTTTGGGGGGGAATCATTCCACATGTAGGGAATAGCTTATTTAAGAATAAGGCTGAAGGAAAAGTTTAGACCCATTTTTACTATTTTGCTCACAGAAAAACTGTGGTTATTGGTTTCTTTCTCAGAGAAAAACGTTAAAAAAAACCCTCTCTTCTTTATCCAAGCTCTGTCGTCTCAAGGGACCCTCTTGGGCATGCATTTTTCCTGGCATCCTGGATGCTGGATGTGGGAACGAAAGTTTGGAAATGATTTATGTCTGGATACTTATGTCAAAATATATATAGATATCTAGAAAATGGTTTCAAAATAAAATTTTAGTGATTATTTTTATGATTATATATACTGTAGCCATTTTGCAGGAGTTTCTTACTAAATTTTTAGGCTAAAACAGTAATCAAGCCACCCCTGCAGTTGTCTCCTGTGGGGCGGGGATCAGCTATGGCAGTGTGGGGCTGATTTGTACCTTGTCAGATATTTGAATGTAACATCCACCTGGACGCCTGGGTTACACGGGGACAAAAGCTATGGAATGCAGGAAAACCTGCTAGAATCCAAGACGTGCAGCCAGATGCAACCTCTCTTGCCTAAAAGTTCTCCCTAAGTTTTCCCATGTAACAGCTGAGGAAACAGAAGACCTGAGAAGCCAAGTGCCTTGTCCAAAGTTATACAACTAGTTATGATGAAGCCAGGACATGAACCCTGGCCTGCTGATGCTCAGGAAAAGCTCATTGCCTCAACAGATATGGCAGGTGGGTTTCTAATTGCCTGCCTGTCTTTCTCATTTGCTAGTGCCTCAATGCAGTGTAGGAGCGCTGTGTTGAGAAGGATTCTGAGGCATGATGTTCACTCACTCATAGCAAATGCTGTGAGCCATTAGCTTGGTCTGCCTGGGGGACAGTTGAGAAGATCTGCTGCACTTTGTGTGCATCTTCAGCCATTATGCCACGTTGTATTTTGATTTTCTAAGTAGTGTAGGTTCAAGAGTTTCTGTGGCCCTCATCGCCTGTTAGTGTAAGCCTAAGCTTCGTTAGGATGACTGAAGGGACACACACAGAGTAGTCCAGGACCACCAGGAAAAGCTTCCATCATGTGAAAGGCTTACATGCCTCAGACTTGGGGATTTTGATGCATTTCTCAGCATTGACACATTAAGATTAGACTTTCCCTCTCTTTTGACTGTTTGTCTTCCCTCCCATTGGCCATCTCCCCAGGAGGCAGGCTCTTCAGCTAAAGGTCCCTGAAGGATTCCCCCTTCTCTCCCTGGGAAATGGGGCCCAGCACCAGACCAGGAGTGACATCCTTTGGGCCTCTCCATGGAGGCTCCAGTTTTCAGCGTCACAGTCATCAGCTCCCTGGCATCTTTGTAGATCACGTGGAAGCAACTGACATTCATATGTTTTTCCTCTTCAACCAGTAGCACTTCCTGGAAGGCTTGGGTGAGTTGTCTGGCCATACTGTGTCTCAGCTTCTCCCTCTGTAAAATAGAAAGAGCCATAGTTCCCACATCACAGGAGCGTCATGAGGATTCAATAATGCATCGCGAGCACTCAGCAAGTGTCCAATAAATGTTTCCTATTATTAAGTCACGAACACAGAGTCCTCGAAGAAGCATCAGTTGTGTATGCTCATTTTGTGTGTAGCTGTGTGTATGCACATTTCAAAGAGAGGGAAGGAGAGGAAGAGCAGGTGAATGAGCGGGTGGTCTGTGCCTACGATAAATTTCAAAAGCTCATATTGTGCATGATACTAAGATACAAGTTTGCCAATTAAAACATTTGCCAATGTTTTAAAGAAGTAGCACTACCGCACAGAATTGCCATCTAGCTTACAGGTTTGCGTATTATTTAATTAATTAATTTAATCTAGTTAATTTGAAACTTTGTATACACATCATCTGGGGATCTTATATCAAAAGCAGATTCTGATTCAGTAGGCCTAGGCTCAGGGCCTGGGATTCTGCATTTCTGATAAGCTCCCAGGGGATGCCAATGCTGTTGGTCTGTGGATCCTACTTTGAGAAGCAAGAGTTTAGTGAACTGGTGGTGTTCTGTGCATTTGGAATAACCGGAAACCTCACGGCTCCATAGCCAGCCAGTAAGCTGGATTGGTGTATTCAGCAACTGAGATCCGATGCGGAGAAAAGTACTGAAGCACAACTCTGAAAAGCCAAGTCCTGGTCCTGGGGAAGGATTGAGAGTCAAGGCGCAAGTCTTTTCTGTCTATAAGCCTTGGTGGCTTTCTCATCTTTAAAGGAGGTAGGGAGGGTACTCAGAGGCCCTGCTATTCCCAGAGTGCTCCTCAGCCTAGCACCATCGGGGCCACCTCCTGCCTCCCGAAGCTTCATTTTAACAGGCTCCCAGGCGATTCACTTGGCATGTTAATATTGAAGAAGCCCTAGTCTAAGACTTTCCAACTAGAGGAGTTTGTGAATCTGGGAAGTTCTAATTCTAGCGTTGGTGACAGAAACCTCAGAAACTAATTCTGTTTATAAAATGGGGATGTCTTCAGCAAGAAATGACCTTTGTTAGTTCTCCAACAGTCTCCTTGGTGATATACAGAGAAGGCCAAACTGACAAAATTTCACCTGCATTTGCCTCAATGTGGGTGGGATTAAATGGTGTCAAGAACCCTGGTAGAGTTTGCAAATGAGGCACCAGCTGCCATATGTATTGTTAGGGATGTTAAGACACTGTGGCTTAGATTCTGTGGCTCCTCTAGACCCCAGGGAGGTATTGTGGGTGGTATAGGGGAAAGCAGATGGCTTGGAGAAATGGCTTCCAGCATCACTCATGTCTTACAGTGCTCTTGGTGAATTTCTGTGTACTATTCCCATCTTTCTGGAAGTCTTGGGCCTACCGTTGGCTACTCCATCTTCTTCAAAGTTGATGCACCTTGACAGGTTTGGGAAGAGAGGTAGTAGGGCATATGCCCATAGGTCTACATCCTGAGCTCACATTCTGCTCTCTGATGGGAATTGGGACTAAGAGTGGAGAACTGTTATTTTATTGAATCCAAAAGGAAGAAGCAAAATTGTCATGAGAGTTTTAGTTCCATGGAGGCATTTTTAATTATAAACATTGCAGATGTATGAGAAAAAGAATGATGCAAGAAACACCACCTGGATTAATAAATAAGCTATTAAAAAGAAAATTATGGTTGTAGACTTGTTTCTAATAGCATCACTTTCAACTATACCTTGAAATTTGATTATTAACAACTCCCAGCCATGTCCTTATATTTTAATATATATGCATATATGTATTCCTAAGGAGTGTTTAGCAGTATTATGCATGTTTCAAAATTTGTGTGAATTGTTTTTTACTGTATCTTTCTGTAAATTGTCTTTTTTGCTCAAAGTTGTGTATGGAGACTTATTCAGGTTGTTACTTGTAGCTCTGGTTGATTCCTTCTTAAGTGCTGTATATAGTAGCTGATTATATAACACTACTTCAGTTTATTTTTATTTATCTATTCTCTTGTTGATAAACACTTCAGTCGTTTCTAGGATTTTCCCCTCCAAACAATGCTACAATAAGCACCTGTCACTTTGTGCAGACGTGTGAATTTTTCAGAGTGTGCTGTTACCCATTAATGGATCATGAACTCAAACAAATAGGCTTTTCAAAAAATGAAATGGAATCAAAGGCATTAGCAAATATCAGAATATGTTGCCCATGGTGAGAGTACTTACTGTTTCATTAAACTTGTCCCAGTTACAGGGTAACACAGTTAGTTCACTTTGGCACCTGGTTAAAATCAAAACCAGTTTAATGATACAGTAACTTCTCTTACTATGTAGGTCATGGTCAACCAATGTGAAAGCTCCAGGAGATGCACTTAGGCACAGGCTTGCTGGGTTGAAGGCCATGTGTATCTTTGACAATCAAGAGATTGACAAATTTTTCTTTCACGTGTACCAGTTCACACTTCTCCGGGATTTTACTATAAAAAAAGAAAACCCCAAGAAATAAATGAACCTCAAAGTCAGATGGAAGCCAAAGATTGAATAAGAAAAAAAAAAAAGCTTCAAATTGCCACCTTCTTCACTCCTCATGCATGCCTCTTAACCCTAAGTAAACATTGTGGATTATCTTGACCTTGTAAATTTGCTCTTAATCTTAAAAAAGAAAAAGCGTTTAGTAGGAAATTCCTCGTCTTCCTGGCTCTCTCGCCTTAGTTCAGGAAGGGGTGAATTGGAAGGAGGTAATAAATAAGCAACCCCTTTCCTTTTTGGAATTCATTAATAACAAGTCTGGGGAGAACTGCGTCTAACCTTTGCTCTCTAGCTGTTGTGGGCAGCTTTCCAAAGCTGGACAAAGATTTCTCTGGATCTAAGTCAACAGTGACATAGTTGCTGTTTGTTTAGAAATGAAGCAAAGATTTAGGGGGTCCAAGGAGCTGTCCTCCCATGGGTTATATCTCTGGGGGGCTGGATAAATTCTTGTTCCAGTTCCAACACCCCAGGAAGGCCAGGTCCTCAGTACCTTCCCCGTCAGACTCTCCCAGCTGTCAACTGTTTGCTGTCTGAGCTGTCCCTGTTTTCTTGGAAATGTGTATTCCCTCACACTCTGCACAAGACCTAATGACATGAAGATGGCAGCTCTTGGAAAGGAGAGGGGCCCCCAGTCCTCAACCCAGCTCTTCCTGTGGTCCCTGTGCCCAGCACCTGCTGTTCATTCATCATCTCAACTGAGGCTCAGAGAGGATAGGTGACTTGCCCAGGTAAGTCTTCCAATAGGGTGTAATTTCTCATCTTTATAGATTACCTTCTGCATGCCAGACGTTGGTCTAAGCACCTTATACAAGTCTCTTTAAATCCTAATCACATCCCAAGGAGAGGAGTTATCAATTTTATGGATGAGGAAACAGACAGCGAGAGGGTGAGAATGTTTACCCAATTATGGGCTGACCCATCACCTAATCTTTTGACACCTGACACTTTCCGTCTGTTGAATGGCAGTGATCTGTGACTTGGGTGTCTGCCCCTCCTTCCATTCCTTCTTTCCCTTTGTTTTATTCCTCTTTATCTCCCTCCCTCCTTCCCTGCCTTTCCTCCTTCTCTTCAGCATTTAGCAAGGGGTAAGGGAGATGTTCTCTGCCCTGTGGGAACCTGAGACAAGCAGATACAGCACAGGGTTACAGTGTGATCACAATGACAGTGACCAGGTATAAGTTAAGGGCAAAATGAGTGGATGGCACAAAGATCAGAGAAGAGCCGCAGCCGGCTGAGGCTTGCAGAAAGCTTTGTAGATTTCATCAGTGGATTTCAAATGACTTAATCCAGTGGGGGATTTTTACATTTTGTTTTTGTGGGTTTTTTTTCATAGAAACAGGTTTTTGCTCTGTCACCCAGGCTGAAGTGCATCATCATAACTTACTGCACCCTCAAACTCCTAGGCTCAAGTGATCCTCCCACTGCAGCCTCCCCAGTAGGTGGGCCTAGAGACTTGTGCCATCATGCCTAGCTAAGTTTTTAAACATTTTTTTTGTAGAGACCAGACCTCACTATGTTACCCAGGCTGATCTTGAACTCTTGGACTCAAGTGATCACTTCTCACTTTGGCCTTCCAAAGTAGGGATTATAGGCATGAGCCACCCAGCTCAGCCTGCCAGTGGTTCTTAAACTTGAATGTGTATCAGAATGACTTGGAGGACTTGTTCAAACGCAGATTGCTGGCCTCACTTCTTCTCCCCACCAAGTTTCTGATCTAGCAGGTCTGGAGTGAGGCCTGAGAATTTGCATTACTAACACACTCTTGCTGCTGCTGCTGCTGCTGGTCCAGGGACCACATTTGGAAAATCAGCAACTTAATAAGTGAGATTTTTTAGAGTGGTAAGATAAAGGAAATGAGTAATGAAATGAGCATGATCCATGCATTAGTCAGAGTGGGTTATCTGTCATAACAAACAAATGCTAAAGTCTTTGTGGCGTAACAGAGTGAAGTTTTGTTTCTTGCTCATGTTACAGTCCAGTGTGGGTGGATGGGGGAGTGCTCCGCTCCATGCAGCCATTCCAGGGCCCAAGCTCCTTCTGCCAGGGGCCCTGCCACTCCCCGGTGGTATCTGCATCTAGGCAGCAGATAAGGAAAGAGAATGGAGGACTGCGCAGAACGTTTTGATGGGTCAGGCCTAAAGGAGAAACACGTCGCTTCTGCCCACTTATTATTGGCCAGAACTCAGCCACACAGCAGCAGAAGTTAATGGCAAGGGAGTCTGGGTAATGTGTCCCAGCCATGTTTTGGTAGGAAAGGAAACAGTGAATATATAGCAGAGTTTGCCACAGCCTATTTGAGGATCCATATAAAAACTGGTTTGACTGGGGAGACACATTTGTGTTGAGAGTATAAATGAATGGTTTATGCTCTTCCAAGGAAATTTGCTGCAGACAATTTGGGTCATAATTTAGTATTATGACAGCATCGCTTGGAGTGGGGAAAAAAAAATCACCAGATTTAGGCTCAAATGCTTTTCATTCCAAAGCAGGATAGCTGACTATAAACTTACATAACTTCTTAGTAGTACCTGTTGTTTTTATCCCTGTAAAAATTAGATGAGATATATGAAAATCACTAGCCCAGTGCTAAGCACATGTAACAGAGGGCAGTTATTTCTGTGTTTTCTGCGCTCAGATGCACAGACAGAGCCAAGCTGTTGTGGCTCAGAGAGCCCCTTCATGTGGATAGTTGTGGGATTCAGTTTTTTATAGGACACAGGCACAACCCTGATATCAGTGGTTGGGGGGGCTGTTCTAAAGGCAGCAACATTATGCCTCAGACATCCCATAGGAAATTAGGCCACGCCAGCAAGGCTGGAGAGAGCACATAGGCCACAGAACACAAGATTCATTAAGTGCTTTGTTTCCGGAGTCACACTGCTTGGAATCAATGAATGCCATTACCCAGCTGGGTGACTTTAGCCGCTGGGTCTCAGTTTCCTCTTGTATAAATAGGGGCCGATCATATTAGCTACATCTTAGAGTTATTGTGACAATATAATGAGAAAAGCCAAGAGCTGAGTATTGAGAAGTATCTGATAAAGATGGGTGAATTTTCTGGTCATGCATGGCATTCCACCATTTCTTCCTCTTGGCATCATTGGTTGAGGCCAATATGAATGGAGGTTTTTGAGCATATACATTTGTTAGTCTTGGTTTAGTTTTAGGTTGGCCACCCCGGGCCTTCCAGAGCCCTGTCCCCTCTCCCCTGGCTCAAGTGTCCATGCAGGATTCTGGGGCCCCTGAACCGCTGATGGACGTGAAGGCATCTGAGGGAGAAGATGGTGAGGAATTCTCCAGCTCTCGAGGCTGCACCCAAGAAGCCAGCAGCAAAGATGAAGGTCTCCTGGGCTCCTCAGTGACAGTAGCAATGTTCCCCACCTCCTCATCCCTGCCCCCATGCGAATTTCCTTCATCCCACCTTGTCATTTGCTCCCCTCAGCTCTGGGCCCTTTAAAAGCCTTTCTCTCCCCCTTGTTCAAATGATGCAATTGTGGGTGATTGAAAGCATATTTTTATATGTGTCGAAATCAGTTCAGCCCTTAGAAAGAAGTCATAATATAAATTGGATCATATATCCTAAGTGGATGCCACCAGCTAATTCGTTTGTTAGACAGTTCAGCTACACGGGATTAAGTGAGTGTTTACTCTTCAGCAGTTACATGTGGGCCTCATTAATGCACACACTCTGGCACGGCTTGTGCCTAATATCTTGTCAAATAAGGGAACGTAGAGGGTCGAACTGCAGGGAGCTGGCAGAGTCAGCCTCTCTTGGCTACTGGGGTGGGCCTGGGGGAGCTAGCTGGATCTCTCTGACGTGGTATTCCAGAAACTTGGTGTCCTGCACTTTCACTGGCTTCTCTATAAAGCAGAGGGGGGGCAACAAGAGGGCCCCCACATCTGCTTTAGTGCAAAGAGGCTGTGGATCTGGAATCCCACTGTATGTAGGTGAGCAGAAGGGACTGTAAATCTATTTTGGAATGTCCCTATGCCTGACTGAAATGCATACTCAGTAAGTTCCTTGCAGTCCCAGAAAGGCTATGGTCTGTACCAGGGTTTCTCAGCCTTTATCTTGTGGCACACTTGAACCTATAGTTAAAGTTCTCTAGCACGCTTAAATTATGTTGATCAAAAAAAAAAAAAAAGGAAAGAAAAAGAATATACTTACTGTGCTTTGAACTTCTTTGGAAAATAATTTAATTTATGATCTTCAAAAATTTTCTCACCAGTGTGCCCTGGAAAACCAGTTGAAAATCACTGGTCTATACCCTCACTAGTTCAAGTGTGGGTCAGGGGCCAAGATCACCAGCATCACATTTTTGAGCCCCACCCTAGACCTACTGAATTAGAATCTAATTTTAACGTCCAACGTATGTGCATTAAAGTTTAACAAATGCTGGTATAAACCTTGTTCTCAACTTTAGCTCCACATTGGATCTAATTGGAGGGCACTCTAGGGGGTCAAGGCAAGAGGATCCCTTGAGCTCAGGACTTTGAGACCAGCCTGAGCAAGAATGAGACCCTGTCTCTACTAAAAATAGAAAAACTATCTGAGTGTTGTGGCGGGTGCCTGTGATCCCAGCTATTCAGGAGGCTGAGGCAGGAGGATCACTTGAGCCCAAGAGTTTGAGGTTGCTGTGAGCTCTGTCACCACTGTGCACTACTCAGGGAGCGACAGAGAAAGATTCTGTCTCAAAAAAAAGAAAAATTTCCAGTGCCTGAGTCCCAACCCCAGAGACTCAGAAGTGGGCGTAATTGGTATAGAATATGCCTGGGCATCACAGGGGATTGTTAACAGCTCCCAGGTGACGCTAATGTGTAGCCAAGGTGGGAAAGCACTACTCTAACCGGCTGTGCCTTAGTTTCCCCCCCATTTTAAGTGGAAATTGCAATGCCTGGTTTACAGGAGATTGGGAGGATTTGGGGAGGCCACACTGGAAACGCCCAGGACACCAGGGGCACCCAGTAGCTCCCTTCTTCCTACGTGCACCACATTTCCTCCTGCTCTTCCTGACTCCCCATTTTTCTGCTTCCTGAAGAGTTTCTTCTGGCTCCAAGAATGGGAGGGTTGGGAATTGGTACCGAAAGTTCCTGGAATTCTTATGCGTTCTTTTCATCCAGAACTATCTTATTTTCTGTCTTTGTGTCTTTGCAACATTGTAGCAAGAACATCATTTATTCCTGGTGGGTTTTTTAAAATCCCCATTTTATTCTGTTTTTGTTATTGCTAGCCAGTGGCGGGGTGAAGTGTGGGAAAGAGAATTTGGCAATGCTTGCTTCCAGGGGCTTGCACTGGGGTGCAGACTTCTATTGTATTTATGAAATTTGGGATGTGTGTCCTTGGCTGGCCCTGGTATAAATCAGAGACCCAAGGGAAGACCAAGCATTTCATTTGGCCACTGAGTTGCCTTTTATAATGGAGGAAGGAAGGTGTTTTTAAACCGGGACTCATAGGCTGGGAAGTCCATACAGGATGGCAGAGACTCACTTCTCCCAGGCCGTTCCCAGTAAGTATGATTAGAAACTCTAGAAATAATACAAAAGGCTAAAAATCCTAATAAGAGTTTGTACTTAACCCCAGGGTAACTACTGCCCTAACTTTTAACCTCATAGTGTTATTTTGCCTCTTTTTGTGTCTTAGGTAAATGGGATTACTCAGCTTGTACCTTTCGTGTTTGGCTACTCCTCTCAGTATTACAGTTTCCTGACCCATCCTTGTTGTTATGTGGAGTTGCAGAATGTTCTAGGGAAGGATTTTGAACAAACATTGATCTTGGACTCTTAGCAGAGTTAGGACTTGAGTAAAACTGAATTTTGGAGAAGGTTTTACTTTTTTTCTTAGTACAGAGTCATAAGCCTCTTAAATGAACACGATTTTTAAAAATAAAGATCAACAAAAGAAAAATAGTAAGAATGATCTCCAAATCTGTCACCCAGAGAGAATCACTCTCAATATTTTGGTATATACCCTTCAGGGTTTTTTTTTTTTTTTTTCTGTACATAATTTAATTAAAAATAAGTTTACATTCTACCTGTTGTTTGGTAAACTATTTTTTTTACTTATTAGAGCAAGGATATCCTTCTGTGTCACAAATATTCTTCTACAACATCACTTTTAATGACTACATAGTTTTTTTTTGGTATAACAAAATTAGGCTTAATATATTTTAAATGTCATTTTTTTGCCTGAGATTTATGAGTGGCCTCAAACAACTTTCGGTGTCATAAAGATGCAATTAGTAATTAACACTGCCAAGTCTTCCCAGGGAAACCAGGCTTTAATTTTGGCCTAAAGACTATACTTGATTGCTCCAAGTTTGTGGGTGCTAGTTGGTGCCTGCTGGGTGGGATAGTTGTTAAGATGGGTAGATCTCCATACGTTCTGAAACGAAGGCCAGTATTAGTTGTCTGCGGTCTCTGTTTCTGATTGTTTTCAGAAGGTCAGGAGGTCAAGGGTCATTTTTCCTTGACTCACTTTTAGGTGGAAATTATAAATTTTCTCTTTCTTGCCTGCCCCAAAGTCAAACTGTGTCTGCAGGGCAATAGGATCACAAGATTCTAGTTCAGAAGGCATATCTTTTAATTTTATGGAATAATTGAATTCTGTTAACAAGTACCTGTGGGTGTTGGTTGATTTTTTTTCCCTTTTTACCAAAAGGAATGAAATGGTATGTGGCTCAAAGGAGTAGGGCGCCAGCCTCATATGCCAGAGGTGATGGGTTCAAATCCAGCCCCGGCCAAAAACTGCAAAAAAAAAAAAAAAAAAAAAAAAAAAAAGATTCTTAATTGTTATGCGACCTTATAAGTGAAGACCAGAAAGACAGGTGGACATTGTCGTTTTTATTGGTGATGCATAGAACTACCTTGGACAGCAATCATTAACTTGAGGCAACATGCTTTTTTTTTTTTGTTTTTTTTCTTGTTTTTAAGATAGGGTTTCACTCTGTTGCCCAGGCTAGAGTGTGGTGGTGGCATAGCTCACAGCAACTTCAAATTCCTGGGCTCGAGCTACCCTCCCTCTCCGCCACTGAAGTAGCTGGGACTACAGGCATGTATCATCATGCCTAGCCAATTTTTCTATTTTTTGTAGACAGGGGGCCCTAACTTTTGCTCAGGTTTGTCTCGAACTCCTGACCTCTAGCGATCCTCCTGCTTTGGCCTCCCAGAGTGCTGAGATTGCAGGCGTGAGCCACTGTGCCCGGCCCCAGCAAAGCTCATTCATGAGGAGGAAAAGGAAATAGTCTCGTCATCTTTATATACATACCATGGTCAAAGTTCAAGTAATTTTGGCTAATCCGAACATTTCCTGGCTCATACTTTAAAAGAGTTTTCTGGTCTTTTCTTCTATAATGGTAAAATAAGAAGAAATGACTAGATCTGAAATGCTTTGAGGTCCTTTCTCATGTGTGCCCTAAGGAATTATAACTATTTTTCCTTAGAAAGGTCTTTCCTAATTTCTTGCGACATGTTAGTGGCCATCCTGGGATTTCAGAGGTCTTTTAGCTCAGTCACTGTTCCATCTCCCAATACCCAGGGTTTTGAGTTGCTTGTTTCTTGTGAGGTATAGCAGTCTATTTTTATCCCTTGGTAACATCCTGGGTGAGATGCTGGAAAGAAACATGTTAGAGGATATTTGTAGCTGAAAATTTTTGTAGCTGTCTAAAAAAATATCTTTCGAATTATCAGATACATTTCTTTAGTGGCAAGGATACCGCGATAGTGCCTAATCCCACTTTCCTATTTCTCTCCAGCCCTGGGGGTCTGGGCAATTTCATAGATGCCATGGTCTTCTAGGTGCATGGGATTTCTAAGGTGATTCTCTGGGATGACTTGATTTTGCACTTATTATTTTCTCTCATGAGAATGAGAATAATCCAAGTCCCTTTCTCCTCTCACGAATGCTCACTGTGGTTCGGGGCTCACGAGTCAGGTCTCGCACCTAGTTTTATAGCCATTGTGTGAATTCCAGCCCACACAATGCCATCTGAGAATGGGTGAACCCAGTGAGCACTCAGGGATGGAGATATTTATGTTTTCCAGGTCTTTTCAGGGCAAATATATCCCTTATGAATGCGGCTCCTCTTCTTGTTTTACATTTCCTTTACCCTCATCTTTTGCCTCTGGCTTTTAATGGGCAGGAAAGCTAGGGGAACTTTGGCCATGTATATCCTGCGGAGAGGGGAGTTGAAGGTACATATGTGTGTAACCGTATGCGCACGGATGTGTATGCAGGCGTGTTTGTGTACAGCTGTGAGGATGCATTTGTATGTGTGCACTACAATTTGCTGGTCTATATTGTATCCTCCTGATGTCTTTGCCAGCATTAAGGAAGGATATAGTCTAGAATAATAATATTATTAGCTAATTAGCTAAGAATTTAATTGCTAATCTTTATGAAGGATGATGTTGCAGACACTGTCCTAAGCATATGAAGGATGATGTTGCAGACACTGTCCTAAGCAGTCGAACCCTTACAACACCTAACGAAGTAGGTGCTATTTCTCTCCTCTTTTTCAGATGAGGAAACAGGCACAGAGGAGTGAAGCAACTTACCCGAGACCACACAGCTGGGAAGTGGCAAAGCTAGGCTTCAGAGCGAGGCTGGCCATGTCCGGCTCTCAGCTTGCTCTCTCGACTGAAAGAGCAATCCCTGTGGGAAACAGAACTCCTCGTCTTGTGCCGAGTAAAGCCGAGTCCAGTTCAGATGCGGCTCATTGCTCGATGGCGGTGGGCCCGCTGTCCTGCAGACCAGGACTAGAAGTGGATTTTGGACCCCACAGAACATAGAACAGTAGTATTCATGTGCGACGGTCAGAGGACCTAGGTGTAGCAGGATGGTGTGTTTGGGGACCTGCCATCCTCTCTAGGGTCATTTTTCTGGTGCCTGTTTTTAGCATTAGGTTGTGTTGTGTAAATGAGAGATCTCATGTCCTTTGTCACTTCTAATTTTCCCCCTTTCTTTTTCTAAAAAGGAGGCCTGTCAGTGAGATGTATATGAAGTTCAAAAACAAGCAAACTTCTCTTCTGAGATACAGGTGGTGATTATCTTGGGAGAGGCCTGAGGGAGTCTGCTGGAGCACTGGAAAGATTCCGTATTTTAACCTAAATGGTATCAACCTGGCCATAGGTATATGTAAAAAAGCTTTCAGATTTATGCACTTTCCTATATATGTGATATCTCAGTAGAAAAGTATATAAAACAGAAGCCTCTAAATCAGTGTTTTTCAACTGGTGTGCCGCACCCCACTGGTGTGCCACAGGAGAATCTTAGGTATGCCTAGAAAATTTCTAAAGATCATTATTTCTGAAAGAAATTCAAAGCACAGTAAGTATATTCTTTGTTATTTTTTTACTCTTTTTGAATCAACATAATTTAAGTGTGTCTTGGAAGTTTAATTATAGGTTCAAGTGTGAGATAAAAAAGGTTGAAAAACACTGCTCTAAATGGACCTGTGCCAGTATTGCAGAAGCCGTGTCACAGATGCCAGAGGAGAGGGACGGACATATCTGAGTCAGCTCTAAAAGAAAAATCAGTCAGGGCTTTAAAGACATAGATCATTCTTAATCCGTAAGATCTGAAGTTATTTCCAGGAAGACATAATTGCTTGTATTCGACAGACATTAATATTATTGCTCTTTCATCTTTATTGTTATGATTTGTGTTTTGGCTTCTAATACCCCTGAGCACTTGTGTCTTGGGCCTACCCTCATTTGCTTCTTGTTCTGCCTTTTAGAACAGTTGCTGCTGCCACCTCTCCCAAGTTCTGAATGCTTTGCAAATGTTTGAACAGAGAAACAAAGACAGAAAATGGGAGACATGGTCTGGTTTGTTGCAAATGGCTTTTCCTGCCAAGCTGCGGGGAATGGTATTTGGGCCAGCTTCGCCTTCCTAATTGGAACCATAGCTCCTTGGATTGCCTTTAGACTGCAAGCTTGAGGGTCTGCCACCCTGCAAGGGCCATTTTATGCTGGGACGCTATGTACCAGGATTCTCACTTTCATTGGCCTGAAGGGAGGACAACAGAGTTCTCTAATCAGTTTGGATTAGAAAGGGGAGTAGCAAGCCTCTAATTTTTTATAGGTTTTATACTTTCCTGCTGCTCTCTTCCTGCCCCTGCCCCTGGAGCTATAATAATAATAGCAGCTAAAGTTTATCAACAGTTTAATATGTGTCTGATGCTACTCTAAACATTTTGCATGCCTTGATTCATTTAATTCTTACCAGCTCCGGAAGCTGGTACTGCAGTTGCCCTGTATAGATGAAGAAATTAGGTACAGAGAGATGAAGGCAGTTGTCCAAGGGCACACAGCTGGGAAGTGACAGAGCCAACATTTGAACCCAGTCTGGCTCCAGCGTCTGAGCTCTGATTCACTGTCTAAATACAATTGATTCCCGCATGAGATGACCCCAAAACTATCTCTATGCTAACTAGACCTGCCACTATCCGGTTCAGCAGCCACGAGCTAAACATGGCTATTGAGTACTTGAAATGTGGCTAGTTGGAATTGAAGTGCCATGTGCTATAAGTGTAAAACACACATCTGCTTCCAAAGACTCAGTAGGAGAAACAGAACGTAAAATATCTCATCAGTAAGTTTCTATATTGATTGCATATTGAAATAGTAATAATATTTTGGGTATATTGTGTTGAATGCAGTATATTATTAATTTCACCTGTTTCTTTATACTTCTTAATGTCGCAACTGGAACACTTAACATTACACTTGTGGCTCACACTGTATTTCGGTTTCTAGTCCAAATATAGTAAAATTTAGTTCCAGCACAGTCATGGGTAAGACAGATTTAGGAGTAACATACCAGACATAGAATTCCTATCTTCTACCACCCCCACCTGGCTGACCCCGTACAATTAGACAGTTTTTATATATGAAAGAAAAAATATCCAAACCTTTAATGAATGCCTGCTATGTTTGTTATGGTAGCAAGTCCTTCCACATAATGGTTGCATTTACTTTTTGTAACCCTTCTATGAGGTAAGTATCATCAGGCCCATTTTACAAACAGGGAAACTGAGGTTTGGTTTAGCAACTTGTTCGGGTTTCTATTCCTAATAAGTAGTGGGGTCAGGATTTGGATATAGGTCATCTGACTCCATTTTTAATGGCAATTCTCCCCCAAATGATCCGTCTCAAATAAAATACATCATTCTGAATTGTGTTTGAGATAGTTGTTCGTGTTTTACTCTCATATTACTTAAATCCTTATGAGATGGCAGTGTGACCCACGGTAAGTCACAGTACATGTCAGTGAACTGAAGAGTTTTAATACCCATGGTATAAAAAGCCTTAATTCTAATATTCTCTTATGGAGTTTGATACCTGCCCCATTATTTCCCTTTTAACAGCAGTGGCTAGATCACTGAGCTGGCATTATTTTTTTTTTTTTTTTTTTTTATTGTTGGGGATTCATTGAGGGTACAATAAGCCAGTTACACTGATTGCAATTGTCAGGTAAAGTCCCTCTTGCAATCATGTCTTGCCCCCATAAAGTGTGACACACACTAAGGCCCCACCCTCCTCCCTCCATCCCTCTTTCTGCTTCCCCCCCCATAAACTTAATTGTCATTAATTGTCCTCATATCAAGATTGAGTACATAGGATTCATGCTTCTCCATTTTTGTGATGCTTTACTAAGAATAATGTCTTCCACTTCCATCCAGGTTAATACGAAGGATGTAAAGTCTCCATTTTTTCTAATAGCTGAATAGTATTCCATGGTATACATATACCACAGCTTGTTAATCCATTCCTGGGTTGGTGGGCATTTAGGCTGTTTCCACATTTTGGCAATGGTAAATTGAGCTGCCATAAACAGTCTAGTACAAGTGTCCTTATGATAAAAGGATTTTTTTCCTTCTGGGTAGATGCCCAGTAATGGGATTGCAGGATCGAATGGGAGGTCTAGGTTGAGTGCTTTGAGGTTTCTCCATACTTCCTTCCAGAAAGGTTGTACTAGTTTGCAGTCCCACCAGCAGTGTAAAAGTGTTCCCTTCTCTCCACATCCACGCCAGCATCTGCAGTTTTGAGATTTTGTGATGTGGGCCATTCTCACTGGGGTTAGATGATATGTCAGGGTTGTTTTGATTTGCATTTCTCTAATATATAGAGATGATGAACATTTTTTCATATGTTTGTTAGCCATTCGTCTGTCATCTTTAGAGAAAGTTCTATTCATGTCTCTTGCCCATTGATATAAGGGATTGTTGGCTTTTTTCATGTGGATTAATTTGAGTTCTCTATAGATCCTGGTTATCAAGCTTTTGTCTGATTGAAAATATGCAAATATCCTTTCCCATTGTGTAGGTTGTCTCTTTGCTTTGGTTATTGTGTCCTTAGCTGTACAGAAGCTTTTCAGTTTAATGAAGTCCCATTTGTTTATTTTTGATGTTGTTGCAATTGCCATGGCAGTCTTCTTCATGAAGTCTTCCCCCAGGCCAATATCTTCCAGTGTTTTTCCTATGCTTTCTTTGAGGATTTTTATTCTTTCATGCCTTAAATTTAAGTCCTTTATCCAACTTGAATCAATTTTTGCGAGTGGGGAAAGGTGTGGGTCCAGTTTCAGTCTTTTACATGTAGACATCCAGTTCTCCCAACACCATTTATTGAATAGGGAGTCTTTCCCCCAAGGTAAGTTCTTGTTTGGTTTATCAAAGATTAGGTGGTTGTAAGATGTTAGTTTCATTTCTTGGTGTTCAATTCGATTCCAAGTGTCTATGTCTCTGTTTTTGTGCCAGTACCATGCTGTCTTGAGCACTATGGCTTTGTAGTACAGACTAAAATCTGGTATGCTGATGCCCCCAGCTTTATTTTTGTTACTAAGAACTGCCTTAGCTATACGGGGTTTTTTCCGGTTCCATACAAAACGCAGAATCATTTTTTCCAAATCTTGAAAGTACGATGTAGGTACTTTGATAGGAATGGCATTGAATAGGTAGATAGCTTTGGGAAGTATAGACATTTTAACAATGTTGATTCTTCCCATCCATGAGCATGGTATGTTCTTCCATTTGTTAATATCCTCTGCTATTTCCTTTCTGAGGATTTCATAGTTTTCTTTATAGAGGTCCTTCACCTCCTTCGTTAGGTATATTCCTAGGTATTTCATTTTCTTTGAAACTATGGTGAAGGGAGTTGTGTCCTTAATTAGTTTCTCATCTTGACTGTTATTGGTGTATACAAAGGCTACTGACTTGTGGACATTGATTTTATATCCTGAAACATTACTGTATTTTTTGATGACTTCTAGGAGTCTTGTGGTTGAGTCTTTGGGGTTCTCTAAGTATAAGATCATGTCGTCAGCAAAGAGGGAGAGTTTGACCTCCTCTGCTCCCATGTGGATTCCCTTTATTTCCTTGTCTTGCCTAATTGTATTGGCTAGAACTTCCAGCACTACGTTGAATAGTAAAGGTGACAGAGGACAACCTTGTCTGGTTCCAGTTCTAAGAGGAAAAGCTTTCAGTTTTACTCCATTCAGTAAAATATTGGCTGTGGGTTTGTCATAGATAGCTTCAATCAGTTTTAGAAATGTGCCACCTATGCCTATACTCTTCAGAGTTCTAATTAGAAAAGGATGCTGGATTTTATCAAATGCTTTTTCTGCATCTATTGAGAGGATCATGTGATCTTTATTTTTGCCTCTGTTAATATGGTGGATAACGTTTATAGACTTGCGTATGTTAAACCAGCCTTGCATCCCTGGGATGAAGCCTACTTGATCATGATGAATGACTTTTTTGATGATAAGCTGTAATCTATTGGCTAGGATTTTGTTGAGAATTTTTGCGTCTATGTTCATGAGTGAGATTGGTCTGAAATTCTCCTTTTTGTTTGGGTCTTTTCCTGGTTTTGGTATCAGGGTGATGTTTGCTTCATAGAATGTGTTGGGGAAGATTCCTTCTTCCTCAGTTTTTTGGAATAATTTCTGCAGTACAGGAATAAGCTCTTCCTTGAAGGTTTGATAGAATTCTGGAGTGAAGCCATCTGGACCAGGGCATTTTTTAGTTGGAAGCTTTTTTATTGTTTCTTTGATCTCAGTGCTTGAAATTGGTCTGTTCAGGAGGTCTATTTCTTCCTGGCTAAGTCTAGGGAGAGGGTGTGATTCCAAATATTGATCCATTTCTTTCACATTGTCAAATTTCTGGGCATAGAGTTTCTGGTAGTATTCAGAGATGATCTCTTGTATCTCTGTGGGATCAGTTGTTATTTCCCCTTTATCGTTTCTGATTGAGGTTATTAGAGATTTTACTTTTCTATTTCTAGTTAGTCTGGCTAATGGTTTATCTATTTTATTTATTTTTTCAAAAAACCAACTCCTTGTTTCATTAATTTTCTGAATGATTCTTTTGTTTTCAATTTTATTGATCTCTGATTTGATTTTGGATATTTCTTTTCTTCTACTGAGTTTAGGCTTAGATTGTTCTTCTTTTTCCAATTCCATAAGATCTCTTGTGAGATTGTTGATGCGCTCTCTTTCTGTTTTTCGAATGTAGGCATCTAAAGCGATGAATTTTCCTCTCAAAACTGCTTTTGCAGTATCCCACAGGTTTTGGTAGCTTGTGTCTTCATTGTTGTTATGCTCAAGGAAGTTAATGATTTCCTGTTTTATTTCTTCCTGCACCCATCTGTTATTCAACAGAAGATTGTTTAATTTCCATGCCTTTGGGTGGGCTTGAGCATTTTTGTTAGAGTTGAGTTCCACCTTTAGTGCCTTATGGTCTGAAAAGATACAAGGTAAAATTTCAATTCTTTTGATTCTGTTGATATTTGTTTTGTGTCCCAGGATATGATCAATTTTGGAGAATGTTCCATGAGGTGATGAGAAGAATGTATATTCTTTATCTTTGGGGTGGAGTGTTCTATATGCATCTATCAAGCATAGTTGTTCTAGGGTCTCATTTAAATCTCTTACATCTTTGTTTAATTTCTGTTTAGAGGATCTGTCCAGCTCTGTAAGAGGTGTGTTAAAGTCCCCTGTTATGATGGTATTATCAGATATCATATTGCTCAGACTGAGTAAGGTCTGCTTCAAGAATCTGGGAGCATTTAAATTGGGTGCATAAATATTTAGAATGGAAATGTCTTCTTGTTGTAGTTTTCCCTTGACCAATATAAAGTGACCATCTTTGTCTTTTTTGACTTTAGTTGCTTTAAATCCACACGTATCTGAAAATAAGATTGCAACTCCTCTTTTCTTCTGAATTCCGTTTGCCTGAAAAATTGTCTTCCAACCCTTGACTCGGAGCTTTAATCTGTCTTTTGAGGCCAGGTGTGTTTCTTGCAGACAGCAAATGGATGGCTTGTGTTTTTTAATCCAGTCAGCCAATCTATGTCTCTTCAGTGGGGAATTCAAGCCATTAACATTTATTGAGATAATTGATAAGTGTGGTAGTATTCTATTCGTCTTATTTGGTGAGAGTCCATTGCTTAGTTTTATCTTTTGCATCAGTGTGGAGGTTAGGTTTTGTCCTTTGATTTCTGAGTTCTTACTTTGCTCCTGATCCGTTGTTGTGGTCAGTGTGCAGAACAGGTTGAAGTATTTCCTGTAGAGCTGGTCTTGTTGTGGCGAATTTCCTCAATGTTTGTATATCCGTAAATGATTTGATTTCTCCGTCAATTCTGAAGCTTAGCTTAGCAGGGTACAGAATTCTGGGCTGAAAATTGTTCTGTTTAAGTAGGTTAAAGGTAGATGACCATTGTCTTCTTGCTTGGAAAGTTTCATTAGAGAAGTCTGCGGTCACTCTGATGGATTTGCCCCTGTAGGTCAACTGGCGCTTACTCCTGGCAGCCTGCAGAATCTTTTCTTTTGTCTTGACTTTGGACAGGTTCATCACAATGTGTCTTGGAGAAGCTCGGTTAGAGTTGAGGTGACCTGGGGTCCGATATCCCTCTGAGAGCAGTGTGTCAGACTCTTTGGTGATGTTTGGGAAATTTTCTTTTATAATATTCTCTAGTATGGCTTCCATTCCTCTGGGGCATTCTTCTTCCCCTTCTGGAATTCCTATAACTCGTATGTTGGAACGCTTGATAAAGTCCCATAATTCTGACAGTGAACGTTGTGCTTTCTCTCTCTTCTTTTCTGCCTCTTTTACTGTCTGAGTTATCTCAAGAACTTTGTCTTCTACCTCTGAAATTCTTTCTTCTGCATGGTCTAACCTGTTGCTGATACTTTCCATTGTATCTTTAAGTTCCCTAATTGACTGTTTCAGTTCCTTCAGGTCTGCTATATCCTTTTTATATTCTTCATATCGTTCATCTCTTATTTGATTCTGTTTTTGGATTTCCTTTTGGTTATTTTCCACTTTATTAGCAATTTCCTTCATTGTTTCCATCATTTCTTTCATTGTTTTCAACATGTGTATTCTAAATTCCCTTTCTGTCATTCCTAACATTTCTATACTGGTGGAATCCTCTGCAGTAGCTACCTCATGGTCCCTTGGTGGGGTTGTTCTAGACTGGTTCTTCATGTTGCCTGGAGTTTTCTGCTGATTCTTCCTCATGAGTGATTTCTTTTATCTGTTTCCTTGCCCTAATTTTCCTTTCACTTCCTCTTGCTCTTTAAGTTCTTGTGCCTGTGGACTAAGGGTTACAGGACCAGAAGGGTGAGAAGGTTGAAGAGCAAAAAAAGGGGATGAAAGAAAGGAGGACCGAGTGATAAGAAAAAAAGAAAGATAGAGAAAGGAGAGGGGGTGGGTATAAGGAATATTGACAAAAAGAAGAGAGGCACAGAAAAAGGGAGACAGGGCAATATAGGTGTACAGTAGGGTACTTTGACACAACCTTAAAAAACCCCACCTTCTGGGGGTGCCCAGTTGCGTGGTTCCCTTGAGGTCAGCAGCTCTTTGCTAACCTGATCAGACACAGTACCCCACCTCCACCAAGTAGAGAGGAAAGACAAAAATGCTATAAATCAAACCAAAAGAAGCAAACAGAAAACTTTACGGGGATAAAATTGGGTGAAAAACCAAATTATATCGGTAGAAACACTAGCAAAAATGAAGTTGAAGTTATTAAAAAAGGCAGCAATGGGAAATTATAATTAAACTAGGAAAATTGAGAAAGAAAAAGGGATCTGTGTGGAAAAGATTGAAATTAAAAAAACAAAAGAACATCAGCAACGTCAAAATAAACAAACAAAAAAAACAACCAAACCAAAAAAAAAAAGAAGAAAAAAATACACAACCAAAAACAAAGCAGTTTGTATATGTTATTGAATATTGTCTGGGCAACACGTGGTCTTCTGGGGTATGAGATGTTAGTCACAGTTCTGATACGACTGGAGGCTGCTGATTTCTCAAACCCCAGCAGGTAGACACCCTAAATCTCTCTTCAGCCTACTTAAAAGGCACTTTGAACTTGTAAACTTGCTGAGCAGAAGCTTTCCCAGCTTTCTCGCTGGAATCGCTGCTGAAGTGGCTATCCACTTACTCAGTGTGCCAAAACCGGTCTCACTCTGCCCTTGAGGGTTAGGGCTGCAAGGCGGCTCAAACCCCACCCTTAGGCTATTTGGTTGCTGGGTTACCAGCTCCCACCCGTTTCTAGCTCTGCGACCCTGAGGGCGGAGCTTGCCGGGGCAGATCACTGACAATGGATCCGTGTGACCCAGCGCCAAACACTATTAGCTCCGTCTGGCCCAGCGGCTCAGATTGGGGCCCTAGACAACGGCCAAAGTTCTCCGCACTCCCGCTCAGGCCTTCCCCAAGGCAGTTCAACTCAGTGCCAAGTCCAAGGACATCAAAACAGTTCACAGGTAAGGCCTTTCTGGTCTGCAGTCTCGCTGCTGCTGAACTTACAGTTGTGGGCGGGTTTAGACGGACTGAACACACGTGACCACTTGCCGGTTTTCCACTGTTCTAGTCCTCCTCTTGGGGTCCAGAAGTCTCTCGCTGACTCCCTGTATCTTCACAGGAGTGACGATAGGCAGTTCCCACCAGCCAGAGATGCCTGGAGTCCTATCTCCCCAGACTCACGGTGCCCAGATGCAAGGAAGGTGTTACTCGGCTGCCATCTTGCTCCGCCTCCAACATATTGCTGAGCTGGCATTATTAAATTGCTACTTTGTGGCAACATCCATTGCTCAGTGGCCAAGTCAGGTTTAAACCTGGCCCGGGCCAGCAAAAAACAACAATGACAACAAAAAATAGCCAGGCGTGGTGGATACCTGAAGTCCCAGCTACTTGGGAAGCTGAGGCAAGAGTTTGAGGTTGCTGTGAGCTGGGACGCCATGGGCACTCTATCCAGGGTGACAGCTTGAGACTCTGTCTCAAAAAAATACATATATTATTTTGTGTCTCTATGGTTTCATGTAGAAATTTCATTCTTTGATTGATTTAAAAAATACAGTAGAACTTCTGTGAGTTGACCATTTAAGGACTATAACAAACTCATCAAGATACAGAGGTCGTCAACATAATGATCTAGGCCTACTGTACTGATGCGTATGTGTGATGCTTGTCCGGTGTATGAAAATTAGGTCAACTTAAGCAGGTGTAGGTAGGTGGTCAACTATGGAGGTTCTACTGTATTTATAAAGTATATACCATGGGATGTTTATGGCGCCAAGCCCTGGGAATTGAAAAGAAACAAAATCCCTACATGTTCTTGCCATCAAGTAACTAAAGGTCTAATGTGAGATAGAAACAGGTAAATGGGTGATTACAATGAACCCTGTTCCTGCTTTGATAGTAGTGATGAGTGGGTCATGAAGGCACATTGTTGAAGCACCTTGCTCAATCTTGAAGGATATAAGAAGGCTTCCCACAAGAGGGGAAAGAAATGCAAAGTTTCAGTTCCAGGTTACTGAAAATAAAAATGAGATTTTCTTCTCCAACACTCTGAATTTTATTCATGAAATTTTACTGTGGAGACAGGAAGTGGGGGCTTTATGAAGACAGGAAGTGGAGGGCAATCCAAATGGGAGGCTGCCCCACAGGTACTGCAATGGGGCTGCTGATCTCCAGTGTAGTGCTCCATCATTACCTGGGCTCAGCCTCTGTCTGCAGCCTTCCCTCTAATGGCCCTGAGTCAAAGTCTGGGCTTTCCTCTCTATTTTCTTTCCACCTCTAATTACCTCCTTCTTGTGTGTCTTATTTCACATTTTTGAGGTGGGCATGAGAGAGAGAAGCTATTTGATATAGATCATTTTCTGATAATGATGATGATTCAGCTACATCATTGGATGCTTACCAGTCAATAGATAAGCTGCTCTTGAATCTGGGGCTCACTTTTGGTCCAATCACCCGTGGCATTAGAAGGGGCAGGAAGAATGGTACAAAAAATGGGTGCCAAAGTCACCCTCTTATCCACACATCTTTCCTGGGCTTTGGTAGTTTGTACAATTTATCCAGGGATGTGGCACGACAATCCACAGACCTAGTAAGTTCTTTTAATATCTGGAGAAACAATGTAATGGCAAAATGAACAAGTCAGAAACTCCACAAGCCTGTCTCTTTAATTGTACCAGGGTAGGTCCCAGGATCCCTTGTTTTAAGATTGTTTAGCAATAGTTTTACCATGCTTGTAGTGCCATGCCCCAGAACATTATTTTTCTTCATTGTCAGGGGCTTAGAATATTATTTTAATATTTAGAAATTGTCCCTCCCCCTTCCCCAACAACAACAACAACTGGATATTGACATACACTCTCACCGGTATAAATGACTCTCCCAGTTATTCTTCAGTAGTCCATCTGTATGGTCTTTCTCTGGGACAAGAGGACAAGGATCAATCCTAACATGACATCTACCCTCCCAAACGGGCCTATGGATAGAATGTATGGGATCCAGGCTGGTGTGGTGGCTCACATCTGTAATCCTAGCACTCTGGGAGGCCGAGGTGGGTGGATTGCCCTGAGCTCAGGAGGTCAAGACCAGCCTAAGCCAGAGTGAGACCCTGTCTCTACCAAAAAAAAAAAAAAAGCCAGGTGTTAAGGCCAGTGCTGTAGTTCCAGCTACTGGGGAGGCTGAGGCCAGAGAATCTCTTGAGCCCAAGAGTTGGAGGTCACTGTGAGCTGTGATGTTACAGCGCTCTACTGAGGGTCACAAAGTGAGACTCTGTCTCAATAATAATAAAAAAAAAAAAAAATCTTTCCAAAAGGAACGTATTAGTTTGCATTCCCACCAGCAGTGCAGAAGTGTTCCCTTTCCTCCACATCCACACCAACATCTCTGGTTTGGGGATTTTGTGATGTGGGCTAATCTTACTGGAGTTAGATTATATTTCAAAGTAGTTTTGATTTGCATTTCTCTGATGTTTAAGGATGATGAGCATTTTTTCATATGTCTGTAGGCCGTGCGCCTGCCTTCTTCAGAGAAGTTTCTCTTCAAGTCCCTTGCCCAGCCTGAGATGGGATCACTTGTTCTTTTCTTGCTTGTACATTCGAGTTCTCTGTGGATTCTGGTTATTAAACCTTTGTCGGAGACATAATCTGCAAATACCTTCTCTCATTCTGAGGGCTGTCTGCTTGCTTTACTTACTGTGTTCTTGGCTGTGCAGAAGCTTTTTAGTTTGATCAGGTCCCAGTAATGTATTTTTGGTGTTGCTTCAATTGCCCAGGGGGTCCTCCTCATAAAATATTCTCCCAGGCTGATTTCTTCAAGTGTTTTCCCTGCACTTTCTTCTAGTATTTTTATAGTTTCATGTCTTAAGTTTAAATCTTTAGTCCAGTGAGTCTATCTTAGTTAATGGTGAAAGGTGTGGGTCCAGTTTTAGTCTTATACAGGTCACCAGCCAGTTCACCCAGCACCATTTGTTAAATAGGAAATCTTTTCCCCACTGAATGTTTTAATGTTTTCAATTGGCTTATCAAAGATCAAATAATGGTAAGTAGCTGGGTTCATCTCTTGGTTCTCTATTCTGTTCCATACATCTACCTCTCTGTTTTTGTGCCAGTACCATGCTGTTTTGATTGATTTATAGTATAGTCTGAGATCTGGTAGCGTGATTCCTCCTGATTGGTTTTTATTTCTGAGTAATGTCTTTTTCTGATTTCATATAAAACAAAGTATTATTTTTTTGAGATCTTTAAAGTGTGATAGTGGAGCTTTAATAGGGATTGCATTAGGGATATAAAAATAGACCTGCCATTAGATCCTTCAATTCCTCTACTAGGTATATATCCAGAAGATCAAAAATCACTTTATAACAAAGATATTTGCACCAGAATGTTTATTGCAGCCCAATTCATATTTGCTAAGTCATGGAAGAAGCCCAAGTGCCCACTGACCCATGAATGGATTAATAAATTAATAAATTGTGGTATATGTACACCATGGAATATTATGCAGCCTTAAAAAGATGGAGACTTTACCTCTTTCATGTTTGCATGGATGGAGCTGGAACATATTCTTCTTAGCAAAGTATCTCAAGAATGGAAGAAAAAGTATCCAATGTACTCAGCCCTACTATGAAACCAATTTAAACCTTTCATATGAAAGCTATAACTTAACTATAGCCCAAGAAGAGGGGGAGGGAGGATAAGGAGGGGAGGAGAAGGGGGAGGATGGGTGGAGGGAGGGTAATTGGTGGAACCACGCCTATGGTGCATTTTACAAAGGTACAAGTTAAATTTACTAAGTGTAGAGTATAAATGTCTTAACACAATAACTAAGAAAATGCCATGAAGGCTGTGTTAACCAGTTTGATGAAAATATTTCAAATGGCATATAAAACCAGCGCATTGTACTCCATGATTGCTTTAATGTACACAGTTACGATTTAATAAAAAAAAAGAATTTATGGGGTCCAGAAAAAAATAACATCTGTAGTTTCACTAATTTTGAACTGGAATTTAGCGTTTCTTTTGATTACAAATGAAGACGCAAATAGTCATGTTAGCTGTACCTGTGACTTGGTCACTAATAGAAATTATAGACATTTCTGTATCATGGTTACAGTTCCTATAGAGATCTTAAAATAAGCTCATTATAACTTCAAAATCATGGTGGCATAAGACTTATCATTAAATCTTGCCTGGAATACCTCTAATGATTATCTGCCAAATTGTGAGAAAGGGGGTTAATTACATGTTCAATTCAAACAAGGTCTCTGTTGGTTTCTATGCCTCATGAAGATGAGGGATATGAGCAGATTTCCTTCTATATGTGAGTCTAATTTGGCTATCACAGAGGGTCCTAGAGAGGAGACAGAGTTATAGGTAACGGTAAAGAGCAAAGTAGAATTTCTTCTTTCATTTTCCCTCCTACTCTTGTCAGGATTGGCCTCTTCGGCAGCTGTGAGCTGGAATCCCAAGGCTTTGGAAGAATCAAATGTAGTTTCTTAACCAAAAAGAGGCTAGGAATCTTGAAGTTGGAAAAGGGGTTTTTACAAGAAATAGCTACCATGAGTTACCTCCCAATATCTAAGACAGCTCTTCTTCTTCCCCTTCCTCCTCCTGCTCTTCATCACCCTCATCATTACCATCACATATTCCATAGTTCATCCCGTAGGAGAACTGTGCCTGGTACATCATATGCAATTGAACTTAGGGAGCTGAGGCTTAGAGAAGATAAAGGCACAGTTGATCACATGGTAGACCTGAAAATTGAGCAGATCTGCTTGAATCTCAATCAGCGTGCCATAAATGTATATGGTTTCTCTGGTATTTGATAAAATTGTAATGAACACATTAGCAAAACAGGTAAAAGAATAAATACTACAGTATATAAAAAAAGGACTAGGGTTATGGTAGTGGATTTACTGGGTGTCATTTATTCTTTCATTGTCTCTTCACTTTCTATTTCAAATATCATTAAACTCTGTTGCTCTATTTCAGATTATCTCAACTCAGACTTTAGCAGTTGATCTTAAAAAATGCCACCATGTTTCTACTAAAGGGCTATGAACCATAGACTGCAAGATGGTGTGTGGCTTGTAGTCAAAGCAAGTGAAACAAAATTTCCTGGAGAGATCCGCAGACAAGCAGCCCCCACCCCCAGAAGAAGGAATTTGGAATTTGCAAAGGGGATGTGAGGTACATTTTATTACCTGACATCCCAGCCTGCCAGATACCAGAAGAGACTTGGTGTCTTTCTGAGGTGGGTAGGCCACGAATGTATTGGTTTGTATAAAGTATGGGCTCCTGGCCCCTGGGAGGTATTATGCTAAATTGTAAAATGAAGTCCATTTGTTAACCCAGAAGAGTTTGGGCTATTGGTTTATAAAATATTGCCCATTGACAAGCCATCTGACCCAATTTAGATGAACAGAGATGGCAAATAATTGTCTGCAAACCTGGAATCTCAGACAGGACAAGGGAGAGAAGAAAGAGAGCTGAGCTGCTGTCCTTTAGTCCAACCCTCCTTAGTTTCAAGTTGGGGATCAATGAACTATAAAAATAAGAAGAAAAATCTCCAGAGAGGAGCACCAATTGCAGCTAGCCAGAAGAAACCTACCATTGAAACTTGTAATGCGATTTTAATTAGGCTAAGGCATGAATGGAGCTGCATGGAGACCTTCTCCTTGGTGCCCTGGGTCACTGGGAGAGAGAATATGTTTCCTTTATGCACTTTGCCAAAGCACACCAGCTGCTACCTTGCAGGAGAGTTACATCTGAGTCACTGGTTTCCAAAAGGGCGACAAGTAGGCTGTGTGTGGCTGAATGAGAGGGGCCTGTCTTTTCTTGATCCTGCCAGCTTGGGCCTGGACTTGAGCCATCCCAGCAATGGCTCTGATTTGTAAATGGGTTGGATGTTTCACTAAGCTGTTACAAGAGTGGATTGGGGGAGGATGGGAAAACCACATAGGATGGAGAAAGAAAGCTGTAAGATTGCTTTTTGAGGTTTAGAAGGCCCGTTTTATTACTCTCACTTCACATCTTAAAACACTGTATCTCGCCATTGAGGGAGATCAGTTTTTGATGATGAAAGTAATGATGAAGATAGTGATGATGATAATAGTGACAATAAAAATAAAAGTGAATATTTAAAACCTCTTTCTATGTGCTAGGCTGGGTTCTATGTGTATTATATAGACAAACTCAGTCTTCACTCTAGCCTTTTGATGGGGGTTCTTCTATTATCGTCATTTCAGAGATAAGGAAACAGAAGCACAGAGAGGTTAAGTAACTTTCCCCAAGACCCATAGCCAGCAAACCAGAATTGAGAGCTGAAGACTGGGGCATTCAAGACAGAGGATATCTTAGAAAAGGACCCAGTACGCTTTGGGTTAAAGTCTGGAAAGCATTGTGTGCAGAGAACCCTCAGACTCTCAGCTTTATGAGGGCAGGAACCATGTATATCATGTTCATTCTGGGATCCAGCACAGAATATAGGCCAGGCCTGACACAGTCCTGCTGTTCTTCCAATCAATGCTCGTTGACTCATTGATTTTAAATAAGGCAGAGAAATGCACAATCAAGACATGACACTTGGTTACATACAATTTAATGAACAGATGCTTACGTTTGTATTCATTCAAAAACATTCTATTGAGCATCTACTATGTGTCAGGCATAGTGCTAGGTGTTACAAATATAAAAATGAGCATGATGTGCTTTTCCTCCACAAAAAGCTCATATATAGAGATGTAACTGTGTACATACATCTACACAGACATCGCTTCAGCCCAACTTCTGGGCCTCTCCTAAGGCTAAGACCATGTGTCTCATGGTGGACTAGTTTTGTGTGTATTTGTGTGTGCTTGCATTCTGTATGTCCAGTAATTGATTAAAAGCTACTTTGGGCAAGCTCCTCCTGTTACTCACCTTCGTAACCCCTGGACTCCCAGCTTGGTCCACGGACCAGCAGTGTTGGCGTCCCCTGGGAGCTTGTTAGACATGCTGAATGTGGACTCCACCCAAGACCTACTGAATTAGTAGCTGTGGGGGTGAGGTCCGGGAATTTGTGTTGCAGCATTTCTCCAGGTGATCCCAATGCATGCTCACGTTGGTTAAGCACTGCTGGGACCTGGAACTCAGGTCTTGTCACATGTGGCTGCTCCATAAGTAATCTTTAGATAACTGCATACATATGTTATTGACACAGAATAGGGGAAACGAGTTGGTCTTACTAGGTCTGGGCTTGACTCCAGGTATCCATTTTGCCACATCTGAGAAGACTATAAGGAGGTAGAGTTGTATTTCTTTCCCTCTCAAAAAACTTTGGACAGATGCATTTAAATAGCTGGGAAGATGGACTCCATCAGCTCAGCATCAACACAGGAAGTGGTGAGCAACTGAGCATGGAAGCTGATGGGAACTGAGGGAACAGGCCAGTTCATAATGAAGGCCAGGAGATAAAATAGGGTGGAGTGATGAGTTCACAGAAGCTCTGGGAACTCCATGCAGATTGTTTGGGGCAAGATGCTAAAGCCACAAGTTTACAAGAATGGTATGCTTGGGAGTCTTGTCTGATCCAGGGACTTACTACAAATTAAGCCCTCCCTGTTCCTGTGTATGTGGTAGAGCCTCGCTGTAAATCTATTTCAAACCGTTTTTTTCTTTCCCATCCTAATTGCCTTTTCTCTTTCTTTAACTCTTCCTTCCTTCTCCAACTCCTTCCTTCTTTCTGCCCAAGAAAGTGTCATTGTCCAGACTTTAATGAGTGTTAAAGCTACTCCATGGCATGACATTTGTCAAGGACAAGGATGTGTGGGCTTCTGTCAGTAATCAGCAGCTGTTTTAGAATCATGGTTTTAAGGAATCTCCCTCCCTCAACAGTGTGATCATTCCCTCCTCCCAACACTTCCCTTCAAAAGAGAAAACTTGCATAAGAGCAGTTGGCTCAATATATTAAAATACAACTTGGCATCATGAGCTACATAAACAAGAGGTATTTAATAGGCTGTGTAGCGTTTTGGCAGTGGGAGGGACAGACACAGCCAAGGAGACACATATGGGTGGATTTAGTAGCATCCTGGACTCATGGGAAGAGGATCCCCAGCTTTAAATCCCCGTGGGGAGGAGGTGGGGTGAACAAGGGGTTAGAAAGACAAGGGTGGCTCAGCATCCAGGGAACACTGCTAAGCCCATGTTTTCCCAAATACAATGCTTATTTATCTTTCCTTAAATAAACACTTAGCTAGTGCTCATTTTAGGCCAGATGCTATTCTCTAAGCCCTTTCCATTTTTCAAAGTGGCTTTATTAAGGTGTAATTTACATATCATAAAACTCCCTGTTTTAAGTGCACTGTCCCATGATTTTTAGTGAGTTTACAGAGTCATGCTACCATCATCACAACCTAATTCCCTCACCTCTCCTGCTCCCTTACCATTAATAATCCCCAATCCCATCCCCATTCCCAGCCCCAGACAACCATTAATCTACTTTCTGTCCCTATGAGCCTTTCTTTTCTGCACAGTTCATATAAATGGAACTGTGTGATATGCGATCTTTCACGACTGGCTTCTTTATTGAGCATAATGTTTCTGAGGGTTGTTCCTTTTTATTGCCAAATAGTATTCCATCATGTAAATATAGAAATTTACATTTATTACCTCAATTCTTCCTTGTGACAACCTCATGATACAGCTGCTTCTGTTATCACCAATTACAGATGAGGAAACTGAGGCACAGTTAGTAGTTAGAGGGGTAATGACTGAAGGCCGGGGAGTCTTCCCTCAGAGCCTGTGCTCCTGGGCCCTCTTGCTATGCTGCCTCTCCCTGGGTGCAACATATGTATTTACTTCCAACTTGGAGAGTTTCCTTTATACAATGACCACTGAATTTCTAAGAATGTGTGGCTTAATTTTGTACAATCCAATAGTATATTCTTGAATGCTCAATTCATGCCTGGAATTTGCCAGATGGTGAGACAAGTTCCTACCTTCAACAACATTAGCATTTTGTATGGCATTATCAGATGCACATGATAACATGGATCCTCTAGGGCCACACAGGGTCATATATGATCTGAAGGCTAAATGCACACTCGAGGTACAGAAAGTCAACAAGACAATAACATCAGGGAGAAGAATTGAGGAAAACGTTTTAGGAGCAGTGCCTCTGAGTTAGTTCTAGCTCCTTGGCCTAATCAGTCCCAAATTCCATGAGTGGAAGCTTAGACTTATTTAGAGCCCACCCTGTGTCTTAATGTCCCTTCCACTCACAATGTTTTTTTCTTGGTCTGTTCCAACTTTTAGATTTCACTTGTGTGTCTATAATTATACCAAGAAGCTTTTCCACTTAAGCTGTTTTTCATAGAAGTGTCTTCAAAGGGGTTGGTTCTCTTTTTAAAAAGCTTGTTATAGGGCCAGGCGTGGTGGCTTACGCCTGTAATCCCAGCACTTTGGGAGGCCAAGGTGGGCGGATTGCCTGAGCTCATGAGTCTGAGACCAGCCTGAGCTCAAGTGAGATCCCATCTCTAAAAATACCAGGGCATTATGGCGGGTGCCTGTAGTTCCAGCTACTTGGGAGGCTGAGACAAGGAATCACTTGAGCCCAAGAGTCTGAAGTTGCTATGAGCTATGATGCCATGGCACTCTACCAGGGGGACAAAAAAAAATTTAAAAAACCTAATGTACACATTCTGAGTGTGTATAACACCTCTCTCCCACCCCCGTGAGGGTCTTTTCTACAAATGGAACTTTACCCTGAAAGTGAGCACAATGTAACCTACATATTGTACCATCATATTAATTTGAATAAAGTTAAAAAAAAAAAAGAAGCTGGTTATCCAGAGCACAGGGTGTTTGTGTGTGTGTTTATTTTTAAATGTCTCACAACATCCAATTCTTGGGATAGCCACAGTAGCCTGGCAGATAGGAATTCAGGAGTAAGAGTGGTACATGGACATACATCTTAGACTTTAGAAAAACCTGTTTCCGTTAGCTTGAGCTGTGTAACAAACTACTCCAAAACTTAATGGCTTAAAACAACCATTTATTTGACTTATGATTCTGTGGGTTTTCCAGGCAGTGTTTGTGCTCTGGACTGGTTCAGCCAACCTCTGTTGGGTTTATGAATGCATCTGTGGCCAGTAGGCAGGTTGGCTGGCTGTTAAGATATGGCTGTTGGCTAGGGGGCTTTGGTTCTCTTCCATGTGTCCTCTCATCTTCTAGCAGGTTAGCTTGGGCTCATTCACAAGAGAGACACAGGGTTCCCAAGAGCAGTGGCAGAGAAAAAATTGCAGTTTCTGTGCACTTTTCCAAACCTCGGCTTGTGTCATGTTTGTTAATGGCCCATTGGCCAAAGCAAGTCACATGGCCAGCTCAGATTTGAAGAGTGAAGAAATAGATTTTGCTTCATGATGGGATTTCTGCAATGTCATATTGCAAGGATGTGAATGCAGAGAAAGGATGAATTTGTGGCCATTTTAATAATCATCCACGAAGGTAGCATGTATAATAGTTACATGCTGTAACATGTTGTAACTGTTATACAATTAATGTATACTAAGGTCAGACAACATCCGTTACATGCTTACAGTGTACAAGTACTGTACTAAGTACTATATATATGTATCGTCATCTAACACATTACAGCACTGAGAGCCAGGTGTTACTATTTCCTTCATTTTTCAGTGAAATGACTTATATCTTTGAGAAGCTAAGTAACTTGACCAAAGTCACACAATTAGTAGGAGGTGGCACCAGGATTCTCATCTAGGCAGTCTGGCGCTAAAGCCTGTGGGCTTTTAACCATTGTGCCATTCTGCCCATTATGAGCTTACTGAAATTGAGTTGATGTGTCACCAAGTTGTAGGGATAATGATAGATATATAAATAAACATTAACTGATGACTTAAGATATGCCTGGCACTGTTCCAAGCACTTTACATATGTTGTGGCACTTTGTTTTCAAAGCAATCTGATCTGTCAAGAACTGCTGTTATCTTCCTTTTACAGATGAGGAAACCAAAGCTCCAAGCAGTAAGTTATATGTCTAAGGTTTGCATAGCCAGTACATGGGCAAGCCAAGGTTCATATTCAAGTCTGAAGACTCAACCTTCTTATGCAATTTGCAGCATCATTTTACTTACCCAAACTTTATTTCACAGTCTCAATTTACTGACATGCAGGAGGGGGATCTGGGAACTCTCTATTGATGATAATAACAAAAAAGAAGAAAAAAGGACATAGAGAGGAAGAGTTAGAGTCATTGTCACAAAGCCCATGTGTCTGCTGGGGGAGTGTATTAGTTTCTTGTCCACTGTATGTTGGAGCCAACTGTGCACTGTCCCCACTGCAGGAGGCATTAATTGCAGGTCCTATGATGCAGGTGGCACACTGG
Source organism: Nycticebus coucang (assembly GCF_027406575.1). Classification (NCBI taxonomy): domain Eukaryota; kingdom Metazoa; phylum Chordata; class Mammalia; order Primates; family Lorisidae; genus Nycticebus; species Nycticebus coucang. The sequence goes on from NC_069804.1 coordinate 16,069,610, forward strand.
ATTGTACGACGTGGCAGCTTTGCAATGCTCCTGTGCTCACTCATCTAGGTTTCCACTCTGCATATATTATCAAAGCAAATAAGATGGGCTTAGGTAAAAAATTTGACAACAGCCTATGAGATCACTACCATTGGACACTGAAAGAAGACTCATAAGAACTAGTTTACCAAAAAGCACAAGAATTCAAAGTATGAGGGTTTAGGGGTGTTGATGTAGAGATAAATAGCCCATAAAATGTTCCCTAGCCCCTGAGGAGGTCACTGTCTTACTGCTTGGTACAATGGTTCTCTTTTAGAGAGGAAAAAAGGTTAGATTATGGGGAAGAAATTAAGCAATGTAATTGGGAAGGATTGCTGTAGATGATCATGATTAATATTTCTTGAGTAGAGCACGTTGTACCCTCAATGCCAGATAAATTGTGATGTTATTGAAGCTGACATTCCAGCATTTCTGTGGCTTCTTGGGGTCCCTGTCTTTCCAGACTTTTGCCTCTTGGTTTTATGCAGGGTTGATGTAATTGTAATCCAAGAAAAGCAATGCCTCTCGGGGGTTGAGGAGATGACCCTGTGATGACCACATGAGACCTGTTGAAAGAGCACAGCTTGAGTAGTGTTTTTGACTCCAAAAGGTGGCTGGTTCCTTCCAGAAGGGTTTGCACCTGGCCTTCAGGGTGGCTGAGGAGATGAATCAATGTGTGACAAGCTGTAACTAGCAAGTCTATCCTGGACTGACCAGTGCCACCTCCATTCCCCTCCTCCTGTAATTAAGGGATGAAAAAGGACTCCCCTTTCTGAAGTGCTCTCAAGTTCAGGTAATAGAAGGAAAATAAAGATGAGGGAAGAGTGACTTGGCACTCGTAGTTCAGTAGTTAGGGTGTTAGTCACATGCACCAGGGCTGGTGGGTTCGAGCCTAGCCAGGGCCTGCTGAACAACGACGACGATGACAACAACAACAACAACAAAAATAATCAGGCATTGTGGCGGGCGCCTGCAGTCCCAGTTACTTAGGAGGCTGAGGCAAGAGAATCACTTAAGCCCAAGAGTTGGAGGTTGCTGTAAGCTGTGATGCCACAGCACTCTATTGAGGGCAACATAGTGATAATTTGTCTCCACGGTTGGTGCCAGCAGCCAGGTGCGGGAAACAACTTGGAAGATCCCAGTTTAGTGTTTCCCCAGAAAATGTCCCACCATTGTGCACAGCTAAAACCATCACCCTCCCTTTGTCTCAGCACTGTCCTCCCTTACATTATGAGAGATTTCAGCAAAATATCAGAGTAGGACATCTCAAGTTCCTATCTACAGCAGGCTCTGCTTTCAACCAGCAGCAGCTGTGTCATGGCAGAATCTGTGGGGGCAGAAAAGGAGGGGAGAGCCAGCCACATGGAAACAGTGGTCTGCCAAACCAAGGTTCCGGCTAGCAATATGTAGATGCTGGCATTATACCTGCAAAATGCCTTAAATTCTTGGGAGGAAGGATGTAGAACAGAAGATGGGAACTTGCAGCCAGATCGTGAGAGCATTGACTGGCCAGCAAGTCATTGCTGTGCCGATGTATTTTCACTGGGGTAGGGAGAGCTGCTGGAGGCAGACAGAAGACTTGTGCTTCCAGGTAACATGGTGAGTGATGAGTTGAGTGATTGTGATGGTGGGTTGCAGGTGTCTGGGATGCAGCATTTGACCAGAACTCAGGAGCTTTTGGATGGGTTTGGGGAGAAGGCTATGACAATGTGGGGAGAATCAATGATGCAATTGGCTGCTTGGCTCATAAAAGTCTTGGTTAATGCCCCAGAGCGAAAAATATGGAAGGAATTAAAGAAGTTCTTTGGAAATTTCGACTGAAATTTCTTTTCTCTGTGTCATCTGTGGTCAGGACAGCAGCAAGCAGCATAAAAGGAAGGGGATGTTTGTGCCCTTGTCGGTGCGGGGCTCAGATGGGGCTGAGGTTGTTCTTTGTCAATACTTGGAATGAGGTTTGTGGAGGGTGAGCAAAAATGAAATCCCCTGGGGCTAATTTCTCAGATTGCTGGAGTAGAAGGGGAAGCAAGAATAGGGTTGCATGCATCTCAGAAGAATCTGTTCTTCCAGGCCAAAGAAAAGAAAAAATTGCTTTTTACACAATGGAACCTGGGGTTTAAGAGAGCGTTGTCTTTCTGTGGGAACACGCTGGTTTTGTTTTTCACCTTTTTATACTTTTGTACGTGGCAATTTCTATTTATCTTGTCTATTTTTAAAGCATCAAATGCATCAGTATGTGGTTGTAGTTCATCACACATAATGTCCGACATGCCCAAGCTGTTTTCTGTACGTTTCCTGCTCGCGCTTAAATCTTGCTGTGTATCTTCCCAGTGGCACCCTCCTGGCCGCAGGGGAAGCAGTAATCTGCAGGTCTCTTCTCTCCTCTCTGGCCTGCCTTCATTATGTCATGGAATTTGAGTGTCTAGCGTATGGCAATTAGCTGCGACACTGGGTGTGTAAGGGCGCCCTGCAAAAGGGAGCGCTTCCGCGTGCATGTGCCTTCCTACAGATGCAAAATGTGCACAGATGTGGTGATAGTCGATCCGAAACCAAATAAAGTCTTGCTCTCCTGGCCTGGTGAGCATGATATTTACCTCATTGACCAAGAGAGAGCTGCAGCGGCAGGCAGGAGGGCCAGACTGGGGAGAGGGAGATACAGATGCCATATGGAATCTGTTGGAAAACAGATGGGGGAAGTCTGCAAAAATCCAATTTGTCGTTCTTAGGTGTTTTAAGGAACATCTCCGTATTAGAGCGTTAGAAAGGATTTCAGCACCCAAGACAGGTTAGAATGAGGTGATACAAAGCCATTTCCCAGGTAGAACTGGTATGTAACTAAGCGTGGAATGGCGATATTAAATGAGTGGCTGATCAATAAATGGCAGGGTTTGAATGGAAGGAGTTGGCCAGAGTTGGGGCAGTCAAGTACCTCTTAGTGAGAAGAGTGTGAAATTAATCTTATCGTAATCTTGTCAACAATAAAATGGAAGGGAGGAACAGAAAGTTCCTTGCTGGAGGGTTGATGAATCTGGTGCAGCAGTGGGGCAGAAGCCGTTGCCAGGATAGCCGTTGTCTAGCACCATGCCCCTATCATCTCTTTTTTTTTTTAAGAGACAGAGTTTCACTTTATGGCCCTGGGTAGAGTGCCGTGGCCTCACACAGCTCACAGCAACCTCCAACTCCTGGGCTTAAGCGATTCTCTTGCCTCAGCCTCCCGAGTAGCTGGGACTACAGGCACCCGCCACAACGCCCGGCTATTTTTTGGTTGCAGTTTGGCCGGGGCCGGGTTTGAACCCGCCACCCTCGGTATATGGGGCCGGCACCTTACCGACTGAGCCACAGGTGCTGCCCTATCTCCTTTTTTATTATCACCTTGGAGGGAAGTTTTGATGCAGTCCAAAAACACAGACCTTTCTGCCCTGGCCAGTGCACACATCCAACTTTTATGCTATTGACTCTACCTTTACAGGTGATGGAAGCTTGTTTGATGTGTTTGATTCCATGACGCGAGAAATTGGACACTCTTCATAGATTCTTTTCATGGGCTTCTGTTGAAGAAAATCAGATTTGAAAATAGTCATATATAAGCCCTGGATATCCACGCGAACCTGCTGTTAATATTTAAAGGCCAACGGCCCACAAAGAGTAAAAGGTTCTTTTTTAATGGCTCTTGTGCTCAGAATTTACTCTTAGGGTGAGAGAGCTTAGAAGGTCCTGGAAGGGCTTTAGAATCCTGGTCCTCAGACCTGGGGAGACGAAGAGAACAGCCTGGATCTCCAGGTGGACTCCTAACCCAGTGCTCTTTTTGCTCTATCATTTGTTCTTTCAGTTTATCTTGTCCTCTATATTATCTTAATGCTCCGAATTAGTGAAGATTAGTCTCACTAACATTGCCTTTTCTTTCCTTTAAGTTCCAAAAGAAGACATAGAAATGTGCTTTTTCTGGGTGGCGCCTGTGGCTCAAAGGGGAAGGGCACCGGTCCCATATGCCAGAGGTGGTGGATTCAAACCCAGCCCTGGCCAAAAACCACACACACACACACACACACACACACACTAAATAAATAAATAAATAAATAAAAAGAAATGTGCTTTTTCTAACTGTGGAGGCGGGGCATGCATCTACTTCCCCCAAACTGTTGTTCTTTCCTTTCAGTGGCAAACATAGCATCTCATCTCTTGGTTTCATTTAAAACTAAGAAAATGAATTTAATCAGAGTTGGGCACATTGGGTTTCTACTACATTAACATTTTTTTCTTGGATGTAGAAGGCCATGGAGGGGTGACATCAACTTTCTTATCAATTAAAATTGTATTTCTAGTTTATGGCAGTTTAGCTTATCATTCTTCCCAATTATAATTTTGTCAATTATAATTGATTCTATTTTAAAACCTGAATTTTCTCACTTAGTTATTTCCCTAAATCTAGTTTTTAAAATTAATTATCATTTCCCTAATTAATTAATTGGCTTTTAACCCAATAGCCTAGATTTTAAGAAAGAAAGCAAAACAAAAACAACAAAACTGTGCAAGCATTTCTTTCTTAACCAGAAACATTCCTGAAAGATGATCAAATCTTTGGTATATAGGGGAAAACATTGAAAAAAAAAAAAAAAAACATTGTGTAATGGATAGAAGCCAACGTTTTGACTTGATGAATTAGCCATTTTAAAAATGTGATCAATTAAAAGCATGCAACATATACTTAGATGCCCTTCATGGGAAAAATGAAATTTGTGGCTTTGAACACATTAATATAAATCATCATATTAATTTTAATCTCTTACCATACCCCACTGCCACCTGGGGGATTTGAGAATAGGCTGTTTCTGCTTATATTGTGAACATGTAAAAATGGATTCATTGATGTATCATAACAGGAAAAGGAAACAAAGCCATGGGATTTCTCCATGCAGGATGGAATTCTTATACTCTTGTCATCTTCCACACCCACTGCTGGCTTTTCCCATAGTGCTATTAGCCAGCATTAAAGATGAGGAATGAGCTCACCATGACATCCAAAGTACAACGTCCCTCGCCATTGATCACACTACTTTAAAACCTCTTTCTCTTGCAACTTGAGGTGTGAGCCTTTGGCAGGTTCAACCATATACAGGGAGGCCAGAAAGAAGGGGATGTGCCAATGTGACGCTTGCTGTTTCCATTTATTCTTAGTTCATCATTTGAAGGAATTAGGAGAGAACAACATCTTGGCTGTGGGGTTACTTTGCTTCCAGAGAACACCAGGTGAAGGTCTTGTTATCACAGCCTGGACTCACCAAGGATTCTTTCTCAATACATGTTTTGAATTGAAGTATAACATACATGTATAAAAGTGTACCAAAATTAAAAGTACAGCTTGGTGAATTTTTATAAACTCAAGACAGAATAAGAAATAAAATTACCAGCACCCCAGAAGGCCCTCCCCAAGCCTCTCTCCTGATTTCTAACCCCATACATTAATTTTCCTGTTTTTACACTTTATATAAATGGAATCATACAGTAATGTGCCCTTGTGTGGTTCATTCATCCACATCACTACATTCCATTCCATCCTGTGAATTGACCACAATGTATTTATCTAGTCCACTGTCCATGGACTTTTGGAGGTTTTCTGGTTTGAGACTATTATTGATAGTGTTTCTGTGAACATTTTTACATATGACTTTTGGAGAACATTCATTCATATTTCTGTTGGATATACAGTAGAACCTCTGTAAGTTGATCACCCAGACTGATCAATAGGCAGAGGTGGTCAACATAAGGAACTAGGCCTGCTGTACTAATACTTACATGTGGTACACGTCCCATCTATGAAAATTAGCTCAACTTAAGGAGGTGGTCAATGTAGGGAGGAAGTCAACTATGGAGATACTGTATATCTAAGAAAGGAAATCTGGATCATTCAGGAGGGACTATTTAGCCAGAAATCTTGTTTTCCTTGTTTCCTTCCATTTCTCAGAGTGAAGGTAGTTATTGGATTTTAGGACTTGAGGATGCCTCATGGAACATGTATCTGGCCAGTGTTTTCCTGGCTCTGCCTCCTATCACTCTGGGAGTTCAGGCATCTGTAGTGAGGGAAAGGAGAGCTGATGTGGGGCTCTAGGGCTCTCCCCTCAACCAGACCAATGCCCCTTTCGTCTGCTTCATAGGCAGTGGTGGAGTTGCAAACAATATTCTGTTTCAAATATGAGTTCCATTGTTTTCTTAAAAAGGAGCTTGAAAAAAATTAAAAAATAAAAAGGAGTTGGAAAACAGATGATTTTAGTTCATTGTTTTCAATTGAGGGAGGGAGGAGCAGGCCTGCATGGGAGACCTCGGGGGGCTGATGCATCAGGAGGGTGCTGTCGTCTTATGGGTGTTATTTCAGTCAATCCTCACGTCAACCCTACGAGGCAGGCACGTTCTTGTTCCTATTTTACAGCTGAGAAAACTGAGGGGTGAAGCAGTTAAGTGACATTCCAAAGGCCACACATTTAAAAGAGGCAGAGTTGACCCCAGGGCTTCCTCTCCTGCTCCCCCACTTAATTATCCAAACTAGAGGATTCTACTCCCATGCATCGCTCCTTTCACAATCTCTCACAGGCTGTCCAGGGCCCGCACCAGCTATTATGGTGACAGTGGTTTACCCTTTAAGTCCAAATTTTTGTTTCTCTGGTAAAGCTATTGCCTAAGAAGCCAAAGCGTAATGTAGAGACAGATCCAAATAAAGGTAATCTCTCTTGGCCTGTTTGCCTCTTTTTAAGTTCATTTCAAAGCAGAATGTAATGTAACCCCTTCGTATTTGTCCTTCCACATGCTCGATATTATGGAATTATTGCTAGAAGCCTGTGAGATATGCATAAGCATCACTGGTCCTTATTTTGGCATTCTCCCTGCTTAGATACCTCCAACGCTCACCGTGCTTCAGCCACCACAGGCTTCCTTAATATGCCACAGGACCCTTGCATGTGCTGTTCCCTCTGGCAGGAATTCTCTTCTCTCAGATATTCTGATGGCTTGCTCCCTCAGTTCTTTCAGTGCTCTGCTCAAAATTACCTAATAAAAGAGACCTTTTTTGACTTCTCTGTGTAAAGTAATATCTCCAGCACATTCTGCTTCCTGATCTACTTCACTTTTCATTAAGGTACTTCTACTGCCCCGTATGGAAAATATTTATTTTCTTAGTTTTCTATTAGTTGACAGACCAGGTAGGCTTTAGATGGGTTGGAAAGTTCTGACCATTGTGTATCTGTGGCACATCAATAATTATTTAATGAATGAATGAATGAAACTGGTCTTAAAATTCAGAAAGTCTATATCCATGGAGCGTGGCTGGAACCCATATTTAATGGGAGAAATTTTTAGGTACTGTATCTCTTTATATTTCTAATCTTTATTTTTGCTTTCTCTCTTTTTTTCTTGATTATTCTTGCCAAAGATTTATGTTTTCATTAAATTTTCAAAGAACTGGCTTTTGGTTTGTGCCTTCTACTCTAGACCTTTCTTCTTGCTCAGTTCTATACTGATTTATTTTGGTCTGCATATGTCTGTTTTATCTCTGCACATTAAAGATTATTTAAGTGCAGAGACCATAGCCAACCACAGCTATGCTGAGGCCTCCTGACTAGGTTAGAACTTTGAACCACCATGTCTGGGCGTCTGTGGTTTAGACCACACCTTCCCATTGTTGCATGAGCCATTGGGGTGGAAAAGAGCAACACTTAGATTTTTGAAAAATAAGAAATTATCCAGTTATCATTTAACCAAGCTATTTTAAAACAACATTTCAGTTGATATGGGTTGGTTTCTGTCCTGTGAATATGATTGCTATTATAGTATCATTTGTTAATGCCCTTATAACAAATATCTTCTACTGCTTGCAGGGTTACTTATATTATTTTACTGCTGTAATTAAAACCATAGGGAGATGATGGTTACACTAGAATGAAAAAGTTCAAACCACATTTTGGGGCTCTTTTCCCTAGGTCTAAGTGAAATATAACTGTATTAGAATAACAAGACAAAAATCTGTCTCTATAATTAGGAAATTATTAGAGTCAAGAATCAAACTGTAAAAAGGCACATTACTAAAGAATATTTCTTGTGGTACATCTCTAAGACAGTAGGAAATAAAGCCTATGTGAATAAGGAGAATCCCTGTGCATGGACCTTTGGGGATGAGGGTATGTGCTTGGGGGGCAGGAAGGGGATTGATGGGAGCTTAATATCTACTTAAACTACTTAACCTCTTGGGTGAGAGAACACTGAATGGTTTCACAGTAAAATGTCACCTGCTGAACCCTTTTGTATAAAGTGGCAGAGAAGTGCTCATAAATTTGTTCGGGGATTCTTGTGTCTCATTCTGGCTCTGGTTTGCAATATGATAGGCTTGATTTTCCTAGGGAGTCTACCAATGCCATGTCCACTTGTGTTAAGATCAAGGCATTTGGTTGGTATGTGAAATGTGATCGGGGAATGCACCAAGGATTTGGCATCTTGTGGGGGAATTGTGTCTGACCTTAAGGGAGATCAGAAGCAGGAAGTGAAGAGAAAGCGAAAGGGAAAGAGGAAGGAAGAGCGAGAGAGAGGTAGAGAGTACCAGCTGATTCCTAATATTCTTTCCAGATTGAATCCTCTTTTATTCTAAATACAGGGAAGGACATTCTCTTCAAGTCAGAGCACCTTTCAACATACCTTGAGAGGTCATAGGTCAGTGGTTATCTTCAAATATCTTCAACTGTGAGCGCAGAGAATGTTACCTGCAAATGCTGTGTCCAGAGGCATTTGGGTCTAGCATCCAGACCATCCTAGACCCAGGACAGGGCAGGGAACTCTGGAGTCTGGTGGGACTCAGTCTGGATTTTTTAGACCCAAAGGATACTGATCTGGTGGAGTGATGTAGCCAGCACGTGCAGAGCAGTTTCTGTGGTGAGTCTCTCCATGTGTTGATACCGAAGGCATGGTTTCTTTCAATTAATGGAATTCAACTTCCAGACAGCAGCTATAACAGAAGGAAAAGGTTATATTCTACTTTTTGAAAGGTGTCAATGGAACAGAGACCATGCATTAAGTCCAAGTTTGAGTTAGGTGCACTAAGTGCAAGTCTGAGTAAGGACGATTCAAATTTTCCAATGATATGCAGAGAGCAAAAACTTTGAACATAAACACACATGATTTATTTACCACAGAATATCGAGACTGTTGAGCCAAGCCAGGAAGCACGGATGTGCCAGTAAAATCTTGACAGATACCAGAAGAAAAATGAGAACCAAATTTACTAAGTGGTGGGAAAGAATGAGTGGTGGGAGATGGAATTCTTTTTAAAGTGCTCTTATAGACATAAGTGAGGGTAGTGTTGTTGAACAGCGGCCCATTTATATTGGAAGCTTGTCCTCTGACATATATGAACCAGCCAGATCACTGAGAGGGAGGATGCTTCTTCCCCTGTGAAAAATAATCCGATTGTTTTTCCTCATCTAAATAACCAGTTTCTTATCAACCCAGAATATGTTTTATAATTGCGAAGAACTCTAGGGCTGTGCTGTCCAACATGCCAACCTTTAAGAGCCACAGAGCCATGGGCACTTGAAATGTAGCTAGTATAAATGAGGAGCTGTATTTTAAATTTCATTTCATTTTAATTTAAATGTATACACCAATACTTGATTCGGGTATTGGAAAAGTTTTTGTTTCTTTGCAACAATTTTGGTATGTGAATCTATTTTCTCAACTATTTCATGAAATCTAAATATAGATCAAGTATTTCTGATGAAAATTTACCACCTGCTATAACTGTAAAACTGTAAAAACCACGTGGGATTTCAAGGGCTTAATATAAAGTAAGAGACTATCTCAATAATTTTTTATATTGATCACATGTTGAAATGATAGTAGTTAGACATATTGGATTAAATAAAATACATTATTATACTTAATTTTGCTGAGTTGTTTTTACTTTTTTTAGTGTGGCTACTAGAAAAATTAAATTTCATATGTGGCTTGCCTTTTTGCATTGTATTTCATGTTCATTTCAATTGAACATGCTGTAGGCACCACATTTGGTGGTTAAAGTTAGCTTTGCCACCAAAGAGTGCAATGAACTGGGATCTAGAAAAATGATGGGCCCTCTAGTCTCATTTAAACTGAAAGTTTTCCCTGCTCTGCTTTTCTGTTCCCCAACCACTAGGTAATTTGCTTAAAGTGAATCTTGGTGTCCTGAGAAAGCTAGGTATTACTTGGCCATGTGCTGTTTTAATCCTTGAGCTCAATGAAGAATCTAGTTGGTAAGTGATTTCAGAATGACGTGCTTCCATTTCACTCATCTCTCATAGTTTGGATACCTGAGACAGACTGAGAGATGGAGATCTGCACACTGGAAGATCACTGCAGAGTACCACTGCGATTAACACCTGCACGGAGTGAGGGCAGCAGGGCCAGGCATGGGAAGGAGCTGAACCACAAGGTGACCCTTTAGAGTTGTCCCAAGTTGTGGCAAGGAGGCCTGGGCTTTGCATCCTCCCAGTGACTAGTCTTTGGATGTAGTTACCCCTAAGTAGGGGCCAGAACCTTGGATGAGGCATTTCCCTCTACAGAAGGCAATTTCCAGGGCAGGAAAGAGCTGTGCGCCCTCAGCAACCTACAGTCCCAGCAGCTAGGAGCTGAGGGCACCTCAGCCCAGAATGAGATCATGCCACAGCATCCACTATGACATCTCGGTCTTGCTCTGATCATCAAAGGCAGACTCAGATGTGCAGGGCCTTTCAGACAGTGGCACCCTGGACTGGAAACTCCCTGTGCCTGACAATGGGCAGGAGGGGGTGTGTCTTCTTGGTTCCTCTCTGGCCTGAAATGAGCCACCATTTCTATGACACAAAAAGAGTAAGAGATGGAGGGGAGGGGAGAGAAAATGGAGAGAGCGGGAGAATGGAAGGATGAATCAGTATGACTCAGCCACATGACACCCCCCCCAACCCCGCCCCGGGTCATAGATGCACACAGAGCCATTTTATTTTCCTCTAACTTCTGAATTGGGCTGTAGCCACAGCCCAGCAGCCATTCAGAAATGTAGGGAAGGAGGAATGAGAAGTGTCTAGTCCCAGAGCAGACACCCTGCCCGGATCAATTTAGAAAGAAGTCAGGGCTCTCAGCTTGGACTAGTATTTCACTGGCTTCCAGCCACATGGAGAACGAATGTTGCTCAGATAACGAGCCAAGAAAGAGAGCAGGTCTCAGCTCCCAGTTCCTTCAGAGAGTGACCTGCAGTTGCTACAGAGGAAATAAGAGCTTAGTAGCCACTCAGTCCCTGAGAGCTTGACCTTGATTCTTCTCTGTGTGTCTGTCTGGTCATCCATCTGGTTGTTCTGTTTCTCGTGTTTGATTTTGTCCTTCAGGCCAAGTTTATATCTCGGTATGGCTTCTTCCCAAGAGCCTCCCCTGACTGTTTGCAAACACTGATTCATCAGAGATGCCCAAAAGCCTGTGATCATCGGACAGGATCATTTTCCCATAAGCCTCTCTGCTTCTTCTGCCAGTTATCTGTAATTCAACAGCTGTGTATGTTGCACGTGTGCATGCTCACCCAGGGATGCACACACTCTTTAACTCACACTCACCTTCAGAAGCACGTTAGTATAAACCAGTTTAAAGCTGCCCCCAGCTGCCCCATCTCTCCTGCCCCTCCCAGTGGCCCTTCCCTATCTCTAGCTGCCTCACTCTTTGCCTCTCATTTCACGCTGCTTCTGAGAAAGAAATCTCATTATTTCTGATTTAGGGGCTCCTGTGCCCTCCCCTGCTATATGTCATGCCCGTTGCCAGCTTGTTACAACATCACAAGAGAATTCAGAGCCAGAGGGACTAACTAGGGAGTGTGGGGTGGAGGAGAGCGAGGACCAAGAAAGAGTGTTGCCGGGAGACTGGGGGAGGGGACGGGCTGGTGAGGAGGGGGCTGAGTTTTTAGAATCATGATAGCTTCGGGGTGCTTGGATGAGTTGGGTTAGGCACATGACAGAGTAAATTTTATCAGAAGCTGAAAAAGGAAGCAGGACAGCCTTTGTTTATTTAATTTTAGAGAAGGGCTGGAGACATGCCATTGGGGCTAAGTGACAGCTATTGAGGACAGTAGTAATGGGCTTTTTAATCCTTCCCTCCCCTTTTCCTCTTGGAAAATGGTAAGTGGTAAGGACGGTGATGGAATTTATAGTTTAACAATCTTCATAAGCCTATCTTTGCCCCATTCATTAGCCTGAGAGTAGGAATTAGATGTTTTACGTCAGGCTGAACACATGAGCATGTAGTGGGACTCAGAAAATGTTTGCTCAATGTGTAACTCAGAAATCAGCCAGGTCTCCCAGCTGTCTTTGGTTTGGTTTCCCCTAAAACAATCCCCAATACATTGATTCAAGTATAGACCATTTATTTTGGGGGGGGTATAGTAATACCACTAGGTAGTGAGGATATGGTATGAGAAGGGAGTCAATCAATAAAGCAGGTGTCCAGCTTCCTGCCCATGGGCCGCATGCTGATTTTGTGAGGATTTGTTTTGCTCATCTGTAGTGTCAGTAATCACAAAAAGTCTATACGGGCCTTTTCTTTGCTAATCAGCTTTCCTTAACGTTTGTGTATTTAATGTGTGGCCTAGGACAACTCTTATTTTTCCAATGTACAGCAGAGAGAAAAAGATTGGACACCCTGCAAGGGACATTATTAAGCTTAATCCCTCACAAGTGTTAACCCATCCAACAGGCAAGGGAGCTGGAGTATTTTTACATAAATCTCCAGAAGTCTTTGGTTGGAGGCTGCTTCTGGGGGTGTTCATTAGTTCTCTGACCTTTCCAGCCCTACTCGTGCATGGGCAGGTCGGCCTTCCCCAGTTCTAGTTCAGGAAAATAAGCCTTTAGGCTCAGAGATGCAGGCTCTGGCAGTTGAGAATGTCCTGGAGCTTACCTGAAAGGTCTGAGGGATACGTGTGGGGCATTGACAGTTTCCGATGATAGCCAAGTTTCATGCATTTATTTATTCACTCAACAAATATTTATTCAGCCACTCCTATGTTCCTGGCGCTATCCTAAGTGTGGAAGATACAACAATAAACAAAACATGTACAAATCTCTGCCCTCAGAGAACTTGCCTTCTAGTAGAAGAGACCAACATAAACTAAATTAGTGTATTATATAGCTTGCTAGGTGGTGACAAGGCCATGAAAAAAGTAAAGAGGGTAGATGAGGATTGCTGAGGGTGCTATATTAAATGGAGCAATCAAGGAAACGCTCATTGAGAAGTGACAAGTGAGTAAAAAGCTGGTGGGAATGAGACATGTGGATATTTGGAGAAGAGAGTTCTGAGCAGAGGAAACCCTACGTGCAAAGGCCTGAGGCCAGAGTGGATGAATGGCCTGTCTGAGTAATAGCAAAGTGGCCAGTGTGGTCGAAGCAGAGTGGGCGAGGCATGAGCTCAGAGAAGTCGCAAGGTGGGGGCAACACTGCGGGTCATGCCGGGCCTTGTGGGGGATAGTAAATGGGGCCTTCCCCATTTACTCTGAATGAGAGTTGTTGGAACTTTGCTTTTAGCAAAGAAGGGACACAGTCTGGCTTATGTCACTGTGTTGAGAATATAGTGAGGCAGGGCAGAGGTGGATGGAGGAGGGAGACCTGGTACAAAGCACATATTCTAGGATCTTCCATTTTACTCCATAAGAAATGAATAGAAAATCAGAGTGCAGAAAGGTCTCTTGAGGCTCCTATGTAGAACTGGCATGATAGAGTTTCTGCTGCTTTCTGTCGGCTAAAACAAGTCAAGCAACTTTAATTTCAAGGGATGGAGAAATGGACCTACCTAGTGATGGAGGAGCTGTGAAGTCACTTTGCAAAAGGGTGTGGTTATAGGAAGGAAAGTTATAGTGGTCTTTTTTTTTTTTTTTTTTTGCAAACAACCTACTATAGCAAATAACCTTAAACTGAACCTCCAATAGCCTTGTTCTTAAAATATCCCTGGGCTACCTCACCTCATGTTATGGAGTAAAATGGAAGGTCCAAGGAAATATGCTGTGTCCACTTTAGACCCCAGCCACCATAGATGCCAGGGGGCATACTTGTGCCCAACAGAGATGGGGAACCAATAGTGAAGGCACTTGCACTTAGCCACTTAGCTGCCTTTGGTCAGCTTCTTTTCCTTCTCACCCCTGCCTCTTCCAGCTCTCCATTTCCTTCTTCCTTGAGCAAAAACACCCGTCTCTGGTATCATGAAATGGACGTTGTCAGACTTCAGTAACCTTGCTCTGAACCACTTTACACTGAGTTTCAAAGTTCACTTCAAGTAGTTACAAAAGGATTTTCCTATCCAAAATCAGGACCCCCATTCCTAACTTGCTAAAGATAAATTCTGTGCCAGTTGTTCATGGAATCCACTATCTGCTTTATAAGTGGATGGACTTGATTTTGGAATGGACACTGTTTTAGGTTCCATAGGTTAGAAGGAGAGTGGTATTATAAATGTGATATTGAGAAAATATCTGGTTCCATGCTCTTGGATTAGACTAGATTATGAGCATGCTTCTTGAAGCCAAGATCTGTGCCTATTTCTTTGATTCCTCTCCCAATACCTAGCACCTGGTAGACTTTTGGGTAATGTGACCCTGGACTTGAGGGTCACTTTCTATAACTGTCTATCTGACACCTTAGACCTTCCCCTCTTCTCAAGTTGGAAGGGAAGGATCTCAAAGCATCTCTGTAGATTAACCAGATTTTTGTATCTCTAGGCCAGTACCGTTCCATAGAACTTTCTATAAAGGTGAAGTGTTCTGAATCTGTGCTGTCCAATGTGGTAGCCACTTATGGCTATTGAGTACTAAAAATGTGGTCAGTGTAACTGAAGAACTCTATTTATAATTCTTTAATTTTGGTTTAATTGTATTTAAATTTTTAGTTCATTTAAATTTAAACTTCACTACCATATTAGACTGTGCAGCGATACATAGTGCTTTTCAACTTTGTGACTGAAGCGCTCCTGATGTCAGAGAAAAGAGAATGTGTACTTTGATGATTTGGGGGTTCAAGTTTTCAAGTTCAAAATTACTTTGAAGTCTTAGCTTAAAAATGTGTGGGATTTTCCATTTTTCTTTGTAACACATATACTCTACCAGGGAGCAAATCTAGAAAGATGTGCCCATGACCTCCTTAGTACACAGCCACCTAATACTCTCGTGGGGTCATGAATGCCAGTTAGATTGAGTTGGCTTAAAGTTTAAATTTTACATTCCTCCTATTTTTAGTGCAGCCTGAGAACAAAAACATCTCATCAAACACGCATTCACTGTTATGAATGACCTCCTGGCTGGTGTGGGTTATAACCCTCTTACGGCAGTGTGTACCTCCTATTTGACTTAAAAGAAAATTCTCCCCCAGAAATCTCTTCAAGTGCATTTAATGAATAAGGCAGTGTTCGTAACTTTCTGTGACATTTACTTTAATAAGCCATGGGAGTGATTTAGCGATCAGTGGGCATTGACATTTGAGGAGGGAAAGACAAACTTTGCTGCTTCTGAAGCTTTTTCCCCTTCTCCTCTAGACTCTGGCCTTGCAGCCATGGAAACTTTGTTTCCTAAGAAAGATGCTGTGTTCCCTGGGTTTGGGAAGTAACCTATTTTTTTCTTTTGATGTGTAGCCACAAATTAATTTCTCCTTTGAGTATCTGATGTTACAAGTGTGTGTACCGAGTAGAGTGTGTTTTCCACACTATTTGAACTTTCTGTCTGGCTCTGTCTTGTGAGTGTGTGTGCACACACGTGTGCATGCATATGCTTTTCCTTGATGTGGAATTTCTTCTATCTTGTTTAGAAGAAAAACATATGGAACAAAGGGATTTAAAAAGGCAGATCTTAAAAAAAAATCACCCCACAGACACATATGTAGCTACAACTATGGCCATGACTTCATGTATTTGTATAACTACCAGCCAGACCAAGATAGAGAACGTTGTCAGCACTGCTCGGAAGGCTCTCTCCTGTCCCCTCCCAGTCCATACACCCCACCCCAGAGGAAGCTATCCTGCCTTGTGTCACTGTGGATTAATTTTGCCTGTTCTTGAACTTCATATAAGTGGAATCATGCAAAATGCATCTTCTAAACACAACGAAGCATCTCAGAAGGTTCTTTCTCTCCTTGCTCTCAGTTCTCCCCCAACTCTCCCAGAATCTCCCTAGTATCCCATATATATGGATGCTTATTTTTTTATCCCTCTTCCCACTCCTTTCCACCTCTATTTCCCTATTGGAGAGACAGAGGCTATGAGTTTGCTTACACCGTTCATGTTTTTGTAGGTAACGCCTGTCATACGGTAGACAAGTCAGTGGTTGTTATTTACATTATTATCAGGTTGAAGACTGCTGGCCCTCTTTGCTTATCTAAGACCCTCTTAGGAGTTCAGGTGGAGGTGAATACCACTGAGGTTGATGCTGACAGCAGGGCTATGTGGCTGGCGGACTATTGTTAGTCATAACAACTACTGTACAGTTTACAAAAAAGTATTTGAGTTTTGTTCATTCATTCGTTTAATGTATATGGATTTATTTACTTATCAATATCCTTAGAAGTATTCAAAAGAGTTGATAGGAAAACATCTAACATAGGATTAAGATAATAAAGAATAAATATGATAAAAGGGAAATAGAAAGCCCCAAAGTGCATCCCCCGAGCTGGTGGTGTTCATCTCCGAGGCATAGGGGAAGCTAGTGGAATGTGACTGGCCAGGCTCATGGTCATTTTGAGGCCTAAAGCTTAAGGATCATGTGATAATGCTTACCCAGGTATAAAGTGCTCAAGAGATTATGTAGTGAAATGAGCTTTGTCTCTTCAGCGGGGGACTGTGCTGGATGCCTGGTCTATTTTGCCCGCTTATTCGCATTTGCTGCTCTAGTAGCTGGCTTTGAGCAGAAGAGGCACAATGCTATCAGCGCCCAAGATCTTGCTACCCAGCTGGGTCTCAAATACCCTTCATCACTTGTTATTCATCACAGACTCCTAGTGAGTTTTCAGTATTCTGAAGACTACTAAAAGATGAGCTTTTTCCTAACCTGGGCTCGGGTGCTGGGTCCTGGGCGGTGGTGTGCTGGGGCCAGCTTTTTCACACAAGAGCCAATTGTTCGCATCTCTTAGCAACTCAGGTTCGGGGACATGGAGTTGGTAACTGATGTGAAGTCAGCCGTAGCAGAAGCCTTTACACCATAGAAATCAGCAAGCACTACAAGGTGCTGTTTTCTTTTTTCCTAGGGAAAGGCACTTGTTCAACATTTCCTAGCATATACTGAGTGCATGATTATGCTGAGTTAAAGAGATGCTACTGTTTATAAGCGCTTGTGGAAATAATTATGAAGTGTTCTGTGGAGTCCAAAGAACTGTGTGAAACTGACAGAAGTCTGGATGGTGCTTGTATCTGACCTGAGAACCTCAAGGAGTTTATTAGAATTTCAGACTGGGCGACTCAAAGGTTGAACATTGTGATGGATGTTCTTGATTTGTTTGAAAATCCTGTGGGAGAGAGGAGGTTGGAGTTTTATGCTGAAGCCAGAAGCAGAAAACGTGATACAATCCAGGGCAGGACTCTAGAGCATTCCCCGCGGGGCAGTGTAGATTTCAGCTGAAATGATCCTTCCTGACACATCCTCTAAGAGACAGAGAGGATGGCAAGGGACCAGGATGGCTCATTCGTCCCTGTGTCTCTGTGCAGCTGATGGCCTTATCATAGTAACTCAGCTGACAAAGCGTCCTTTGGCTCCCAACTGTTAAATCAGCAAGCACTTTTGTCTCTTCAGCGTCAGTACCCAAGGCTGATGTGTTGACTGTAGCCCGAGAGTTGTCCAGTATCAAAAATCGCCACTGCCCCCAAATACTGCTTTAAATGTACCTCGTTATCCGGGGAGCTCTTCAGTTGTTGTAGCCCTTTGAGGATGCATCCATTTGGAATAGTGGCCAAGAAGGTAGGCTTTGGAACTTCACTGAACTGGGTTCACATCCTGCTTCTACCTCCTACTACCTTTGTGACCTTGGGCAAGTAGCTTTACTTCAGTTTTCTCATCTCTAAAATGGGAATAACAATGATCTTTAACTCAAATTATTGTGGAGAAGAATGAAAGAACTGCTTCATTGTGTATTTTTGAATGCCTAGAGTAGGCCAGAGGAGTTTGTACAGTGGAATTTCTGCTGCCAACTTTGGGGCACCCACTTGTTTCCAGAGGGAAGGTCAAGAGACATCTCAGTGATTTTATAGGAAACTCCTGAAATGTCTCAGCTATGTGACAAAGTATAAACTGCCCAAGGAGCAATTTCTTCAGAGGCCTTCTCTACAAATTAACCTCCATTCCCTCCACAATGCTTGAGCTTAATCAGCAAAATTGTTTACTTTCTAAACATTTTTCTATCCTCTAAAAAAGCTCACAGGTGCAGACACTCTGGCCTCAAGGGTGCTCAGCCTGCCTCTCATGAAATTTTCCAGGCTGAGGTGCCATGTCTAAGTTTTTTGAACCATAGATCATGGCAGAATATTAGCAGTTGGTACTTGTTGAGGACATACAATAGTTTGTTTCCAGGGCTCCGGGAGCAGCTGTGGCAGGTTCCTACAGGAGTCAGAGT